>NC_138146.1:9799511-9842011 GCF_964199315.1 Orbicella franksi
CACGACTACTTCCGCACGTGCCACTTGTAACTGCTGAGAAGGAACACGATCCTGCCATTGCAAACAGCAAAAACGACGCAAAGCGCAAAAAATAAATTCGTTATCTGTTGCGTAAACTGAGTAAAACGCTGTCGACGTCAGACTCCTACAATTTGCATAATTTAATTTTAGCACAAAGGGCTAGGCAAAAATAGCAACACGAAAAAAAAAACTGTTGAATAAAAAAGGCAAAGCTTCTAAGCCATTTCTAAAATCAAATATAAACAGTAAAATAATTTATTTCTCAAGTACCCAGGATTGGTATTGCTTTTTAACAAGCAATGCAAAATAACAAAAAGTGGATTAGGAGAGCTGCCAAAATAGCTTTGACATTCCAGCGTGTTTGCCGACTGAAATCGACATCTTCTTATCTGTACATCTGAGGTATATTCGCGGTAAACTGTTATTTTTTTTCTTGCCAATAATGATATGACAAACACTTTTACATCTTAAGTATGTTTAATATGGAATTTTTGTATAGTCCAAGGCCTGTGATGATCCAATTTCAGCAATTGTGTTTAGGCGAAACTTAGGCAACTCACACCGCAGCAGTTAGCTTATAAATTCCCAATTTTGAAGGAATCTTTGGTGAATTCAAGGCTATTCATGCCTTATTCCGAACAAAGGGTACATTTTGAGAATATTTGCTCCAAGGTAATATTATTTTATGCGGGAAACTTAAAAATATAGGCAGGAAACTTAGGAAAAATAATCGGTGAAAAACTGTGTCACGCAAACTTTCGCGTCTAAATATTAGCTATGTTGATCGTACTGCTGTAGTTCCAAAAGGTTAGTGCCCAAAGTTTTCTTTCCTGTTCCCGGTACACTAGCCCTAGTACTAAACATGAGTATTGGTCAGGGCTCCAGATCACGTTATACTTTTGAGAAATACTCCTTCAACCAGCAGCATGCCCGCTAAAATTTTGCGAAGGCTATCTGTAGGGCATTTTCAAAAAATCATAATTAATTTTTCTTGAGCCCGATTTTAAATATTTTACCGTTAATCGAAAGAAAAAACATGAAATAAAATTGTCTGTAAGTTTTATTGTATTTGAGTAAAAGCGTAATTTTTCAGCTCCTTCAGCGCAACACCTAAATTTGACTCGAAACAGAACGGTTTTTGCGGTTTTCGACCGTACTCGGAAATCGTCGCCAGAAATATTGAAAACTAGCACTTAAAGCCAAATTATTGCTATTTTTGTTTATCATATGGACTAACTGTCTCACACAGAAAATTTGAAGAAATTCTGTTTTCGGCCGAAAATCGAGTGGTCGGTTCTTACACGGACAGCCTCTTAAAACCTATTTCAACAGTGTTTACATAATGGCTCCCTCCTGGGTTTCAACGTCAATATCAATGTTCTTAAAGTCACAAAAGGCTTTCCTTCTAGCTCTTGAACCTCTTAGGCAGATTAGTGCGGATCTCAGTAAAGCGAAGGATGTCCTTGCTCTTATCCAGGAGATTGTTTTAGCATAATGTTCTCCTTTCTTGATGGAGACCAGCTGCGCCAGTCTGGAATGGTATTGCAGGCACTCGTTTCCCATGCCGCCTGTTGACGTGAAAATAAGGGGTGTAAAGGTTCCTTGTTCGATATCCAAAACCCTCCTCGCGTAAAGACGCTTCTTCTCGTTCTCATGATTGCGGTATATCTGTTGGAGCTCTAGGTCCCTATACGAATCAGCATTAGGGTGACAAACCCTCACGTCAAAGAATGCTGATCGTTGGTTCTCCCAGAACCCGCGCGCATGAATATCTAATCTCGCATCTGGAGCTCGATTAGAACCTCTTCCCAGCTGTTCACCCGAGATGTCTTGCAGGACAGGCTCAATCTCAACATCGGTACAAACCATATTAAGGAGTTCGGCTTCTAAGTCCCTCAGCTCATTGTGACGTTGGTTAACGAACCCACCTGTCTTGCATATCATTGCGTGGTCCACTGTAAAAGCATCACCGCATACACAGGTGGAGGGGATATCATCGACCGGCCAATCGTAGCGTAGTTTGATTGCATCGCGGAACTCTCTCTTATTTAGATTGAAACCCATTTCGCGAAGGAGGAGTACCGTCAGCCAAACAGATGACCCTTTTTCCGCAGCAAGGTCAAGTGCCTGTTGGACTTTCTGTGGGGCTACCCCTCTGATATGCTCTGCCCTGTCTTGGAGCACCGTTGCTCTCTCACTCCTCATTGCCTGTTGTAGTGGCTTGACCAAAGAATCATCCGGCATCTGATGGGATTGAGCCACGATCTGTTGGACCAGCGGGATGGTAACTTTGATGTATAATTATTATTATTATTATTATTATTATTATTATTATTGTTGTTGTTCTTGTTGTTCTTGTTGTTGTTGTTGTTGTTGTTGTTGTCATTATTATTATTATTATTATTATTATTATTATGATATCCTTAGTCGACCGATCATACCCATATTTCCAGTGACATGTTATGGGTAATGATAGGAAATTTCTAGTTTCACCTCATAATATTGCCTGAATACGATAATTTTTTCAACCGTTTTCAGTAATGATATTATGGAATCTTTGTGTCCTCTGTAGTACAGAGACAGTTATGTACTTACTATCAGATTGGAGTCTCGGCAAACCCATAGTCAAAATCGAGTTCACAAGAAGGAGAAATAAAATCACTTTTTAAACCGACGCAGTATTTCACCGGTTACGTATGTTATACGGTTGGCGATCATTTTCACCGTTGGGCCAGCAACTGTCTTTCTGTCCCATCTCAAGTGCTTCGGGAAGCGACGAGCTAATTGTTATTCCAAGGCACTTGACAGGGTTTCTGAGGCTTGTAATTGTGCGTTTAAGCTTTGATTGTCGCCTTCTTTTTCTGTGGTAAGCTCACGGAAAGCTAAATAGCCTCTTTTACCGCCTCGACCAAGGTCTGCGAGTGCTTCTTCGCTTATTTCACAAGCTTTCTTGATGATCGTTTTAAGCACGCCCTGTTTTTCTACCTCGTCGATCATTTCCTTGGCTTCCTTCTGCGCTGCTGCTTCATCTTCCGATTTACTGTTTTCGAAGAAAAAGTTAAGAAAAGTATAGTAAGGCCCTTGCACGTCGAAATATCGTTTACTGGGTTAGACAGACAGACAGAAAGACAGATAGACAGACGGACGGACGGACGGACGGAAGGGTGGATGGATGGATAGATAGATAGATCGCTTGTGCTACTGCTAGTACTACTGTACAGTTCACCATGACATTAGCTGACCCTAATTTTTGCTGCTTCGGTTTTAGATGGTGTGCCATTAACTATTCCGACGACTTGCATTTTCTCTGTTAAAACCAATATAACAAAAATTGACAGTAAATTATACTACTGAAAAGACGAAGTACAAAAAACTGAAAGGTCGAAAGAAAAGAAGACTGACCTTAATCTTGGATCTGCGTCGCAACTTCATTCCTTCCTCTTCCTTTTCTTATTCTTCTTCGTTCTTTACCAAAGGACTGACAGATTCCTTCAGCACCGTCTGATTTTTTTCCACCGTATTACACGAGTCAAGACCCACCTTTTCTTCAATTTGAGTGTTTCGGTTGTTGAAGTAATACAATGAAAAAACAATATTATCTTTAAAATAAATCTAAACTGATCAGAACGCGTAAAGTGTGCGAAATGAGAAATTTCCTATTAGTTTGTGTAAGGGGTAATTTTCTTCCCTACCGGCAACGATCAATGATCTCATCACATTTTACAACGTTACAGTAGTATGACAGGTGCCAGTTTAGCCAGCCCCACACCCCCATTCAAGATGGCGGCCAAGAAAAGTTCGAGAAAAATTACGTCATAAAAATTTCACCACATGCCGTGACGTCATGCCTGTTTTTCGCCCCCAGTGGTTGACCGCGTGGGGGTCTGGGTTCCATGGGGAGGTATCGCTGACGCCACGGTTGGTGGGGGGATGGCTGACGTGTGTGTGGAAAGTTCTAGAGCGGGGCTATCGTTAGCGCGCGCGCGTAACCCTAAGAACTGACGTGGCTAGTAAACCCTAAGAACTGACGACGTGGCTAGTAAACCCTAAGAACTGACGACGTGCCTAGTAAACCCTAAGAACTGACGTGGCTAGTAAAAGCTGACGTGCCTAGTAAACCCTAAGAACTGACGTGGCTGGTAAAACCCTAACTAAACCCTAAGTGGTTAAACCAAAGTTAACCCTAACTAAACCCAAGGTGGCCGTGGCTATTAAACCCAACAAAACCCAAGGGCTGACGTGGCCCTAACCCTAATGGGTAATCAAAAGCTCAGACTCTCACTACCTTCAAACCTGAAATTTATTGTTTTTCTTATTAACAAGCCGGAAAAAAGGTTTTTTTTTTAATAATAAAGGTCATCTAACAACAGCAGTGGAAGAGACAATATTTTTCAAAAAAGAAGATGGGCTCTTTTAATCCGTGAAAATGGGGCCCTTCCTTTAAGATGAAAAGGCTGTCGAGGTCCGGCGGTCCCACAAAGAGAAAATGACACGAATGATCGGCCAGTTTTACTTCGACGATCAATAGTTGCCTGTCCAGTAATAAGTCTTGGCGTTCCATCAGCTGGAAAATGTTCCAGGCATCCTGTCTGGCTTTGACATGAGTCTGAAGATCGGTGATGTGAGTCAAAACGTTTTTTAGGAAGGGGCCGCATCTTAATTTTTCCAGCTGACCCAGGCCCCGGCGTTTTGGGTTGCGCAGAACATCCTTCAAGAGTTTGTAGTTGTTATAGTGTTCCCTCGACTTGGTGTGCTTGTAAAGATTATGGTGTTGCAGTATCACTATCATGGCAGGCAACGTGAAGCCTTTGTGAGCTGGAGCCGAAACGATGGCACACTACAGTGGCTTTAACATCTCGTCCAACGGCTTACCGTCTGTCTTCAAAAACCCGATTCGCTCACCGTCTTTTTGTCTAGCACTCAACGTGCTCTGAACCGACATGGTCTAAAAGTACTGATTTGACGGCTTTGTTTTTACTGCAATATAAAAGTCACACTTCTGTTGGCGTCATTGGCGCTGACGCCGTACTTCCCCCAAAAAATGAAAGAGTAAATTCTTCACACCACCACTACCACTACCACTACCACCACATTCGCCACCACCACCACCACCACCGCCATCACCACCACCACCACCACTACCACCATCACATTCACCACCACCACCACCACCACCACCACCACCACATTCCCCACCTCTATCGTCAACCATGTATAAAAATAAGGCTTAAACTGGCTCCATTTATTTTGAGTCAAACTAGCAAGGAGTCATGTCCCTTTATTGTCGATATTGTCATAGACTATTCTCTCGTGCAGACAGTAGAATTCGTCACGAGAAACATAGTTGTCAAAGCAGTAGATCAGAAAAATCACGAGAAAATGTCCCAAAGATCCCATTTCTTACTGAAAAGCAGAATGGGTTCCCAAATGGAATAGAATTTGGAGAAGCGTTTCGGTTCAAGACCTCCTCCAGTATTTTGATCGTGGGCTCTTCTGGTTGTGGCAAGACTTGTTTTACCGAATCGTTACCCTTGAATCACTTGTTTGTGAACCCTCTTCCAACGATTCATTATTGCTACGGGGTGTGGCAAAATGTATTCCGAGATATGAAAGACGCTGGTGTACAATTTCACGAAGGGATTCCAGAGTCAGGCCATCTCAAGTCGTGGTTTCCGAAAGGTGGAGTTCTGGTGTTAGATGATCTCATGGCGGAGGTAGGTAGGTGAAACTTTATTTATGCAGGGTGGCCCATTCAGCACAGTGGCTGGTATCCAGAGGGGCCCTGCTAAATACAATTTCTAAAAGGGAGGTGAAGACAAAGAGTTGTTGGATTTATTCACCAAACATTCTCATCATCAAAATATCACCGTGTTGTACCTGTGCCAAGACATGTTTCCACCAGGGAAATACGCCAAGAGTATTTCCAGGAACGCCCACTACATCGTAGCCTTCAAGAATCCACGAGATCAATTAGGCATGAGGAATTTACTGCTTCAAGCCTTTCCCACTTGCTGGCAAGACATGATGGACGTGTATCAAAAAGTGACCGAACGACCGTTTGGGTACACGGTCCTGGATTTACATCCCGCCAGTGATGACAGGAAACGCGTGTTTAGTCATCTCTTGACGCACGAAGGATACCCGCGCTGGCATCGAAGAAAGAGGGAGGATGTTTGATCATGGACCAAAATGGTATATTAAAGAGCACTTCAATCGACTGGGCTCCTTTGAAGCACACAGTCTTAGGAGAAGATCGACGAGAATCATGGATGATCGTTCAACAGATATTTTTGGCCCCGTGAAGATAACAATGATGGAAACATAGAAGAGGAAGAGGGGGTGGAAGAAGAGGAGCCTGAAGAGGAACAGGGAGAAGAGGAGGATAGTAGCATCTCCGAAGAGGAAGAAGAAACGGGCGACGATGAACCAGATCCGTGGAGTCCGTTACGTCAAAAAGCCGGGGAAGATATCGAAGAATCCTACCTGAAAGAAGTCCAGCAGTTCCTGGATAAGGGAAATCCCAAAACTATGCCGAAAATGCTACTTTCAATGCCCTATTACCTGCAAGTAGAAGAAGGCTACGGAAGACTTACTTAGAGCGTCTAAAATGGACTCACCGTATCAAACTCGACCCAATACACCGTCATGAAGACTCTTCGACGCTTTATTGAGGAAGACGACATGGATTTTGACGAAGCAGCCGAGTCAGCAGTGGAAAAACGAAAATTCCTGCTAAACAGAGTCATAAAGAAGAAGTTACTCCCCGACGATGATGATGAAGAGGAAGTAGAAGAAGAGGTTGAAACCTGAATTAGCCCGGCGATTCTTATAAGAGCGTGTGATTCCAGGGTTTTAGTCATTATTTGTAAGACACCACACATGCAAGATGAATTGCTCCAATCAGCTGTCAGGGAATGACCAGAAGGTAGTCTGTAAAAAGGCCTACCACAAAAATTATTATGCAAAGAACAGAGAGCGAATCCAGGCCCGACAAAAAAAATTTCGGGCAGAGAACGTCGGGATTCTCAAAACCCGTCGTAAAAGATGGTATGAAAACAACAAGAAACGACTCGCCAGCAGCCAGAGAGCCTATTGTCAACAGAACAAGGAGCAAATCAGAAATTACCGAAGACAATACTGTAAAAACAACAGGGAACGGATCAACGAATATTGGAGAAAATATTATGCTAAGAATAAGGAACGGATCAGGCAAAGACTTCATGACCAAAAGCAAAGAAAACTAGGCCAGAATATCTTGCGTTTTGGGGCCTGGGACCAAGAATCCGAGAAACTGGAAACGAGTCTAGTTCCCAACACATTGTGGAATACCGACGGTCAAGACTTAAAATTATAATCAATTCTCCCTTTGGAGTTATTATTATTCAATAAACGTTATAAAGACTCAGACTCTTCGTTTTGTTTATAACAATTTAATGACATTACTGTGCCCGCACTCTACTCACCTGGACGCTGGGGACACCTGGTAAACCGCTGACGGCATCCTTAACCACTTTAGTCCCCAGGCATTTGTCAGGTTCCACTCCAGAAGATAGCCAATTACAGTGGAGAGTGGTGTCATTTTGCTAAGAGACATTGTGAATAATGTAATGTTTGTTTCGATTGTCTTGTATATTACGACAGTGGATCGTCAAAGAGCGAAAATCATTGTACATGGTTCGAAGCTCATTTCCGTAATGGTCTAAAAATGACAGTTTTGGATGACAATCTGAGCCAAGCTCAGTCAGCGCAGATGGAAGAATTTCTCGATTTCTTTTAAAGCGAGACATGGGCCACACACCTGGCCGCTTTGTCAAGCTAAAGAGTAGTAGACCAAGTCAATAAAATAAGAGAAAGAAATGACCCAGATTCCAGTCTCTCAGGTCAACAACGCCGCGCGCGCCAGCGGAGGGCGTCATCTCGAGGTGAGCCAATTGACATTTCTTACCAAAACCGCTACCCCACCTTGGGTTTAGTTGGGTTTAGTTGGGTTTAGTTGGGTTTAGTTTGGGTCAGTTCTTAGGGTTTACGAGCCACGTCGTCAGTTCTTAGGGTTTACTAGCCACGTCGTCAGTTCTTAGGGTTACGCGCGCGCGCTCTAGAACGTTCCACACACACGTCAGCGATACCCCCCATGGGACCCAGACCCCCACGCGGCCAACCACTGGGAGCGAAGAACAGGCATGACGTCACGGCATGTTGTAAAATTTTGATGACGTCATTTTTCTCGAACTTTTCTTGGCCGCCGTCTTGAATGGGGGTGTGGGGCTGGCTAAACTGGCGCCTGTCATACTACTCGTTACGTATTATTAGGCTCCTCAGCTTTGACTGGCTTATCTGAAAGAAATGCAAAAGTTTCGTGATTCATCAGTCTAATCAAAGTCGATAGGACACGAGGGAGAACTGTTTAGTTCTTTTAGCATAACTCATTGACAATCTATAAAGCAAATCAATATTTTGATGTGCAAACTGCAAGGATATACGAAGTTCAAACCACATTTTCTCTTTCATGTTTCTATCGATTGTTACACGGCCGCTGTCATAAGCCAATCAGATTACGCGTTTCCCTTGTGGCTAACATCGCTAACATACATACAGATTTGATTTAAGAGAAGCACAAAATATCGTTTCTTCATCGTTATAATGTATGTAGTCCTTCTCGAGGTCAAGTGGAGATGGACGGCATCTATTGCAGATAAAGGAGAGTAAGGCTACTTGAATGGAGATTCACAATTTCCACATACGCTCTGGGCCATCTGTTCCAAAAAACAAGGATGGTAAAAACAATTTAGCACAAACAGTAGCCACTTGAATTGAATATATGCCGACAACTCAATGCAGAAAATGTACCCAAGAAGCATGCATGGCAGTGAACATCAAACTTTCTTGCCATTTCAACTGTATCCTTGAAATAATCTGGCCAGTAGTGACGCTGCTTGATCTTTCTGACGGTATTGTCTCTGCCTGCATAGCCAGAAAAATCAGCGGAGTGGCATTCCAAATCCCAAAACCCTCGATTTCTCGTTTTCTGTTATCACCAATCACCAATCGCTTTCTGTTATCACCAATCGCTTCAATGTTGAACCATCTCTTCTTTTATCAATATAGAACAGGCAATCTGTCTGATCATCGTATTCGAAGTTTTGGCAAAATTTTCGCAAAATTAGCTTTTCGTTTTTGGAAAACCCTGCCGAATATTTCTGGCTTTTGAAATATTCTAAAATATTTCTATATTTTGCAAAATCCATCCTTCCAACATTTTCCGTATTTCCCGCGAAAATCCACTCAAATCCCGACTCGCATCAATGACTTAGACACGTGGAGAAAGTTCAAGGGAATAGAGACCTCATAGAGGGGATGAGGTAGAAGGGAGGTTGGGGTAGAGGCTAAGTAATTCATATCCCGTTAATGTTGGACTAAATATTTTGTATCCCGTAAATTTTTCTTTAGTCAAAAAACAATAATTTTACTACAAAGATCTCCGGGGACATTCTCGGTGTAATTTAAGGCATAAATCTCTTTTTGTTAGTTTTATTTCAGCAGGAGCCCATCTCAGTCCTTTCCGAGTTGAATGGTGAATGGCATATTCGGTCGATTTGGCTACCCTTAATTCGAACTAAAGAAACGATAATACCTAGTCATATTGGACGGGGATACGCATATCACTAGAGATCTGGGTATCCCCTACATTTAGGCATTTATAGTTCTTTCCTCCCTTAAATGAATTTCGTCTTTCTAATTTTATTTTTCCTCTTCGTCTTCGGTTCATTTGGCTACCCTGAATTAAAGAAACGAGGACAAAGAAACACTCCAGAAGGGGATACCCATATCATTAGGGATTTGGGTATCCCTTAATTTTTCGCATTTCTTGTCCTTTCCCCCTTCAACGCCTTTCCTCCTTGAAAGTTTGCTTTGCCTTTTTAATCTTCGGTCGATTTGGCTATCCTGAATTAAAGAAACAATAACAAACAAACACTCTGAAAGGGGATACCCATATCACTAGGGATTTGAGTATTCCTTACATTTCAGCATTTCTAGTCCATTCCTCATTGGAATGACTTTCGTCTGCGTAAGTTTGCTTTGCTTTTTTTATCTTCGGTCGATTTGGCTACCCTGAATTAAAGAAACGAGGACAAAGAAACACTCCAGAAGGGGATACCCATATCACTAGGGATTTGGGTATCCCTTAATTTTTCGCATTTCTTGTCCTTTCCCCACTTCAACGCCTTTCCTCCTTGAAAGTTTGCTTTGCCTTTTTAATCTTCGGTCGATTTGGCTATCCTGAATTAAAGAAACAATAACAAACAAACACTCTGAAAGGGGATACCCATATCACTAGGGATTTGGGTATCCCTTGCATTTCAGCATTTTTAGTCCATTCCTCATTGGAATGACCTTCGTCTGTGTAAGTTTGCTTTGCTTTTTTATCTTCGGTCGATTTGGCTACCCTGAATTAAAGAAACAAGGACAAAGAAACACTCCAGAAGGGGATACCCATATCAATAGGGATTTGGGTATCCCTTAATTTTTCGCATTTCTTGTTTCTTTTCCCCCCTTCAACGCCTTTGGTCTTTGAAAGTTTGCTTTGCCTTTTTAATCTTCGGTGGATTTGGCTACCTAAATTAAAGAAACCATAACAAACAAACACCCTAGAAAAGGATACCCATATCACTAGGGATTTTGGTATCCCTTACAGTTTAGCATTTCTAGTCTTTTTCGCCCTTGAATGAATGTCGTCCTTGTAAGTTTTCTTTTTCTTTTAATCTTCGGTTCATTTGGCTACCCTGAATTAAAGAAACGAGGACGAACAAACACTCCAGATCATATAGATCATATTAAAGAAACCATAACAAACAAACACCCTAGAAAAGGATACCCATATCACTAGGGATTTGGGTATCCCTTACAATTTAGCATTTCTAGTCCTTTTCTCTCTTGACTGACTTTCGACTTTGCAAGTTTGCTTTGCCTTTCTATCTTCGGTCGATTTGGCTACCCTGAATTAAAGAAATGATCGCAGGCCAACACTTCAGAAGGGGATACCCAAATCACGAGGGATTTGGGTATCCTACTTTTACTTGTTTCCCCCTGTCCAAAGATTTAAGCCTTGTCGACTTTATTTATATTTATTTTGGATTTCTTCCCAAAACAAAAAAAGACCTCTTTAAATGGCATAGAGAACTGTTCGCAGGCAAAATCTAATGGGTCAAGGAAAGAACGATAAATAAACGAGTCTAAAATAAAATTTATTTGAGACAGGCAACATACACAGAGGTCAGTCACAGCTTGAGACCAGTGTGCATATTGCGTGACGGCCGTATCTCAGTGTGTTCGTTCGCATATTGATTAAATTTAATTGCCGAACTAACCGAGGTTTAGAAAGCGGCTTTCTTGTTTAAAATGACGGCATTTCAAGGGTTATCGATAGGCACCAAGTGCATGTTCATACAAGGCACTTTGGCGCGCGAATTCGGTTTTGTATGTCGTTATACTGCGGACTCGGATCAGACAGTCTGCTCTAAATTGCGACTATTTTCAGCGACTTATTGTCTTTATATCAAGTAAAATAACGCTTTAATTTATTGAGACAAAGCTTAGTAAGAAGATAATTGGGTTTTGAGCAGACTTGTGGATGATTTCACTTGCCCCAGTTTGGGTACCCAAAACACTAGGGATTTGGGTACGGGGGTACCCAAAACTCAGGGATACTCAAATCACTGTGACCGCCGCCCTTGCCCGCGGTACGCTACCCAAACAACACAAGTGAGCCTTCTCGCAGGCTAGCCTTATTTTGGCGAGATGAAGGCCATAGAGCAGCTACTAGCAGGAAAAAGAAAGGGCATCTTAAACTACCCTCTTAACTGAAAAGTATTTTATTGCCTCGATACAAAGAACTCCTGTTTACAAGTTTCCATTTTCAGAGATGCATCTCTAAACATATTGAAAACCTTATTAGTTTTACAAGTTAAATTTTTCTGCGCAAACACAAAACTTATTCGTTAATTATGAGCCGTCGAGATTTCTATCGCGCGGTAATAGGCCTTTTTACAGTTGTGTGCTTAGTTACCTGGCCTGTAAATGCAAGCGAGGTTGGAGATGACATTGCTTTGATACAGAACTCTTTGCTTTTCTAATTTAAATGATGCGTTCGCATAAGAACAACTTGATTTGCACAACAAAAGCAGTGAGGTCTTTATCAAAACAAGGTCATCTGCAGCCTCGTTGCCATTCAAAGCCAAGTAACTGAAGAGACAACTGTAAAATGGTTTATTGACGAGGTCGCAGCCCGAGTCAACTATCACCATAGAAATCGAGAGCGAATAATCTAATTGTTTTACTATAAATCTACTAGTCGTTCAAAACTTTTTCTAGATGCTGATCCTCTTCACAGATATTTGGAAAACGTAAAGGATTAAGGGGCTGCCAGTTTGTTAACAAGCGCACACTGCTAGGCTACTCACCATCTACAACAGAAAAGATAGTGAGTAGCGTAGCCAATCAGAGAGCAGCAGTCGTAATAGAACGTTGGTAGATTTATACTAAAACATTATTATTGTTATTATCGCTATTAGAGTCATAAAAAAGCGATATTAGTAACAAATGAAAACAAATCTATTCAAGACAGCATCTTCCACGCAAGTTTACTTTACAACTACTAACAGCTAAAGAAAGCCCGTTATAGAAAGCTTGCTGGCGAATCACTGCTGAGTTGCTGCTAATTTTGAGTGGCGACACGGAGTAGCTGGTAACCACGCGCAGCGCTTCGTTTCTTCTTGTCCCAGGCAAAGTACGAAATCCCCACAAGGCAAACGGCAGCTACCACAGCCATGGCGGCAATAAGGCTGGTAAACTGACCTGTAATGGGAAGGTAAAGACATTTAACACGTCAATAGGTAGTTTGTATACAGGAATTCTGAAGATAAGCATGCAATGATTAACTACTGATCGGAATGCTCGTGGGCTCCGACGGCCTGAGGGGGCCTGAGGCAAATCGCTCACTTCACCAACGTGTTGCCTAAGGAAAGAATTTAGACGGTACTATGGTCTATGTCACACCGAACCTTCCTTACACTGCATAAAAATCTACCTTTTGGGGCGTTTGTTTTTTTCAATGTGTCTTGTGTGTTTCTTCTTTCTTTTTGTCTTTTTGTTAATTGAAGCTTACCACTTTTCTCCACATCACGCACTTCAGTCAGAGTTTCCAGGGCCTTTGTTTCATCATTTCCCTCGTCTGAAAGAATGAATGGTCCCTGGTCCAAATTATACTCCTCGTCATTTGTCTCTTCACTATACAGCGACCTCTTACGCCGGTCATGCAGACATCCCTGCGCGCAGCGTGAGTTAGGATCTGTTGCGTTACATATCTTGACCTTGCAGTGCATGTACACAAACGGGTGATCACCCACGAAACTGAACGCTTCCACTTTATACCGCTGCATCCTTTCGTCAACTGTTGGAATGAACTCCACGGTGTCATCTATCGCACATCTGTATAAGGACAAAGGAACAATGGTATGTGAAAGTAGTCACTGAGCTGGTTCTAAATGAAAAGGTCCGTTTTAGAAATAAGAGCCTGGAGGGCAGGATAAAGCTTCCTGCTCTGCAGGATACGTAAAGATTTTATGTAGTTTGAAATTTCTTAATTACTCGTGATCGCGAGTCCCAGAGGCAAGATGAGTCCGATTTTTATCTGAATTCGATGACGCAGACGGCACAGCCTGAGCAGCTGGCAGTTCATGTAGAGCTCATGTCCGGGCTTGTAGACCTATAAAATCAAAACAAATGTTTCGTACCCATCTTTGATGAATGTGTATCTCAATACGTCATTATTGGGATCAGGGTCAGGTGTAGCAAAACACTCTTCTGCCAGAATCTCGAGCCTGCTATCGTCTGTATCCACGCTGACTTCTACGTAGAGCTCTTGCCTCAGTTTCACTTCAACTGGGAAATCGTTCTTTTTGTAATGGCCAAGGAACTTGTCATCTGGAAAAATCTTCATTTCCAGTACAAATTCTCCATATCCTTTCTCGGAGAAAATGATCTTCTTGCTTCTAACTTGGAGACCAACAGCGGACACGACTCCCATGTTTGAATAGTAACAAGCAAAGGGGATTTCTACTTCACGCACACGAGTGATAATCTGACCCTCTTCCAAGGGAATTTCCTCCACCTTGTTCGAGTAGGAAACAAACTTCTCGGTGTGCCTGCTCTTTGTGTGGCATCCCGTCAGACTAGTGTGGAGAGTAAAATGAGTTGAGGTCTCTGTGGCTCCACAGCTTACGTCACTAAGACGAAGATGTTCTACGTCGAGGCCGTGAAGAAGATTCCTGGGAATGCTGATGTACATGTCGTTCTGTAGGCAAGTGACATTGACCTCTGTGAAAAGACGGGATGAAAAACGTGACTGCAGTCAAGCGTTACTTAGAAAAGCAATAGGTCTGCCTGTTCCATAGCCTGCGTAGCAAGCGTTTCCGTGGGGTTTGGAAGCAAATGAAGACCGAGGAAGGGGATTTTCGGTGTTTTGTCTGCGCGGAAAATGGGGCGAGAGCCAAAAAAAGGAAAAGGGGGGTGGGGGAGGGGAAGGAATATGAATCAAGAAGATACGTAGTAATGATCAAGATCATCACAATACTGATTCAAATGTGTCACATACCTTCATGGGGCGGGGGAACTGCAATAACATAAGTAATAGTTAATAAATATTAAATCTAGTATTTTTACCTTGATCAAGCAGTCCTAAAGATATGGTTTTGAAATGTATGACCAGGTTGCTCAGCAGGTTAATATTATTCTAGTAGAGCAAAATTTCAATTTCATCTGGCTTGTTTGTTTGTTTGTTTGTTTGTTTTGAGAGAAGGTTATTTTCATCTAGTTACGGACGGGCTTGAAAGTCTTGCTTCTGTCGGTTTTGAGAGAAGGCTTTCGAGACTGGCGGGCTAGATAAGCCATTAGACTTGAACCGATCAAAACTTGGCGGCGTGTTTATCATATCATGAACTATTTGACAAAAATAAGGCGTAATGTAATTCCTTTTTCAGATTACACTGTAGATAAGGCTTCTTGATGAAAATCGCAGTTGCCACATACATTACCGATCTGTGCAACAAGTTAAAACATTCAGCAGAGAACAGACTCCGCCTTTAAAATATAAAACAGCATGATTTGTTTCTTTATCATCAATCAATCTTAAAAGTTTCCGTGATAGTTCGATGTTACTGCCGTATAAAATTTGTAGAGGCGTATTCGATTAATTTATCAGTTATTATCGCCAAGACGATACTTTGATTGATCAATACTGAAGCCGCATTAATTATTTTTGTTGATCCCTCTTTATTTGACAAATAGGTATATACTTACGTGATGGTTCTCCTGACCCAGGTCCTTCATCTAAACAACAGAAAAGATGTCTGAGTAAATCACATTATGAATACATTACTGGGCTGAATGTTCTGTAATTGCATACACCGTTGCCAATCTAGTTCACTGAATTAAGTAAATTGATAAAATAACTCTACGGTCGGAAACTTGTGGGAAATAAACCATGTGATCCATGCATCTGAGGGTGAACATGTTCTCATTTATACATGTTCTCATATATTAGACTGAAAGAGTCGCTTAGTATGATTATCTACGATCCTTGTGTTCCGGTAATCAAAATAAAAGAGTTATTCTTTGTAATAGCATTTCTAACCAACTAAGCAGTACCGGTGCAGTACTGGAATCGATGGCCATAATTTAGCTGTTCAACACAAGGATGTCGTCAAAACCAACAACAAAGCTGATTTAAATGTTGTAATAGTACAAGCATTACAAACAATTAATGAGTGCGATTTCTTTGTGACTGAAGGTTTGAAGTCAATAAAGTTTGAGGTCATGAACTCTTACTTTGTACCCAAACATGTGCAGGATAGGCCAGATCTCTCTGATTCGTATAAGGCGTTATTTTCGATGTATCTGTGCAAACGAAACATGCGTAGTTGTATGTCTCCCAGAATTCAATTGCCGTGCATCCTGCTCTTTCTTCACAGCGTCTCTGACATTCATTCAAATTATATGTATTTATTTCCGAGAGCTGTAAGGCTGCGAAGGATCCACTTCAGGACGTTTGCGGGACAATTTTCCAGTCAACATACTTTTTTTAAATTTTTACTGCAGTCAGAAAATATGTTACTTGTGCCAGAAATGCAAATAAAAACTGGAGGTCACCGACTTCGTTTCAGAGATAAAGCGTGTGGAAAACTATCCTGATTTTGAAAAATTGGCGCACGTTGTTCAGCGTGGTCTACAGGGGTTTATAGTTAAGAATATCGAAGGTGAGTCAGCGGAGGCAAACGATCTTAATCATATTTTGTCGAAGTAGGTAATTCCAAATGTTACCAACCTTTTCACAAAAATTAAGAATGGCTGACTGTTAGGATCGAGAAACGCCGGTCAACGTCCTATTTGACAAATTGCTCATATTTTGCCCAAAGATACCCTTAGGTGACCTAATTCTAAAAAATCATATTTAAAGGTTCCACCGAATTTTTATTTTTCAGAAATTCGCGAAAATTTGAAAGCGCGGTCAAAGTGTGGTTTTTCGTGTAATAAAATGACTGAAATAAAGTGCGAGGACGAAGCGCTGCTTAAGTCTTAAAATAAGCTCAATTGACTTCAAACTTAACACAAATGTGGAACAACCACTCTAATTTATTCCTCGCTTTAAACTAATCTCAGATATGTTGATATAGTGGTTTTCCGAACCATTTTAAAAACAGCTATGAAGCGTGTGAAAAATAACGGCAAAATATAGGTCATGTTTAACAGCATAAAAATGCATCTGGTACCTCACTTTCCGATTATTTTACTTTACATCCTTAAAATATCATTATTAAAGATATACCATGCCATGCTCGAACTCGCAGTATTTCCCTTTGTGGAAAACGAAAATCTATGTCAATGTGTTGGGCGCAAATAACCCAATAATCACGCCCAGCTAGTAGTATGTCACCCCAGTATGTGTCTAAAGAAAACTTGAGATTCTCTCAAATACGATTAACATTACAACCAGACCGACTGCGTGTTGGACAATGCTAAATTACAATGTGCAACAGGCTTTTCCGGTTTAACTGTTTTTCCACCTGTCCGCGGTCAATGCAATATGCGCGCCAACAGGTAATTGACTCAGCGGAGCTACACTCAAAATTATTTAGCTTAGTGATCCCTGTGATACTTCGAGAATCATCTAGTGTTTCAGTGTTGGCGTTAAGAGCTGGAGACCACTTAATCTTCCACGGCATACAGATATCCGAAATTTCCGGGAATTCCCTCTGCCCCCTTCCCCGACTGTAGCTACAACTAAGAGCAATTCAGAAACAAGAAATAATTGTTCCTCGATAGGACAGCTTTAAAAAGCGCATTTCAATCTACTGTCACTACTTTAAACTTGTAGTCGGTTCATGTAAATTACGAAATGTTGGAAATTTGCGCAAGAGCAGTGAAAGCGTGACTGGGCTGCTTGTACGGTTGTGTGACAACTTTTACTAAGTCTCGAATATCAGCCACGCAGCATGGTTGCCGATATACTAAATACAGATTCATGAGGCCCCTGATTCTTACAGCAGAAAGCTTGGGCTCTTTAAGGCAATGCGGACTGGTATTGAGGGGAATCGACGGCTTTTAGGTATGTTTTCTGTAACATCTTCGGGTTAAATTAGTCGTATTAATATTTTGTTTATTTGTTTCGGGTCAGACCGTTTCACATCTTGTTTCCAATTTATATAGGCGAAATTTATTTGGAACTTGCCACTACACTTTTAAACTTACACTTTTGATGATCTCGGTTTGATTTTGTTGTTGTACCGGTAATACATTACCGGATTAACCTCTCGACTTCTTGAACTTGAACGCGAGATCGGCTGTTTACCAAATTAGAATAAGGGCGAGATTTTGATTTGCTTCGAGATATTTCAACTCGATTAATTTACAGTCCTTTAACGTCCTTGATGCTAAACAGTATTCCAAGTTGACTCATTATCGTGTCTTAACGAACTTAAAGCGTTTTGGTGAATCGAAAACATTAAGGTTCCAGGAAACCTCTTGCGTTTGTTATGACAACCATTCACGTGTTGCTTACATTAAGGAAATACACGCGATGACAAACTAGACAAGACGGCGGACACGAAATTAAACAAAGTTTATTAACGCGTAATGGTTCGAAAACGTCTAACAACAGTTTTTATGCAGTGGACAGTATGTTTCTACTGATAGCAGTGAATTGACGGGATTTTAATTAATGATAGCCTTTTACTTTCGCCATTGAAATTGATTTGTCTCTGGTTCGTGCATGATTATTGTGTTATTTGCGCCCAACACATTGACATAGATTTTCGTTTTCCACAAAGGGAAATACTGCGAGTTCGAGCATGGCATGGTATATCTTTAATAATGATATTTTAAGGCTGTAAAGTAAAATAATCGGAAAGTGAGGTATCAGATGCATTTTTATGCTGTTAAACATGGCCTATATTTTGCCATTATTTTTCACACGCTTCATAGCTGTTTTTAAAATGGTTCGGAAAACCACTATATCAACATATCTGAGATTAGTTTAAAGCGAGGAATAAATTAGAGTGGTTGTTCCACATTTGTGTTAAGTTTGAAGTCAATTGAGTTTATTTTAAGGCTTAAGCAGCGCTTCGTCCTCGCACCTTATTTCGGTCATTTTATTACACGAAAAACCGCACTTTGACCGCGCTTTCAAATTTTCGCGAATTTCTGAAAAATAAAAATTCGGTGGAACCTTTAAATATGATTTTTAGAATTAGGTCACCTAAGGGTATCTTTGGGCAAAATATGAGCGATTTGTCAAATGGGACGTTGACCGGCGTTTCTCGATCCTAACAGTCAGCCATTCTTAAGCCTTCAAGAAGCATTTGAAACCGTCGCACAGATAAAAGTAGAGCTAAAAACAACGGGATTTGATAGTGCATTTTGCAAAAAATTTAAACTTCTACTCGGTAGATTTTCTTCATTTTGTCGCTTAACGTAGAAAATCAGTAGAGAAAATGATCCATCAAAAGAAATATAGGGGACACCGAACGTCCAAGATCGTTAAATCTAGGAAAAGCTATAGCATTGGCCATCTGCCCTATCATTGTTCATTTTATTAATTACTTAGCGTGCGCTCATGCATGACGTGTCGTGTTTATTTGCGTGCGCAGTAAGAATGCGCAGAAACAATTAGCGCGAACGTCCTTAAAGGTTCTAGGTGAATGTTTCATAGACAACAAATATCAGTGGTACCGACAACAAAAACATGACAAAAAACACTGCAAGCACTCAAAATAGAAACAACACGGACGATTTTCTGCCTTTCTTAACCATGTTTATACTATATTTTACGTAGTTTCAAACGTAACCAGGATTGAATGGTAGAGTACCAAACTAGAGCAGCATCGAGGAAACAGGAGGGGGTCAGTGAAGGCGAGATTTGCTACATGGGCTGGCACAAAAAGGGGAAAACTTCCTTTGACCCAAACTGCTAATGGAAAAGTGTAAACGAAAATATCAGTTAAATGTGTGACGAAATGGGAGATACTCTTTCCTTACCATAATATGCTGGATCCTCATCTCTGGCTGGTACACCATCAACAACCCGCCCAATAGTACCTGGATCTTCCACATAATCAAACTCTACACTTTTCGGTCCAAAATTTTGGCCATTAATCAGTGAAAACTTCTTCTTGTCTGAAAAAAAGACGACATTTCTTCTGTTAAAGTGCTACTGTGACCAAAAATCAATTCTACTTTTTCTTTGTATTTCAAAACTATATAACTGAACCACTAAGTGACCGAAGTTTTAAGCCTTCATTTCAAAAAGACACCCGTATATTTTGACTGGAATTTTCCTAATTAATGGTCTGCCATTACTAACTTTAAAATCTTGAGAGAGCTGGATCGAGGATAAGATGACGTCAAAGACTCACTGGTTTAAAAATGCAATGCGTCTGCACGCGCCTGAATTAATACAGCTGTTTCGACAAAGGTTGTCCTGTACAGGGGTAACAATGCCGATTATTTTATTATGGGTAGCAACAGTCTAGCGTTCCTTGATTGAGGTTAACAGAGTTTCAGGAAGGAAAAGCATAAATACACATGTTTGTGCTGTTTCCTTCTGTTATGATGAAATGCCTTCAGCTTCAAGTAAGTAGCCCGTTGGCCACCATTGCCCATAATACCTTTCGACGTTGTCGCGTACGCTGTTACACTTTTGTAGGTCAACCTTTCTTGAAACCACTGTAAGCAGCACGGGAGATTCGAACATTCAGACTTTTAAACTCTTTTTTTGCATGTACAATAAGCTGCGTTTACATACTGCAATTTTAAGCTAGTGAGTCTTTGACGTCATCTTATCCTCGATCTAACCCTATGAGGTCCAATCGGTCAGTCTTAAATGTGAAATGGCGGACCGTGAAATCCTAAACTTGCACTGAAAGAAAACAGCCTTTGGATATTCGAAGCTCAAGATTTTGCCAATCAGGTGTCAAACAAACACGCTTTTAAAAATATGAAGTAAAATGGGAAGTGAATTTTTTGATCGTAGTAGCACTTTAAGAAGACATTTATTCTGTTAAGCAGAAATATCAGTGGCATTGACTCTTATTATCAATTTTGTTTTTTCAGCATTGGGTTTTCTTCTTTTAACTGATTAGTATAGGTAATCGTATGAATGCGAGTCCAATTAAGAATTTACACTATGAGTGATATTTGAAAATTCTCTCAAACTTGCACTAGCCTTTGGAAGAGTGCAATTTGAAAGAATTTTCAAATGTCACGAGTATTTTTAATCCTTAATTGCTCGAGGTTTCATACGATTACTTATTTGTTATATGACCGAGAAAATTGCGAACGCGCACACGTTAATTTGCACTGCAGTGCAAATTAAGAATTAAGGATAAATTGGCCTGCTCTCAGCCAATCACAGTAAAGTAATTTTCTCAGTCATATAATACGCCTTGAAATAGTTGGATTTTATCATCCGAACTGTTGAATGACATTTGATTGATTTCTGACTTCGTTCAGCAATTCTCACCATGAAGTAGTTCATCCTCTTCAGCCTTCAAATCACTCATCATTTCATCTTCGATGCCGTCAACAAGTGTTGGATCTTCAACAGAATAATATTATTATTCTAGATTCTCGTTATTATTATCGATTCATACATTCATTCCCTCTTCCTTCCCTTTCTCCCGTCCTGCCCTTCTGACTCCTCCCTCCCCTGTGAATTTGCTCTCTTCTTCCTTTCCTCGCTCACAAATTCGTTCGTTCAAATTACAATAACGAAATAGAAGAGAAGAGAACAAAGTTACCATTAAACGCATTCGCTTGCAATAACCTGACATAGAGATCTGTCAGCCAAGCTTATGTTGATCTATGTTTGTTGGAGCTTGATAAATTTCCGTTCTCAGTGACTACGTCCCGCGCCACTGGGGTACACCGCCATTCTGCGTCAATTATTTAGCGATCTTTATTACTCGTTCTCTGCATGGATGGAACATCTTGAGTGTTTTTATCATTTCAACACCGATCTGATTTAGTATTTTCATAAAATAAGACTGGGGCAATAAGACGTTATATTCTGCACGTATAATTTGCGATTGTTGTTAGTGACTTACGCTTGAACGGCTTTAAACAAGAAAAAATTCAATTAACTGTTGTTTTAGATACTAAGAAATGGGTCTTTTATTACGATGCTTAGGAATTTTCCGCGTTGCATGTTGGAGACCATACCTTCGACTCAGTGAGGTAAAGTCAGTATGTTAGCTGTATGTTTAGAAGTGACAATCTCTGCCCAGGTTAGTTACCTCAGTGAAAGTCGATCTGAAATCTCTGCTTTTTTTGGAAAACCTTTTAAATCAGTTTTAAATTTATGATTCAAGTAGCTTTTACGGTTCTGGAATTTTTCGTATTAAGTTAAGCTGCCACAACAACTTTTATCCTTACGGATAATAGCTCCTTCTACTGTAACCGGTCCGACCCTTAATCACTTGAACCGAAATACAAGACGAGAAACAAACGCGCACTCTATCAAAATCGTACAAGGACTCACGAACAATGGAAAAACAAAAAGGCGAAGTAACATTTCGCAGGGAAAGGACACAGAAATGCAGAAATACGAACTTTGAGCTTCACTTATTTTCTTCACGAACTAGACTTTCTCAGCAATCAGAAAAGTGTCTGACCTAAGCCGTTACACACGGTTGCTGCTATTACGGCAAACTAAAACACGATTACTGCATAAGGTAAGGCTAACATTTAACATGAACTTACCAGAAATATGGCAGTTAAAAAACCTAGTACCCTTGTATTACAGGCGCTTTAGTTAGGCTACTCTGTAGCAACGTGTTAATTGTCAGTGTCAATCTAGTTAGCTCCTGATGTTTAGAAATACTCGAAGCGAAAAAAAAAAAGAGAAAACTGCAATCACTGAATGAGTCCCCGGCACATTTACCTTGTTTGGTCAGGTCTAGGGTTCCACCAGCCACCAGACTCGAGAGAGCCAGAATAAGGCACGAAAAAAGCGAGAAAAAATGCTTCATGGCTGAACACAACTTGCGAGTAAACCCAATGCGCTACTCTGATGTATTCGTGTGGTACACCCAGCTATTTAAACTACCAAATTTAAATTCGGTCAAAGCGGAAAAAACATTTTCTTTTGTTCCACGTTTTTGTCCTGTTTCGTTAAAAACAAGACTATTATGACCGCAAAGTACTTAAACGTTATTGCCTGGCTGAATTGTTTTAAAAACAAGGAATTTTCTAGGTAAGGCAGAGACGTTTGAAAATAACCCAGTACAGCAAGATATAACAGACTAGTTACTTTAAGCATCAGTTTTTCACACTAACTTTTAGTAAAATTAAAAGACTCGAACAACAAACGACGTCGCATCATTGATCATGGCCTGCGGCATTGTTCGGTCATACGTACTGACTAATACGTTATTGATAAAAATTGTTTCTTCTGGTTTCGAAGGACTTAATGTTTGTATTCATGCGGGCATTTTCAGTCAGTCTATCAACAGCGAAAATATGCCTGAAAACTGCTCATTACATGATGAGTATAACGGCCTTCCAATATTTACTCAGTAAGCTAATTTTTTTTTTTCGCTTGACTTCAAGCCATGATGGACAAGCCTTTCAATTAGCTAAATTTCTGAGGAAAAATTGAACTATTAGAGCATGATAAAAAGATTGAAGTAAGATCACATCTAGAGGTTACATTGAACTGTAAAGACGTTTTTTGCTCCTGGGAACTGAAAATGTTTTGGAATGTTCACGTTAATGACGTTTTTCTTTTGTTTCACCATTTTTCCTGGTTCAAGACGACTGTATTTAGTCAAGCAAAAGCTCTAGTTATATGTTCCATTTCTCATAATAAACAGTTTTAGGCAAGTTAAAGTATGGACGGGCGAAGTTTGGTGAATCGTTGCTTTTTAACCTGACGTACAACATAAACTGTGAGCCCGGGACTATGAGCTAGTTAATATGTCTGAAGGGCTGTAGTGTGTAAAACAGTTCATGCTGAACAAGAAAGAAGGCATGACCTCAATCATGCCGCTTTATGGAGCGCCATTCTATTTTCTTTTTTGACTTCTTTTGTTCGTCACTGGCACTGAAAATACCTTCCGACTGCTTCAGTTGAACTCCGACCTCCTATAATTTTTCGCCCTAAACCACGCGAGAATGTGCCTTGCAAGCTGGTCCAATATTACACTTGACTTTGCTTACTGCAAAAGTAAAAAATGTGGACTTCGCATCATTTTGGTACGACATTAGCAAGACCAGCCTTTCACTTCTTGTGACGCATTTCAAATAGTTCTAGAGAGGTTTAAATTCAACGCAGTTTTTCCATGTTTTTTTTTATTATTATTATTTCGAGGACATATATATTACAGCACTAAACTTATTTGCAACGCACTGATGACAGGAGTTCACCTTCCTGTCGAGCAAAATAACTGAGCATTGGGAAAAACTGAATAAAAAAGAAACTTCTTTGTAATTCAGTACTGAACATTTTCCTTTCTGCAACGCACTGAAAATGGCACGTTTTGTTACACTTCCCATGGCGAAGAATACTCCACAAGTGTTATCAAAACTTCAATATGCTAAAATACCCATAACGACCAAGTTCGTGCATACATTCACTTCTCCAAACAGTTCTTCTTTGATCCTGACAACGGCTCGGCTGAGCACTTTCGTTAAATGCTGCAAGCTATTAATCGACATTTTCGTACAGCAAAACCTTTTAAATAGATTTACTCGAATTCGGTTCAGTGGTGTATCTAAAAGACGGGAGGTGGAGGGGAAGGTGGCCCCCCAAGGAAGACAGGTTTTTCCTTGCTTGAGGCAGAGGGAGGAAACGCTGTTTCTTTCTCCATTAAATGGGATCTGTGGACTCTTCCCCACCTGGCCCTGATCAATTTTTGTTGATTTTTGAGGGGTTTTTGGTCGTTTGTTTGGTTTTTACCGCCACGTTGGGTATTACAACTCAAACACTCTAAAGGAAGGTGAAGAATGATCATCGCAGTAATTTTCCAATTTAAGCGATTGGCAAGAAGAAGCCTGAAAAAAACAGGGCTTCAACGGGATTCGAACCCGTGACCTTCGCGATACCGATGCGATGCTCTACCAACTGAGCTATGACGCCACACATTGGGAGCGAGGTCAATGTTGAGTTCATATCTTCCCGTGAGGAGTGAAATAATGTGAAGTATATATGAAATAATTCATATTTGAACTGCGGTTGTAGATGAAAGTGATGCGATGCTCAGAGCATCGCACCGGTATCGCGGAGGTCACGGGTTCGAATCCCGTTGAAGCCCTGATTTTTTCAGGCTTCTTCTTTCCAATTGCTTAAATTGGAAAATTTACTGCGATGATCATTCTTCACTTTCATCTACAACCGTAGTTCAAATATGAATTATTTCATATATACTTCACATCAAAGACTCTAACCTAGTAAGAACCTTTGAAAAACAAAGGTATTACATGAGCTGCATCTTACTTAACAAACTTTGAAACGATGTAACTTGCACTGAGGCTAATGAAACACCTAAGGATGCCTTCTTCTCAGTTCTTTAAAACAGCCTCATACATTTCGGTCAGGAAAAACTAAACAGCCATCAGGGCTTAGGGAAGCTGGGAAAGCAAACTTAGTCCTAAAGAATACACGTCGTGGGCTTATACGATTTACGTCAAGTGCTCTGGCCTAGCCCACGGTCAATGTTGATCAGTTTACTGAATTAACTTGTTGTTTTTAATCAGGACAAAATACTCATTTCCACACAGCAGCCTCGTCTAGCGTAAGTTTTATATTCCCGTCTAAAAACATTGATTTCCCAAGTTATGAGTTAATACCGAACGATCGATGGGAGGTAAAATTTGTGGCGATTATATTCTATTGTCTATTCCGGTCATGTAGGCAGGCACGAAATTCCGTTATAGTATTTTACATAATGCCTAGCGACTTGTTGCCTAGTAACTTGGGATGGTTGTTATTGATAGTCGTCAGAGTTCGCACTGACTTCATTGACAAGACTGCATAGAACCGATTCAAGCATAAAGGATAAGTATCCTTGACGAGAAGCTTAGAAAGAAGGTCTCTATTCCTTTGATAACAAAGAACAAGCGTACAGACCATCTTGTCGGGCTAGATTTATATATTGTATAAATACTTTTAGTTAGTGAAATATTATGAAATTTACATCGAGTTAACTTTCTCAACTTCCAATGAATAGAGTCTCGACTGATTTGCAGCCAAAGCTTGGGCCTAAGAGTTCAAGGCGCCCATATTTACCCTTATTTACAATAAAATCCAGGCAGTCATCCTATGTGAAAATACGTGATATCAAAACTTCAGAGTGTTTAGAATTCATAATACCGTAATTAAAACATAAATTAGCATATTTTCCGTGCGGCTATACAAAAGGTTTTTGTCAATAATGCTTAAGAACGCCCTGGAGCCTAATAAAGTTCCGCTTTCCTTGATAGTGATCTCTGTAGTTTGCTGTCCTGGACAATTCAACTCACGCTATTCGTTATCCTGTCTCCTTTCTAAAAATCACTCTAGCTTAAACATTACTCCGAAAAAGAATATTTAACATTGATTGGAACTATAAATTAATCACCCCTAAACATCATATTATAGCGACAAAATTCATGTACTATGTCACTGACTTTCGCTTAAATGGCTATAAACCAAAGAACCATTTGTGTCTTTTCTTCGGTCTTATAAATGGAACTTAAGTGAACTGTCTCCATGATATAATTTATTTCTAAGCATTTATCACTGACCTTGATCGCGCACAAATTTTCCGCATAGCGTTGTCGCCAACCAACAAGGTGGATGAAGCACAGTTGAAAGAAATTTGAGCTTTCTAGCTAACAAGTCTTGACTTTTTTAAACGATTTAGTGAATTAAAAGTAATGCGTTCCATTACAGTTACAGACATTTTGCTACATACCAAGCGAGTCAAGTGTACACCAGTCCGTAATGAACAGTGTTTAAAGCCAACAAGGGTAACTTTCATACTCTAAATTCATGCCTGAAATGGGTTTTTCGTTCACGTTCTTGGAGCTTCACTTTATCAAAGTGCTTGGATTACAAACTGAAATGAACGTAATTAAAAAGAGATGGAGAGCGGAATGAAAACGAATGTGGTACAGTACGAAAGTGTTAGAGAATATCGGATATTCTGCCTGGAATACATGATACAAGTCCACTGTGTCAGCGACTTGTTGCATATAGTGCATTATCGCTCGTTTAATATTTGATTTCCAAACACGAAATTGTTATTTAATTTAAAAAAAGAACAATTAAATTGTCAACAAAGACTTGCTTACCTTCATTGGTCAGGTCTAGGATTCCAGCTGCCGCCACACTCGAGGCAGTCAGGATAAGACAAGAAAGAAACAAGAAAATATTCCTCATGGCTGGGAGTACAACCAATGTAACTGGAGCATTCGTACGATACACGCGGGTATTCAAGATACAAAATTTAAATTTAGGTCAACGCGGAAAAAAAATACTTTCTTTTGTTTCTCTGTTTTGTCCGCTTTAATAAACACAAGACTACTATGAAGGTAAATTTTAAGTGCTTTACACGATATTATAAAACAGGAAAGAGAGAGAAGTATGATAAAAAAAACTTAGTTTATCGAAGTCAGATACAACAAATAAGACACTTTAAGGCCCAGAAAAACGTTCAACACTGCTCTATAATTAAAACGCTCGCATAATAAAAGATCAAGAGGTCATTCCAAGCTTTCAAGTGAGCTTCATTGTTCGCCTATAAGTACATGACATAATCACCGTTTAAAGTATCTTTCGTCTCTACGCATATAGGAATCTCCTGTCAACCTATCAACAGTTAGAAACTAGTTTAAAATGGATTTTTCGGAATTCTTTCAATGCAGTTCTTCTCTTTTGGTTGGCATACTATTGAAAAGACGGTTTTCCGCTTGATTTATTTTAAAAACGTTTTGCTAAGTGTACGTTAAATACTAACTGCCTATCTATCACATCAAAATAAAATCTTTCATGACGTTCGATATGACAGTTTAAGGAAGAATACATCTCGTGATACGGTTGAGTAATACTGGTGGAGTTTGGATGCTTCGATCAACAGAAACTACATGTACATGAAAACTCCAGAGAGTTTTAACAATAATCACAGATTACAAACTACGTGTCTTCTTAATGTTTCGCCATTTTTCTTGTTTCATGCACTTCGCGTGGAGGACTCGTGATTACGCAAGCGAAGTCCTTAGTTGTTCAGTCCGGTCCCCATAGAAACACCATCATAACTCTCTTGAACTAAACAGGACAAATTTGGGGATCATTAAGTTTTAAACTAAGCCATAGCATAAGCTATAAGTGATTTGGTAGCACGCTAGCAGTCAGTATAGGAATTCCTTTTTGCTAAAACAACTGAAGGATCGTAGTTTCAATCTTTTCTGAAAAGCAGTTCATTTGGAATTTCTCAAAAAAATCTATACTGTATGATAAAATACTCCACAATATCTAAGTAATTAGCTAGTATTGATGTACTAGCGAGCTGAACGTTCAAATATCTTAGCTTTGTGGGTATGGATAAGACTTATGAGCATAATGGGGCTTGGATATAGGAGAATCTTTGTCCACAGTATTTGTCTTATTAGCATAAGCGATACCGAGCTACAAAAAATTAGTTCTGAATATTGAAAGGGCACAGCACGATCATCTGTCTCAAGCAATTTGAGCCCGATGTGTTGAATACTCTTTCTGCCACGCGTATTTAAAAAATCAAAAGTTTACAAGAAATGTACGATCCAATTTCTCCTCGAGTATTTCACCCAAATAACCAAAAATTGTACCAATTACTAAGTTTCAAAATCTCTTTAAATGTTTATAGTCAATTCGTGTCTTATTAGTACGCTGGACAAAACTGTTCTGGATCAACGTTTTACGACAAAAAAATTGAAACAAGCAAAGTGATGCAAATAATTTTGTGAGTGTCTTAAACTTTATTAAATTCCACGCAAGGAAATTTATTTCCATATCGATCACGCAACGAAGACTTGAGTTACAGAGAATCTAAATTTGCGGAATGAATAACAAAAGTACGGAAAAATTGCGCGATTTCTGAGAAAAAAAATAGTTATAGTTTACATTGACATGGTAGTGTTAGATCAGTGTTGTTGTGTGAAGAACATTGTTGCGTGTTTGTGGAATTCTTTCATGAATTAGACGAGATGTTATGAAGAAGGAGCGATATCCATCTAAACAGCACTATAATCCTGTAATACATCAGCGGTTTAGAGAAGCAAAGATTCAAGTTGTGATGCTACTACCACTGAAGGCCACAAGGCAAACCAAAGAAAGTTATTTCAAGCTGTCAAGCAAGAAAATGTGAGAAAATGGCAAGCTCCTGCTAGGTGAGCTCCGAAAAAGGTCCGAAAACTTTCCTAAAAGCAAAAATAGCACTGTTTGAGGTTCTCGGCCGATCACGCTTTAACACAGTAGTATCTTGTGCAATTGTGGCTTGTGCGAAGCGCGAGCTAAAGGCAGCCATATTCAAAACAGGCGGAAGACCGGTCTAGTGGCAAGATCAGTTAAAAGACTTCAAAGAAGATCAATATCGTATTTCAGTGGCCAAATAAAGTTGTAAATCTTTCTTATGCTTTCTTGTCGAAATCTTGCCCAAAACTCCACCAGCACGTGAAGAGTTTCTTCGCAAAACAACACTCTAAATGGGGTAATCCGAAAACACTGACCCCCGGTCCACGGACCCCCACTACGGACCGGGTCCGCGGACTATCCTACGGACCGGTCCGTGGACTACCCCTACGGACTCCCCTACGGACCACCCCCAAAATAGAATAAAAATAAGGATTTCACTTATGGGTTGTCTAATAGATTACTCGTGTCGGTGAAATGGGGAGCGTTAAAACCCCCAAAATAATATCTAAAAGCTGTTTTCGGCATAAGGAGATGGCGATGGCAAAAGAAGGAAAGTTGTTACCTTTCGTTCGTGGCTCAGTCTGGCTATAGAAGATGTGTTTTTAGGTCGTTTGCTTGCTTAACTGTAATTCCGCCGAGCAAATTATGAAGCCTTGAACGAGTTCACGAACCGTCACGGGAAATTGGGCTGAACAAAATGGCGGATGGGAAGTGAGAAGCACAAATTTCGAGCCTCCCTGGCTTTCATATATAACCACAGCGAAGAAAATGACAATGTTTGTGATGATATAACTTTCCCCCGAGCCTGAACGCAAGTCTGTTACATTTGCACAACGTAACGTTCGAAATTTTGCCGATACGAGTAATCTATTAGACAGCCCGTAAGTGAATTCTTTATTTATTACATTTTTATTCTATTTTGGGGTTGGTCTGTAGACGGGGTCCGTAGGGGTAGTCCGCGGACTCGGTCCGTAGTGGGGGTCCGTGGACCGGGGATCAGTGTTTTCGGGTTATCCCTCTAAATGTGACTCTTAATTCACAGAAATCACGTGATTTTACATACTTTTGTGCCTCTGTTACCAACTTTGTATAAGGTGTAACGCAAGCCTTTCTTGCGTGATCCGTATAAAAATAACTTTCCATTTATGGAATTCAGTAGAGTTTAAGACAATCACAAAATTAGTCGTGTCACTTTGTTTGTTTTAATTTTTTGTGGTAAAATGTCGATCCAGGACAGTTTTGTCCAGCGTATTATGATCTATATATAAAGCTCTTATCTAACGGCTCCCATGACTACTGTAACTCTGTCACACAGTATAGTTGTGTCAATCTGAAAAAATATAAAACTTTCAAAATGGGGTCTCTCGCCCATAGCCGTACAGGCCGGGGAGGAGGGTTGCTGGATGACTCCAGCTCCACCAAAATTGGGGCAACAAGAGAAATTTGGGTAAAGGGTTTTTAAACCGTTTCCATTTGTTTCAAGAAATTACAATGTCACTAAAAACAGAGAATAACAATAGAATATTTGTTTACAATATTTGCCTCATTATCATAAGCGATACAGTTTCAGATGGAGCTACAAAGAGATTAATACTGAATATTGAAAGGGCACAGCACGATTAATTGTCCCAAGGAATTTGAGCGCGATGTATTGAATACTTTTTGTGCGACGAGGGTTAAAAAGCTCAAAATTTTACAAAGAATGTATGAGCTCATTAGCGCTTTTGCCACACAGAAATTTTGATGTTTTTGAAAGCCAATTTCTCCTCGAATATTACACCCAAAGAGCCAAAAACTTCACCACTTACTAAGTTTCACAAGCTCTTTACGTTTTTCTAGTAAAGTCGTGTCTAGCATGATGCCTTCTATGCGCAAAGTCGTATGTTAATGAGGAAAAATGTAAACAATGACGTCAGCAAAGATTCGCCTACACTGGTAATATATATATATACAATAAGAGAACTCCATACTCAAAAGTAGTGCGAGTCAGCATTTTCTTAACATGCAACCCTTGTTTTTTCGTGTCTTACATTGTCACTCGACAAAAGCTTTATTTTGTAAGAATTTGGAATTTTTTCATTCTCAGTGCCCACTTTTTAAGCATTGTAGAAACTTCATTCATGTCCTTTGCGCTGAATGGCATGAAGAAAAGAGCATTCACTGGTTTCTGACCACGAACTCAACCGAAGGCGAGGTACTGTATAAAACTGGTGAAATATGCTATCACTGAATGCAATCTCGACCTCAAGAACATTGTCGGTAAAGCATTCGATGGCGCAGCTAACATGAACGATGTACCCAAGGGACTCTCAACAAGAATGGAAGAGTGCTACGGCGGTTCTGTATCTATGTCCACTGTTACGGACACGTACTCAATATCGCCCTTCAGTGACACAGATTAAACCATTGCGTAACGCTCTGGGTACTATCCAGGTTCTGCACAACTTGTTAGAAACGAATTCCAAACGACACGCCCTGTTTGGCGACACAGGCATAGAAGGTGAGAGTCTGAAACTGACGCCAAAGTTATCGGGTGTCAAGCGCTGGTCGTGCCGGTGGGAAGCCGTGAAGGCCGTATACGGACAAATGGAACTCATTGTAAAAGCCCTGCGCACGCTGTCTTCGGACAAAGATCAGACAACCTACGCTGAGAGCAGAGCTGTGTAATTTACCGCCATTTTATATTTTTATCCTTGTGTATTGAAAATAATTATAAGCTATTATAACACTAATAGTCTGTGCCGATATCTCCAGGGGAATACGGCTGACGTCATTTCCGCCCGTGGAAACTCCAGAATGACCATTCAGACCCTACGCCGGTGTCGGAGTGAAGAACATTTCAGTAGCGCCGTACGGCAGATAGCATCAGCAGTGGGTCTGAAAATTAAGAAGTGGCTGACCCACTCTCAGTTTGAAATACGAGAAGCCAGGGCACCCAGACAGAAGACATCGCACTGCATTCAAGCCCTTGTAGGTGAACATACGCAAAGACAAATGCAGCTGACACCGGAATCACACCACTGCATTAACACTTATTATGCGTCCCTCCACAAGGTGCTGTCAGAGCTTGAGATCAGGTTCAGTGGAAATAACCAAGAAATACTCAGTGCTTTGGGAGGTATCTGCCCTCCTTCTTCCTCTTCCTCGTGGTGGTAGATTGGTACGATTTTCGCCTTTGAAGTCACATCGAAGAATTTTAGCAAATTGGGGACTGTGCAATAATTACCTGGAAGAGGGGGGGCTTGGAAAATTAGAGGGAGGCATAGGAGAAAATGACAACAAGAGAGAGGGGGGTTGGATGTAAAACTTAATACATACAGAGGGGATGCATTTCTTTTTCATTCCTTTTTGCAAACCAGAAAAGTAGTGGAAGAGTTACTAGAGTTCAAATATAAAAACTAACGTTGGAATAAAACTGACAAATTTATCAACTCTAAGGCGTTCTGATGAACTATTGTTTTCCTATCTAAAGAACGGTCTTTGCAAGAGGTATGTTCCCAGTACAACGTGGACGAGACTGCATGTAAAAGTTATGTACAGCAGCTTGAGTTCCTTGATGCAAAAGCCAGAAAAAAGTAAGAGAATGGAACACTCTTCCGCTTATTTCTTGGACAATCGAAAAAGATGTAAAAGCGCTTACCAACAAGCAGCTGAAAATGTATCCAAAGCAAAAAGGTCTTAAGATAAGTGGAAGCAAGGCTGAGTTGATTGATCGAGTTCTCACCCACGCACGCGAGAACCTTAGTGCCAGAGATGCTGCAGAAGATGAGGAATCTCCCAATTCATGCGAAGACGACACAAGCTCAGTCCAGTAATTCTGGTGACTCTTCACATGACTCTTTGACATACGGCGAAGAGCAATTTGAAGTGATGTTTGTAACGGAGGAAGAACTCCAACAACGGGAATCAATGGGAGGAGACTTTTTTCAAGGGGGAGTAGCCTTAATATTATCATTATGTGAGGGGGGGGGGGTGAGATTATTTTTTGCTTCATGAGAGGGGAGGTATGACCTAGTTTTGGGACATATTTCATCCATTTCCCAGCGCCCCCCCCCCCCCCACCCCCACCTCCAGGTAATTATTGCGCAGTCCTTTACTCACCAGTCCTCGCTTTTTTTCCAGGAGTGCCCTTCCCCCTGGGTAACCTAGAGTTGGGACATTTGAAATTTTGTTACTACCCAGGGGCCTACCCAGGGGCCGAGCATTTGCTCTTCCCATGGAGAAACCCCCGTGGCACTCGGCACCCTTGTGGTTCTGGTCTCGCACTTAACTTGGAAGAGAGTCCAAGCACATTGTTGCTCTGCTATGTTGCTCGATATGGGTCACTAGTCCGCTAATATATGGATTGTAAAGCCATGACTCGACATGATCTGTTTCATAAAATTGTTTCCACTTTTTTTTAAATTTACATTTGAGATTCTTCAACAACTTGATTGAAAGTAATTAATTCTTAGTAAACTTGACAAGCTTTAATATTAAATGTACGCAGATAAAATGAGCATATTAAAATAGAATAGCAAATGACTGAGCAGTGGTATTGTTCAAAATACTAAACCAAAACCAGCTATCACCAAGTGGTGTCTGGGAAACTTTTTACACAATATGGCGTGTTAACTAATGCGAATGACCATTTTAATTATGATGTACTGAATCTTGAGCGATGTTGTTTTCTGGATGAGGATGAAGCATTTAGCATTTTTTTGTTCCCGTGGCATTTGCTATTTTTTACGCGACATTTAATATTTAGAAAATTCAACATCAACTATCCCTCCACTCCTGACAAATTTTAAAAACTATACATTATCTGCGTTCGTGTTCAAGCAAGTCTTATATATCTGCAGTAGGTAAAAATGTTTGTTTTCAAGGATTCATATGCGTATCCTACGATTTGAGTGAGAGCCATTGTTTCTTGTCCTGCGCTAATCTACACTCGGCGCTTGCTTAGAAAACTGAGATACGTAGTGAGCCCAGTGATACAACTGCCAGGGCTTAAATAAATCATTCGCGTGAAACACATTATTGACTTCACGTAGACTGTGTTTGTGCAGCAGATTGGCAAAGAGAAAAATCTAGGCTTAGCGGAGCTCGATTCGATACTCTTGGAGAATCCAGGATTGGTTCGTCTCGTGTTTCTCCGTGTGAGGGTTCATCATAACAGTGGACTGTTTCTCTAGAAATGTTAGTTAAAACAATAATGGCGACCTTAGGGAGCAACAAGCCTACAAGACTAACAATGCCGACGAGGATAAAAATAGAACAATACATATACTCCTTCCAACTGGAGGTTTTACTGTTAAAGTAAGTTGGTAAAAATATGATCCACAATGAACAGGTTATGTACATGGTGATACCAATATGTTTTGCTTCGTTAAAATTCCTGGGAAAACTGCGCGTTTTGAAGGCAAAAACAGTACAGAGGAACATGAGCAGTAGATTGTAGCACATGTTAACAGCAAAGCTATGTGCACTAACGGTACAAACCAGAGAAGCTGTTTCTGGGGACGGGTACTCTGCGATGGCCTTGGGTGTGTCTGAGAGTGTCCACACGGTGGTTATAAGAAGCTGCACTGCAATAAGCCCCGTGGAAATAAGGACCTGAGACATGGGTTTTATTAGAGGTGGTCTTGCGGCCGAGTGTTTAGCGTGGGTAAAGATACGATAGATACGATTTGTTTTCATCAGTAACGGAGCGTAACACATTGTAAAGCATAAAGCTCCCATGTAACGACGGAAAGTGCATACTAAATCAGTTGGCTTAGCCAAACAGATGAAAGACGCCACAAAACAGAGGAGGATCCCAATGAATATGATAAGAGAAAGCTCTCTACCAGCTGCTTTGATGACACTGTGATTGCGATTAATGACGTAGAAAACAAATGTTCCTATGGCAACGGCCATCCCGACTGCAGCAACTGCCGCCAATGAATATGATATTGGCTCATTCCATTTGGGATAAGTAAGATCAAGCTTTAAACATTTCTGAAACCTTGCGTTGGGAATGTAACCAACAGCACACGTCTGGCAAGTGTTGTTCACAATCACTTCCGTAGACTTACAGCGGTCACAAACCCAACAGCATTGTGGATTAACTATGCGCGGTTTTCTTATTTGTCTTAAGCCACATGGTACACTGCAGTATGACTGCGGCGGACGTATTTTCGCGTTTCCCCACGAAACCAAAGAGTCGTTAATAATTAATTCACCCCATTGTCCTTCGCTTGAATTTTGAAGAGACCTCCAGGAACCGATATTAACATATGTCCATTTACCATTTGTTCCTTGTTGAAAGTTCATGATGCTATAAGAACCATCTATTTCTTGGTTTTCGTTGAACGTTAGACTAGAGTTAAAAGCTGCATCAGGAAAGGTGACATTCTTCAAGTAATCTATGAGACTTGCTGCCTTGAGTCCCTTTTTCATTTCCTCGCAAATTCCAGTCTGCGCTGCCGGGCAAAGATCCCTTTGCATGTCGTTAAGGGCGTGCGCCATAGCATAAACCGCGTTGACAACAACGCGAACAGGCGCAAGTTCTATGTCACGTGGTAGCGATGTCTTGTTCTTGCAACCTTGATTTGAAAAACGTGCTGATCTTGGTGTTGTACACTTTAACACAGACTGCAAAACCTCGTCAAACCAGGAATTTCTGGAATTTCTTAAGGTAGTACCTTCCAGAGTTCTATCAAGATTTATTAAAAAATCCAAGAAGCCATGTACGATTCCTTCATGGTGACCCACGGTCAGAGAGCCGTTAGCGATTTCTTCTTTACCTTCAGTGACGTCAACGCGATTGCTCCAGCCACTGCTTCCAAGCCATGTAAGAACCTTCACATTAGATCCCTTAGCTGCGCGGAGCAAACCAGCCGAGTCAGTCTGGCTTGTAAATAGCACAATAACATGGGCGTTGCCGCCTAAACTATGACCCGTTACTGTTTTGAGAGCAGACCTGTAGTTGTTGTAGGTTGGCAGACTAGGAAGACTAGCCGATTTTGCGATGCATATACCAGCGTCTCGAGCCATGCTGTGAAATAACTTTATGCCTTTTTTGCCATAATTGCCAAATGAGTTTATCGTGAAAACATATGTCCAGCCATAATGCCGAATGACATCTACAAGAGCCTGAGCTTGAAATGAATCCGGTGGCACAGTTCTGAAAAAGTTCTCATAAAGCTCCTTGTTAGACAGATCGGCACTTGACGAGCCGTAGCTTATTTGAGGAATTTGGAAAACTCGCAAAAGTGTCGCCACTGCAATGGACACATCGCTCGTAAAAGGACCAACGACTCCGACAAGCGATTTCTCGTTATCCAGCAGCGTGTATTTAATTATGTCTTTAGCGCGGTCGGCTCCTATCGTCTGGCTTTGGCAGGTGTCGTAGATCTCCGCTCCGAGAGTGATGTTCTGAAGTAAGCTGGTGCTGTTATTGATTTTTTGAAGAGCAAACAACATGGCGGCCAAATATTGAAATCCCGGCTGTGGGTCTATTTCACCACATGCATTCTCGGTATATTTACTTTTCCTGTGAACTGGAAATAGACCGCCCAGAATAATATCTCCATCCATTTTAAGTTGCTGAATGCCAGGATTACCTAAAATTCAAAATATTACCAACGCTTGTTTGATTAATCGCCAAGTGCACATTTACATCTAGCTAAAGCTGCAGAACTGCGTTGATCTTTCTTTCTTAGAAGAAGACGTTCGCAACTATAAATACATGGCCTCAATTTCAACTCATACAGTTTTCAGAGTAGCATTACTGCTAATATCTCCGAAATGAAAGAAAAAAGTTAAAAGCAACTGTGCAACAGTTACTAACAGATAAGGCTTCTCCTTCTGTCTCTAGAAATAAATACTGCCACCGTAAACTGCGGCTTGTAAGCCCGGGGCTTATACAACTTCGTAAGGGCTTTTAAATGGGCTTATATCCGGTGGAGCGTAAGAGCGGAATAAAAGAGCTACAGCAGGGTCTATTGAAATACGTTTTTCATATACTGATTTTTAATTTACCTTTAAAACATCGTAATAAGTCGATGTCATTTTGTAAACTAGTAGGGCTTATATCCGGGGGGGCTTATAATCGGAAGAAATATTTTGTTTACAGGTAGACGGGCCTATAACCGGGGGTCCTATAAGCTCGAGGCTTACAAGCGGCAGTTTACGGTATTACTCCTCATCAATCGTAATAACCTCTGTCCCCTTAAGTTATGTTCTCACCTAATTTCTTCTTTAATACTCAGAAGACATACTTGCAGCGCTGTATGTCGTTTTGATAGTCAATAGCGTTCTTTTATATTAATCAGCCCAGCTTGTGCCGGGAGATTTGTGTCCGACAAAATCGACAAAGCCCAAATTACATGATACCAGCATTATTGATGAGAATAACAAATTTAAAAAAGTGCACTACGTGGAAGCTATTGAAGATAGATATCTAGACAAGATCAAGTCCTTTTAGTGAGGGGACAGGAAAATTAATTGAAAATCGGTCCCATCTGCGAGCACAATTTTAAATTTGACAGTCTGCACTCAATAATCATTAGCATACAGAAGAATGTTAATCAACAATTTAAGACGCCCTTTCAGTCAGTTCAGAAAAAAACAAGAGATTATCAAGGCAAGTACCTTGATAATCTCTTGGAATAAACGGAATACAAGAAGATCCGTAATATAACTTACATTACGGACCGAGAAGAAGAGTTAGTAAGATGTGTAGTGTGTCTGTCAGGTTGGTGAAACCATTTCAAAACACACGGAAAGGCTTTTAAGGTACATCCATCGAAATAGAACTCACAATAAATTTTCTTTCAAACTTTACCTATTGGCTGCTTATATCAAGAGAACTTAAAATTTGAAATAATAAAGGGGGGTCCCGTATTTCGTTTAGGAGCAGGAGGACCTTTAATAAACCCCACAATTCCTGAAATTATCTGCTTTGAGAAACGTTTATATTTGAACCATTCACCTTACGCTTTAAGAGAGCAGAAAAATAGGGAAAACGTTAAGCGAGAAATACAACAATGGATGTACGGCATCAATGTTAAGGAGCAATTTGATGTACGTTTCATTATAAAGGCACTCGTATTTAGTCGACAGAGATACAATATGTTCCAAGCACGGAGTGTTCTGGGGCCACATATAATCTTTTACGAGTGCTAGCCACGCTCTCATTTTCCGTGAAAATTTTTTACTCTGCAATAGAAATTGGCCTATATTCACTGTATACAAAGAAGGTGATCTCTGCATTCAAACTAATTAAAAATAATCGTTAGGTCCCGGTACTCGTTTCCGAGGAAAAAACGATGATTTGTCTCTCGCAAGCCAAGCCGTTTAGAAAAAGCCACCACTTGTTTATGTTTTGTACGTGTGCACGCTCGTGAGCGCACGCTAATGACGCGAAAATCGTGCGCAATAGGCATGCCGAATGCAATTCTGAGGAATGATCTTAATGAATGACGAACTTCAAAAGCAAAACGAGTCAAATCGAAATCGTTGCACGTCTTATTGCATGACGTCATCAAAATTTTAATGAAACGAATAAGTTTATATGATTCATTTGCCAATGATGCTAGGAAAACTTGGCGATAGAACGTGACACATTTTGGTGGCAAAAACAACTTCAAAACTTTAGCAGCCTGCGCTAAATTGACCAATCACAAGATATTGGTAGAGAGAGATATTGGTAGCTACTTATTATATGGCAATTGTTGGGCAACTATGATTAAAACAGAACTGTAACAGAAAACGTTAGATCTCCGATCATGCACGCGCTTTTAAAATTTGTCTCGCATCAGTGTTCAATGTAGTTTCAGAGTCGTGAACATTATTTTTAACAATTAATCGCCGAAGGCGAGGTGAACATTGGTGAATATTCACCGAGACGAAAACATGAGCCGCAGGCGAGTATTTTCTACATTTTCCTCGTGTTCTCAAATGCACCATCTTGAAACATGGTGAATGGCGTTTCTAAAAATCCAACGGCTATAAGTCGGTCAAAGTGGTACGTACCAAAAGCTAATTATTTCTCCTTGAAATTCTAACTCCTTAAGATATAGTAATCATTGTCACTCATTTTTTGCAGTTGTTGAAGTTTTGGTAAAAAATGGAATGGTTTTGAATGATCTCTTACTCTCTAATTTAGTATGACATTAACAATACTCCGAGTAACAAGTCTGACAATAATAATCCGTGTAGGTTGTCACAAATGCGCTTGGTGACTTTTACGCAGTAGAGGTAACGAGAACAACTGGATGGGAGTAATGAGTGCTTTAAATAAAGGTGAAGATCTTAGAGCGGAAAACCATGCCGAAAATCAGATGGAGAGTGCGTGCGAAGAGAGCTAATGGAAGAGAGAACCGACTATTTGATAACAAAATATTACTTTCCGTTTGGCTATCATAGGGACAGTGGCATCAGATATACCACTTATTATTGCAGTGAAAACTTCCTCTTTTGAAAGTACTAATGAAATTTGAAGGTACTTGATATTGGTTCTTGGAATAACCGAAAAGAAAGGAAATTTTGCTGAAACATCTTCCTGTAATTGTCACTGCTAATAACATTCGTAATGTGAGCACCAACATCATGTCAGCTGCCTTATTCCTGTCAGTAATGAAACATAATATTTGTGTCAGTTATAAAACTGCTTGATTTTCCAATTTAAATACCACGGACAGATTTAATTGAGACTGCTCCGTTTGTAAGTGAGACCTGACCTGAAAAAATGGTCTTAACGCTCGGGGTTAAAACTAAAAGTTTTCGCGAAGATTTGCATCACATTGTTTATCGGTGACGGCTTTAATTGTCTCCCGCCTCAGTTACATCACTTACTACAACCTATTCTTTCGGCTACGAACTTGTGACGCCTTTTCGCTCAAATTAACAAACTTAATACGAACACCTCGTGTTATGTATAAGGACACTTCGAAAGCCGGGTGCTACAGCATAGTTTGAATCCTAAAAATTAATGCAGTGTAATATATTTGAAGATTAGATTAGCACCTACCTACGACTTCGTTAAAAACCTGAATTTGCCATAAAACCATACATCCAAGAAATTTGGAGATCAGTTTATTGCTGACGAATTTCATGTTGTGTTGGGTTAAGTCGGCTTTACCAAGGGTTCTATCCAATAACTCTGCAAATACAAAACAAAGCGGGTAAAAATATATATTTGGCGTGCGGAAGACAATATGAATTTAAATTTGGTGAGTGTCATTTTATTTACTTACATTGGGTTCAGAAAAATTTCTCCCTTCAAGTTGACGTTTTATACCCCTTTTGCATGACGTTTCCAAGTCAAAATATCCTGGAATGGCTCGCTGACACACAAAGAAGGCTACTTTCTTCTAGCGCAAAATATCGCACCGATAATTACTCACAGAATTCAAATCATTATTAAAAGCTTTCTTCATTTAACCCGAATATTTATTTGATTTTACGTCATCAGGACGTGACAGTTCAATATAATTTCCTATTTCATTAGAATCACCTTCTCACTCTTGAAGCACGTTTCCACTAAACTGTTGCATTTTTTTATATTTTTAATATAAAACAAAATATAAAACAAAAAATTCGAAATGGAAAATTTACCCTTGATATCAAAGAAGTTCCAACTCCGATTTCTCTCAAAATGCTTAATTTTTTAAGGCTAAAACAAAGAGGAGAACAAATATTCGCGTTGTTGGCCGGTTACGGATGATGTTGTAAATGAATAGATGGAGGCTCCTTTAAAATTTGCATAAATAATATATATAGGGTGATTCTTTTGAGAAAATCCGGATTAGGATGAGAGTGAATTTATCGGTTCCTTTGATGCACCATGATCCGAGTAATCTTAATCATAAATCCTTACGACTCGCGCGAATGGTACTACTTGAAGATCTTGAACCACTTGACAACTTGAAACAAGAGGTGAGTGTTGGACAACCCTCACTCAGTCTTAACTGGATTTCAATTTGATCTAGTCTCACTTATTAAAGTCCTCGTGAGAAAAAGTTCAGTTAAAGCAGAGATATACTCTTCCTTGTATTCGTCATTAAAAGCTTCTGTTGGTATAAGAGATCACAATGCAGCTTAACTAAATTAATATATCTGACAACTGAGTACTCCCTTACCTGCTCAAGCGAGTATGAGTTTCGGTCCACAGTCTAGCAACACGATAAGTGCACGGGTGGCATTGAATGCCTTTTATAAAGCTTCCCACAATTACACATGCATTGGCCTTTTGCCAGATTGTCAGCATTAGAACCACACGCTGCACGAACAAGTGTGGGAACGCCAGTTAGTCATTTAAATCATAATTACAAGAAAGCAGGAGTCCCCAGGAAGGTACCTGTACACTATACCACAAGTGGGCTCAATCAGACCCTAATCGAAAAAACAACGCGAAAGATACAACACTTTATGCAAGATAATATTGTTGGCGATATAGCAAGACAGCTTTAAAGAGTTCTCTATTGAACGCACGTGCATGTTGCAGACGGATCCGATGGCTGGGCCACGTACTAAGAATGGTTCAGGTTGGAATATTCCTAAGACTGCCTAGCTTGTACAGGACACCACCTGGTGAAAAGAAACCTGGTCACCTAAAAACATTTGGCACACAACTGTCATGGTTGAGCTCAGTGAGGGTTTAGGGTTAGGGTTACGGTTAGATGAAACATTTCTCAAATACCAAAGTAGTAGAGCTAGTTAACCAGAATTTTAATAAACGGCACGCAATGCATGCAGAAGCGATCACTTTTGAAAATTGTTCCTAGAAGATGGGAACATAAGCAGACAAAATGATTCTTAAACTAAACTGCAGAACTTTTGTGCTAAATATTTCAGGGGTTTACATTTAGGGTAGTCCATTGGTAGTTCATTCAAGTAGTTCATGTACCAGGTCCATCGTGTTAGTCCATGTGCTAGGAGTCAGCGAAATGTAGCAATCCAAAACAAAGATTAATAACTAAATTTTCCAATACATAATAAAGGAATTTCTGTAGCAGTGTATTATACACCCCCAAATCTTAGTTTAAAAGCTGAAATAAAAAGCACTCTGCTGATCCTACAAGCAGCAAAGGAAAAGTTCCTCTTTCTGAAATCAACACTTTATTATCTTTAAAGATATTTGGCAAAGCTAATTCACCGGAAATTAATTTGTTGTTTTAACCATATACTTGTCATATCATGTGTGCGACCCGCTTGTCTATCTAAAATTGTATGTATCGAAGATAGGCTATCTTTAAAACGGGGAACGAGGAATCGAGGAACGGGGAATCGAGGAATCGGGGAACGGGGAATCGAGGAATCGAGGAATCGGAGAATCGGGGAATCGGAGAGTCGGAGAATCGGAGAATGGGAATGGGGAACGAGGAACGGGGAACGGGGAATCTTTAAAAGCGGGAATCTTTAAAATGGCGAATCTTTAAAAGTGGGAATCTTTAAAAGCGGGAATCTTTAAAATGGCGAATCTTTAAAAGCGGGAATCTTTAAAATGGCGAATCTTTCAAATCGGGAATCTTTA
>NC_138146.1:9847011-9929511 GCF_964199315.1 Orbicella franksi
GCAGGCTAAGAGCAAGGTAAAGAAGGTAGCGAATGACTTTGTAACGACCGTTGCTCATCTAATCCCATTTCAGATTACTCATATCCATTGAAGAAAGTCAAGCCGAAGTCTTTTAAGGATCTGTAGGCTGTGCAGAAGGTTTGCAACTAGGACGTAGTACTTCCTCCTCGTATGGATCGTGATGTATTTGCTCTGATGGTACTTGTCGGTCTCTTGCCGATCCTTGTGGACTCACGCGAAAAACAACTTCGCAGATCATCCAAACAGAGGCAAAACTCTCCAAACACCTGGAGTGTCACAGTCACCGAAAAATACCCAGAGAACGCAACCAGTATTTTCAGTGTACCTGGTCTTGCTGAAGTTGAATATCCCGCCCTCTGGAGGTATGTCTCATGTGGTTGCTAAGAGAGTGTTTGAGTTGGTAATGAGCAACGGCAACAGGCACGTGGATGAAGTGTTCGACATGTATCGAGAGGTATCTGTCAAGAATGTCGAAAGGTTTTAAAGAGTGTTTACCTCTGACGTTGAACAGTACAAGAACATACTACCTGCCAATACTGCGAAGTCAGGGAACAAGCTTTTCAGTGTCACCGCAAACAAGCCTGACATTGCCAATTCCGTCATGTCACAGTGGAAGAAAGAAGCATTCTGAGGCAGGCTTAGTGACCGGATCATGTACATGACAACCGAAGATCAGTGCTAGAGACTAAGACGTAGCCACATGCGAACCAGTTCCTGATATAGGGTGCAATCATGAAGAGGCTGATATAAGTATGGTTCTCCATGCTCGGTACGTGGGAAGCAGGCGCATCATCCACTCCGACACTGATATCTTTGTCCTACTGCTTGGTAAAAGCCAAAACCTTGGAATGTGCTACATGAAGAATGGAAGAGGCGAAAAGACCAGAATGACAGTTGTTAACAGCTTGGAGAAGTAACTTGACCAAGACATTGACAAGCTCTACTTCACTGATGAAAGTCCTAATTGGCGTACACACGATCACAGACTGTGATACTCTCTGGTAAGCAGTTCAGCTTCTAATTCTACAATACAGTGAAAAGTACGTCCGAGGTATGGCGAGAATTGGGAACGAGTGAACAGTATCCGGAGAGATACTGGAGAAGGCACTCATGTGACAGCTGTACGAGAAGGAGTGCTAGAGAAGGATGCGCTGCGCTATGAAGTCCACTGCGTCAGAGGCAGGAAAGTCTAGCCAGAGGCTTTGCAGCCATGCCAGTCATCTCTATGACGTCGCGTTACGAGAGCAAATTATCGAGCAGCAATCTGGAGAGGAACCGTCACCACAGAGAAGACAGTTGAGATACGACGCTAGGAGCGGAGTATTTTTGACAATTTTTGAGGTGTTTGGAAAGGTGCTCAAACAGAGTCTTGAGTGTTTGATATAACTTCTTGATCGGAACTAAAACTAAGGAGAAACAAAAAACTAAAATCGTAGAAATGTCTACTAAAACAATCAGATATCCAAACACCGTCACGGTCAGGATTTACCCTTTTTAAGCTTGATGAATTGGTTATGACTTGAAGAAGTTATAGATCCAAATGCAAGTGACAGCAGTGACAAAGGGCGTTATACGAGCCTGGCGTTTCTGTATTCGAACGAGCTCTAGACTGAAGTGTGGACCCAGTTATATGTATCTACGTTGAGTTATGGTACATTGGTTCATGGCGTAGTGTTCTCAATTAACTAAACGTACAAAAAGGTTGTTTTTAGTACTGTCATGTGGAGCACCTTATTGGTAATTTATTTATTTCAGATGGTTGAAATAGAGGTTGAATACACAAACTAGAAAACAAAATGGCAGCCATCGTGATGTAATTTATGACGTCATCGTAGCTTGAACAACAACAGACAATACTGAAATAATATCTAAGATACTAATTATTCCAAATATACGCCCAGGCAAAATATCGTGTGCCTCTAATTAAGAAACATATAAGAAAATATCATTTAGAATTCCAAGATGGCGACCAAGAGGAGGGTATTGGGGGTAAATTTAAAATTCGATTTACAAAGTGAAAGCTACCGTTCTGTCCTTACTATCATGCATTTTCTTCATGCTTAATGGTCGAAGATTAAGAATATACAAGTTTCGTTTGTTCCCATTAAGTGAACCATACAACCACCTCAGCTGATGGACTATAAAGTCAGATAATGAGTTACTTGTGTCAGAAATGCAAAGAACTTAACCGTTCAAGAGACATTTGTAACCGCCGCACCGAGTACAGATAAGCGAAGAGCTAAAAAGAACGGATTCGATGGTGCATTTTGCAAAAAAAAAAATCAAACTTCTAATCGATAGGGGTCTCCGATCGTCCAAGATCGTTAAATCCAGGCAAAGCTACATGTATAGCAATGGCCAAAGCGCGCGCTCGATGTTAGCCTGTAAGGGGTTGAACTGTTGATGTTTTTCCTGAAAGCCACGGAACCATGTTAGAACATTGATATATCAGAAAAACAGTGACCAAGTGTGGAGAAACTGCGGGAACGAGGGAACAAAGGCAAACGTTTTACATTGTAAAGGGAACCAGGACACCCTTCCCCCCTGAACGGCCCGGTTTCAAGCTGCTCGAGCTTCTTGACTTTGTGCGGTTGGATAACCCGAAAGCACTGACCCCCGGTCCGCGGACCCCCAGTACGCCGGGTCCGCGGACTACCTATGAACCGATCCACGGACTCCCCCTACGGACCCCCTCTACGGACAACCCCCCAAAATATAATAAAAATAATAAATAAATATTTCAGTTGCGGGTTATATAATAGATTACTCGTGACGGCGAAATTTCGAACGTTACATTGTGCAAATGGACAGACCTGGATTCAGGCTCGGGTGCAATTTATATAATTACACATTGCCATTTCCTTTGCTGTGGCCATAAAGTATACGAAAGACGCGTACTGGGAAGCCTTCGGGAAGCCTCGAAATTTGTGTTCTTTCCCCTCTGCCATTTTGTTCAGCCCATCCTCCCGTGGGCTCGTGAACTCGTTCCAGGCTTCACAATTTACTCAGCGGAATAACAGATACAAACAAGAATAAACGGCCTAAAAATATATCTTCCATAGCCAGATTGAACCACGAATGGAAGGTAAGAACTTTCCTTCTTACCATCGGCATCTCCTTACGCTGAAAACGGCTTTTAGGCAATTTTTTTTTTGAGGCGGGGTGGGTGGGTGTTAAAAACCCAAGTCTGTTACATTTGCACAGTGTAACACTCGAAAAGTCACCGACACGAGTTTGAATCTATTAGACAACCCACAAGTGAAATCTTTATTTATTATTTTTACACTATTTTAGGGTGGTCCTCAGAGGGGGTCCGTAGGGTAGTCCGCGGACCGGGGCTCTGTGTTTTCGGGTTACCCTGTGCGGTTACCTCGGAATAATCCAAAATGGCGGACAAATGTTTACCAGCGGATTGGAATGATGACGATCGAATGAATTTCATGTTTTCGGCCTTCTCCGAAAGCCGAGACGTAAACCCGAAACACTGGGACTCTAAATTACATTTCTGGAGCAAGGCAATCCTCGAAAGCTGTAAATATCACGGAGACATTCACATTGATTTAACGACACTAAAGCGAAGATTTTCGCGAAATGGCTTAACTCCTCTTGGGTTAAGTATTGTACTAAGAGAAATGCTTCAACAAGGAAAGCTTGAACGAAAGCAGGACTTTTTCAACTGTAGTACGGAAGGGTGGATGTCTTGGTTTTATGGAGTGGCCAAGAGTACATTTTGGTGGAGTGCTCGTACTGTGTTAGGAGGAGCTGATGATGTAAAAGTGGATGAACAGTTCGTTTTAGTAGATGTAGCAAAGGTAAGCTAACTACGTACACAATAAGATAGGGTCGCTTATTCCCCAACACACCTCTGTCATTCGTAAATGGTCAATGCCGCGACTGTACCAATTCTTTTACTACTATGGATGCTATGGAAAATTGTTTCCATCACTAAAAACCATGTTCATCCGTGAACCTCCAACCCCCTTCTCCCTTGCCTGCCACTGAGACATATAAAAAAGCGAAACCCATTATCACTACTGAGAGATAAATAGGCTAACCAGAGCATTATACAGACTAATCTGAGCACTTTTCACGCTAACCGAAGTGAAAGTGTAAAGGTCAACTGTAGGCTTGCACTCTGGTTAGCCTGCATAGCAAGAACAACACTCAGGTTAGCCTGTTTACAGTTACATGTAGTTCTCAATAGCGATAACTGGTCTAGCTTAAGGTGGCTTACTACAGTTTTTCTGAGACTCAGTAGCGCACGCTACCATTGCCTGTCCGATGTCAGGGAGCAACTACAGAATACAGGGCCACTTTTGAAGGTGTATCTCTCAAGTGGCTCGGTGGCTCATGGGTCTCATTGAGTGACGAAAGAACGAGTAACGTGTATATTTTAGCGGCTCAGTGGCTCGTTGGTCGTGTTCAGTGATGAAAGAAGGAGTAAGGTGTATATTTTAATGTCTCGGTAGCTTGTCAGTCACGTTCAGTGATGAAAGAACAAGTAAGGTGTATATTTTAGTGGCTCAGCGGCTTGTCAGTTGCGTTAGATAGATAGATAGATAGATAGATAGATAGATAGATAGATAAACTTTATTTAAACACGATAATAATTAAAGCTAAAAGCTTGTGGGGTCGTGTATTTAAATTTAACTTTGCTAAAAATTTAAAATTACAATTAAAATGTTTAGATTACAATTCCTAGATTTACAATAAAATTAATTATTTAATTAATTGCTAACTAGAACTATTACTAAGTTAATCTACTATATGATTACAATAAACTAACTAGAACTAATTGTATATAAAGTCACTACGTCTGTGGCGGGTTGTCGAAGCCGACAGTGATGAAAGAACGAGTAAGGTGTATATTTTAGTGGCTCGTCGGCTCGACAGCTCATCGGTCGCATTCATTGATAAAAGAACGCCAGAAGGGCGTTTGCTGATACAGAGATAAACCAATATAAATAAGACCTCACAGTGAAAAGAACAGCATTTGTTTTTTTATTATTTACTGGACCAAGTGTTTCTTAATATGGCATTCGTAACGTAAATTTGAAGTCCCTGTTATAGTGATCGAGATGTTTTATATTGATTGTTCAGCTATTGGAGTATTTCTATGAGCCCATGTAGTGTACAGCGGTGGCGTGTATTACCATGTGCTCTTATCAATACAATCTTGTTGTTGGACCCGCCATTGTGTGTGTGTTTACTCTTCTAACCCGAAAACATAACATATCTGGCAACGAGGATGGGATAATGCCAAGCTTAGGCAAAATAGAAGAGTTCGATCCAGCCTCCACCAATATCAATCGTTATTTGGAGCGTTTGGAGCAGTATTTTATCGCGAACGGTGTTCCAGCGGATTCAGGCGAACGATTCAAACTCAGAGTAACTCTGATATCTGTCATCAGTTCCAAAACGTACGACATCCTTTCGGACCTGTGCTCACCAGAAGCTCCTTCCGAGAAAATGTACGGTGATCTTGCAACCATACTCAAAGGCCGTTTTGCTCCGAAGAACTTCTTATGGCCGAACGATACCGATTTCACAACTACATTCAACGTGAAGGAGAGAGCATCTCCACCCTCACCACCAACCTCAAACACCTCGCTTCTACCTGCAATTTCGGCACACTTCTAAATGAAGCACTACACGATCGCTTGGTCTGTGGACTTCGCAACAAGGAGATCCAGAAAAAGCTGTTAACTGAGGAACACAACTTCAACAAAGCTCTCAAAAAAGTGCTCAGTGCCGAGAAAGATGTCACTGCATTCTCTCAAGAAGACACCACTCCGCTACACAAGCTCGATTGTGAGGGCCGTTGGACCTATCATCTGCGCAGAACATGCAGACCTCCAGGCAAGGGCCAAGGCAAAAAGCCACATAACCAGAATCAAAATAACAGCACTTCTGAATGCCTTAGTTGCAGAAAAACAGGCCACCCATGTTCCTAGTGCAAATACAGGAACTATACATGCCATACATGTGGGCAATCGGGTCATATCACAGATGCATGCAAGTCTAAATCTCAGAAGATCCACAAGGTGGAAGAGCCAGAAGCATCACAATTCAACCCCCCTTCAGATCCATTTTCTCTCTCAATCTTCAACATCAATACAGAGAACAATGGCACAGAAGTACCTGTTGGACTAAATGGAATCCATTTCCTGATGGAATTGGACACAGGCGCTGGAGTTTCAATTATCTCCCAGGAGACTTACAAGAAGCATTTCCTGGAGACTCCTCTCCAATCCTCCAATACCCACCTGCACACCTACACAGGGCACCCTTTCCACGTCTCTGGTCAATTCCTAGTCCAACTCAAGTACCAAAATCAGAATGTCACTGTGCCACTCCTTGTAGTGAAAGGCTCTGGACCATCCCTCTTTGGAAGAAATTAGCTTTCTTGTGTCAAACTGGATTGGAAGAAAATATGTAGTATCTGTGTCTCAGACCCAGGCCTCCCACAAGAAGTCAAGACACAACTGTACACCGCAGTCCAGTGTCACTCTAATGTCTTCAAGCCTGGCCTCGGTACTATTAAGGGAATCACAGCTAAATTGGAGATGAAGCCTGATGCTCAACCAAAGTTCTGCAAGGCCCACCCAGTACCTTACGCTCTCCAGGAAGCAGTAGATGCCGAGTATCACCAACTGGAATCCGAAGGTTTTGTGGAAGAGGTCGAATTCAGTGAATGGCCAACCCCCATGGTTCATGTCCCGAAGGCTGATGGCACCACACGGTCATGTGGAGACTATGCTGTTATGTCCAACCCCCAACTCAATGTTCCTCAGTATCCAATTCCCCTGCCTGAGGATGTCTTTGTCAAGCTGCGAGGAGGAAAATGATACACCAAAGTTGATTGAAAGAATGCTTATCAGCAACTCCCATTGGATCCTGACAGTCAGCAGTTTGTAACCATCAACACACATCATGGTCTGTATCAATACAAAAGGCTACCGTTTGGAATTGCATCATCCCTGGCAATTTTTCAGCGGACCATGGACATCATTCTTCAAGGTCTTGAGCATGTTGCAGCCATTCAAGATGGCATTCTGATCACAGGCAAGGATAATGAACAGAATCTGAACACTGTTCTCAGTCGCTTAGACAGTTATGGCTTGCGACTCCAGCTCAACAAGTGCAAGTTCATGCAGCGGTCAGTAACGTATATGGGCTGCATCATCTCCACTGAAGGAATCTCCCCAACAGAGGAGAAGGTTGAAGCCATCAAGGAAGCACCACGCTCTGACAACTCCACCCAGCTAAGGGCCTTCCTTGGAATGATCAACTACCACGGGAAGTTCATCTGCATTCTGAGCTCAATTCTTCAGCCACTCAACCAGCTCCTTCAGAAAGATCAAGAGTTCTGGTGGTCTCGCCAGTGTGAAGAGGCCTCCAACAAGGCAAAGGAATCCCTCTCCTCCTCACATGTGCTGGTGCATTACAATTCTAGCCTCCCAGTGATTCTCAAAAGTGACGCAAGCCAATATGGCATAGGGGCTGTCATGCTCCACTGTTTCCCCAATGGAGACAAGAGACCTATTGCATATGCCTCAATTACATTCAAATAGAGAAGGAGGGCCTAGCCATCATTTTTGGTGTGACCAAGTACTACATGTACCTGTTTGGGTGCAAGTTCACACTTCAAACCAATCACAAACCCTTGCTAAAGATCTTTGCACCAGACTCTGCCACACCGGTTTTAGCAGCTGCGCGCCTTCAGTGTTGGTCCGTACTCCTCTCATCCTACCAGTACGAAATTGAATTCAAGCCTTCTGCTAAATTGGCCAGCTCCGATGCCTTGTCCAGACTACCACTGCAGTACAGGAAGGATGCCAGTGTTCAGGACAAAATCTTCCAGGTGTCAGCAGTGCAATTATGTAAACACCCTGTTTCTGTCTTGGAAATTGCACGCCAAACTGCCTGAAATCCAGTCTTAGCAAAGGCTCTCGCAATGACCCAGAATTGTTGGCCTGTCCACTTCTGCACCACTCCTGAGCTCAAGCCATTCTTCCTCCACAAGGATGAGCTCTTTGTCGAGCAAGGCTGCCTGATGTGGGGCCTGCAAACCGTCATACCTCCCTCCTCACAGGAGGGAGTAGAATAGACAGCAACATCAAGGAGAGAGCACATCAGTGCAAACAGTGTTTCAAAACCAGAAAGGCTCCACAAGCAGCACCACTTTTTCCTTGGTCATGGCCTACAGCTCCTTGGCAGTGCATACACATAGACTTTGCCACCTACCATTCAAACCACTATCTCATTATAGTTGATGGTCATTCAAAGTGGCCAGAAGTGATTGGTCCCATGAAGACCACCACTGTAGAGGCAACAGCCAATGCCTTACAGAAGCACCCAGCATGCCACAACCGGGTCATCTCCAACTAAGCTGTTCCTCCAAAGAGAACTGCGTACACATCTCTCTCTAGTGAGACCGGACCTCGCCACCCATGTCTCCCATCAGCAAGAAAAGATGAAGATGCACCATGACAAGCATGCTAAATTCAGAGAAATTGCTATTGGCGACACAGTCTTTGCTCATGACCACTTGTCAAGACAAAAGTGGCAACCTGGAACCGTGGTACACCACCCCTCATCACACTCTTGCCGAGTTCAGCTAGATGATGGGTGAGTTTGGAGGCAGCATGTGGATGACATCCTGCAGAACAACTCCCACTCTAAGCCAGTTGAATCGGGTGTTCCATCCTTAGAGTCAGCAACCCCAGTTGATCCTGATCCCCAACCAGTTATTCTACCTGAAATCAGCTCACATCCACCTGATGACTCAGCTCAATTGGAGACAACTCCTGCCTCCACAAGTCCTATGCTGCATTGATCATCGCGCTCTCACAGATCTCCTCAGAGATTGGCTGAGGAGATGTGAACTTGAACATTAACAATGAACATCTGTTGTTGTTGCTATTGACTGACTGTTTAGCTATTGAATACTAAGTATTAAGTTCTAAGGACACTCAAGTGGAGGCTTGTGAGCATTGATGATTCGTTTATTTCACTCATAAGAGAGTTATTCTGTACAACAAATCTCCAGGGGGAGGTGTTATAGTGATCGAGGTGTTTTATATTGATTGTTCAGTCATTGGAGTGGTTCTATGAGCCTGCATAGTGTACAGAGGTTGCGTGTATTACCATGTGCTCTTATCAATACAATCTTGCTGCTGGATCCGCCATCTTGTGTGTGTGTTCACTCATCTAACCTGAAAACATAACAGTCCTTATTACTTGAACAAAGTAACGTAACATTGAAGTCTATGTTTTGTTGCTTTACAAATGCTAATTAGAGAAATATGGAAAAGTGTGAAGTTGGATGTGATCTTAAATCTGTATTCGTAAAAGTTGTAGCTATGAACCACAAACGATAAATTCATGCATTCCGTTCTGAACATAAACGATGAAAAGTTTGTGAAGTTCGCGCAGCATGAGTTGCAGTTGTTTAATAAAGAATAGCCCTGCAATGTTCTTGCAAGTGTTTGTAAATGTTCATGCAATGTCCTCGTGTGTGGTATGTCCCGCTCTTAAGAGTGCGTCTTGCACATTGTCAGTGATAAGTCTGTTCAGTGGCTCGGAAATTCTTTGGTTATATTCCTGTCTAGTGCAGGGTGCATCCGTCAGCCAATCCAAAATTTCAACAGGGTTTTTCTTGATAAAGACTCACAATCTTTGGGCGTAGTGTGCAACACGGATTTCCACAACTTCACCAAAGTTAGTGATGGCCTGTGTGCAAACATCATACTCTTGTTTCTGGACACAGAAATCATTTTGTTTGCTCAATGCCCAGGCTATCTGTGCTATTTTTCTTCATAATTGAACACAGTGTATTAATGGTTTCAGTCCTTTATTAGAAAGATATGTTAGAAAAGGTAATGATGCAATGAACCCAGCAACTCTCAGATTTTTCTCTATTACCAAAAGAACCCAGTTAAATGCAGTGCATGCATAGTAATTAAAAAATTGTGACTGAATGCAGAATAGCTTTTGCAGAAATATGCCTACCGGTACGTGTATTTCTCAAGAAGCACTCTGCCAGTAGAATTTAATGAAATTTTGCATAAAAATACTGTAGGAAATAAGTAACTGGATTATCGAAAAAAGTTTGAAATTTAACTGAGGAAATTCTAGATATTCTAGTTATATTTCTAACTGAAATATCTCATTCTTAATATTTCAGTTAGTCTTAACCTGTGAGCATCATTACAAGGTTGTTGCATGAAAATGATAAAGAAAATCTAATGGCTAGAATGATTATCTCCAAATAAGCAAAACCGATTTTTAAGGCCTGTTTATCTTAATTTATGTTGCCATGCCAATGGCACAGAATTATGTCAGTTTGTGTTGTTAACTTCCATGTTGCCATTTTTGGCGACCAAAGGATAAGGGTTTTAGAGAAAAAGGTGAATGAAACACAGGTATCAAAGACAGTGTTTGGCCACCTTGATATCTCAGTCAGTGACTTCATATTGTTATTTAAACTTGGTGTTCTTTATGCAATCATTCTGTTGTCAGATCTATTCTTGAGTTAATGTCTGTTGTTATTCAGTGCTGTATCACATTCAAGTCCCTTCCCTAGTGCCCCTCTTCAATGAGCTTCCTGCCACAAGTAACCAAAAAATTTTACAACTATGTGCAAAAGTAATGTAAACAATATATGACAAAATTTGCAATTTTCAGGACTGTTCAAATGCACAAAGTAGTTTCTTCAAAAATGAGAAGCCCATTGTTTCTACTGATGCAGAATTTCAAGGAAACTTTACTGAGCTCTGCAAAACTTTGCAATAAAAGTTTTGCAGTACTTTGCATAATTTTGTTTGAAAATTCATGGAAAGTCTTGAAAATTTCTAAGTCACAATTTCATGTCTAGTGTATACAATGTACATATGTACATGCCTTTGACTTACTGTAATACCATCTGGAACAGCATGTGTTAAGAAATGTTTTTTTCATTTGTTTATGCAAGATACATGCTCCACTGTAAGCATGCATCAAAGAGACTTGATAAAAGGTTTGTTGATAGACATCGGAGATTAAAAAAAAAACTGGATATGCAGGATGTGATGATGCTTTGGAGTTGACAATTGCAGCTGTGGAGGAGACGAGTAGGGAATCTTTCTCAACAATGCTTTGCAGCAACTCTGACTAGGAGTCAAACTAATACTCTTGATCCAGTGCACCACCTATTCCAAAAGGACACTGTGGGTAGTGGGCGTATAAAGTTTAATAATGTCTGCAGCATTTTGAAATTTTCGCAGTTAAAGTTTGATTTTATGTGAGTATGATAATTTTTATAGTTTCATGATGTCTAAGTAGGAGAGTCCAAGAGATGATGTTTTACCCCATTTTTGCTCAGGCATGCGTAGAAATCAAAATTTTGAGATATTTTTTGGACAAGAAAGTGATCTACGTCCTTAGGCTTTTCCTTTTTTATTTATTTTTTTTTTTCACCTTTCTTTTTTCTTCTTTTCTTATCTTTTTGCTGCAGTGATTGGCCTTCTACTGGACTTGCTTTCGTTCAAAAACTTCTGAAAAAGCAGCATCAAGACGGGCAATTTTTACCATGGAGTAACTCACAAGAAATTTTGCTGCGAGTTTTTCACACATTTTTGTGCATATTTCAGGCTTCATTGAGCCAACCACTCTGATCTGGGTATCATTGGAAAGATCTTTTCCTCCTGCAGAACTTGAGTATAGATGAGTATAGATGATACGGATGATGTTATGGGCGGCATGGGAGTCAATGGTTAAACCACATAATATATTTGTAATATACTGAAGTCTCTGAACATTCTTGACTTTCTTTAGGAAAATGCTGCCTGGGTCCTTGACAAACATTACAGCTGTGTTGAATGTGATACAACTGACCACATCATACCATGGAATGTGCTTAAGACACGCTGCACGAAGTTTGACGAAGAAACTCTTGAAATTGTAATGGCCTATTTACAGAGGCACAGTAAAGCAGTGCTATTCATCGCACCTGAAGGAGAGAAGGTATGAGTTCACTGTGTTATTTGCTGGTCTTGACTTTGCCCAATATTTGAAAATATTGAAATTTAAGTGAATGACTTAAAACGTCAAGGTACATGTCATTTATTGTCGGTATATTGAGACTCTTCTTGAATTTGTAGGTTGTAAAGTTTGCAAGAAAGGGTGAACAGAAAGTGACAGCAGTTTCAGATAATGATATTGACATTGTGAAGTAAGGAGTGAAATTTACCTTCATTTCGTTGCGTATAATATTACTAAATACTTGAAGAATGGGGTTATTTTGATTTTTGGCTTTGAGACTCAGAAGTATAGAAGGAAGTAAAACAAAAGAAATCAGGGAGAGGGCATGCGTGGGCGTAGCGCGAGGCACGCGTTTTAATGCAGCAGTCTACATCCCCAATATTTTCCCCTTCAATGTGAAAGTAATCAATCTTTTTAGTATTAACGAGCAGGGAATGACCCACGATACAATCATATGACTGGAAGAGGTCAAAAGCATAAACGTGGTGAACGCGGCTCCATTGAAGAAGGACAGTCAGATTCCAAGCGAACCAACATGGTGGCTGTCAAAGGCAAAACCTTCACAACAGAACCTCCAACCACCGAAAACCACCACAAAGAACCCAGTCTAATGTATTTAAGAGAGATGTTGGTAGATATACAAATCGCCCTCAATAATATTCTATTGGAAAACAAGAAAATCAACGAAGACGTAAAAAGAACTAAAATCCACTGTAAACAAACAGCAAACTGAGATTGTGGACCTCAAGAAACAACTCACCAAATCCAGGACACAGTTTGCAGCTAGGGAGAAACAGCTCAACGATGCGAAGAAACGAATAAATGAACAACAAGAGGAAATAGCAGAGCTTTATGACCTTCAAGACCATTTAGAACAATATACCAGGAAATACTCTCTTGAATTCCATGGAATTCCAGAAAGCGCATACAACTCCACAGAAGAGGCCATCCTAAAAGTAGCAGAGACGCTAGAGGCTCCTGTCAGCCTCAGTGACATTGAAATTTCCCATAAGTTAAATACTTGGGGCAACAAAGCAATAATTGCAAAATTTATTAGTCACAAAGCCAAGACGAATCTCTACAGAGCTAGAACAAAACTTAAAAACGTCAAACTGGCTGACCTCTTCCCCAACTCCTCCTACGCAACGAAAGTACAGTCGACAAGGATCTTCATCAATGAAAACTTAACTTTCTATCATCGCCACATCATGTCTAGAGCTAACGAGAAACGTAGAGATGGCAAACTAGTGAGTGCATGGTCGATGGATGGAACAATTTACGTGAAGACTTTGCCAGATGGGAGACCCATCAAAATCATTGAATTAGAGGACCTTGAGAATCTGTAGCCTGCTTAGAAGTATTTTGGGAGAGGGGACAGACTCTGTCTGTTGGGAACTGTGACTTATCTCTTTACCCTACTTGAAAAAGGTTTAGGTCCTTTTGTGTTGTTGTGTGTATTTGTTTGTGTGTGTTGTCTGAATTGTTTATACTTTAGTGAGTTTTTGCATTTTTTTTCTTGTAATTTAATTCCTTGTTTTCATTTCTATCAAGTAATATGAATACGGGTAGTTTGTCCAAATTTGACGTCTTATCATTAAACGTTCGGGGAATCAGAGATCAAATCAAGAGGAGAAGTATATTTTCCTGCCTAAAAGACCAAAAAGCAAACATTTATTTTTACAAGAAATATATTCAGAACAAGCCAATGAAAATATTTGGATAAAAGAATGAGGTGGCGAGCTATTTTTCTCACATGTCATCACGCATAGTAAAGGTGTGTGTATTTTGATTAATCCCTTTGTACAACCAAAAGTTGATTATTCTTATGCCAATGACTCAGGCAGAATAGTGCTTATTACAATCACTCTTAATGGACAAAAACTATCACTGTGCAATATTTATGCACCTAATGGCCAGGTCAATCAACTCCAATTCATGCAAGAGCTCAATACTTGCATAATCGATTAATCAGAGCTCACCTTGCTAATTGTCGGGGGAGACTGGAATTGTACTTTATCAAAAAAAGATAAGATTCGAAGTGCACCATAGAAACCGTCTAGTTACCGTAATCTCATTCTGATGACAATGGAAATGTTTGACTTAGTGGATATTCAAAGAATGTGACATCCAAAGTTATGCAAATTCACGTACAAATCAAAATCTGTTAAACTTAAATCTAGGATTGACTTTCTCTTAATTGCAAAAAATCTCTCTGGGGATGTAAAGAATTCGGAAATTTACCATGCTATTGCACCTGACCATAAGGCAATTTATATTTTGCTATCTTGGCCCAACAAACCTCCTCAGGGTCCAGGACTCTGGAAATTTAACAACACCCCATTGAATGACATGCAGTTTGTGAGTAAGGTTCGTGATACATACGCTCACGCGTGCAGTTATTATAGCTATGTGATGGATAAGAGGCTCTTCTGGGAGTTAAATGAAAATGGAAATCAGATCTGCGACTATTTCCTTTTCCAAAAGTAAAGCAAAATGTATCAGCAACTGAGAACAGGAATTAAGACGTAGAATAGACCAACTTGATGTTATTGTCTGCGATAATTTTTCTTCTCCTTACATCGATGGAGTACTATGGGAGTATGACGGACTGAAAATGGAACTTAAGTCAATTTACGAAGAAAAAAGAAAACAGTCAATGTTTAGAGCAAAATGCCGCTGGATAGAAAATGGTGAACACCCAACAAGGTATTTTTTCAATCTTGAAAAAAGTAATTACAACAAAAAAACTATCAGTGAACTTCGATTACCATATGACTCTATTACGTGCAACGAGACAGTGATTCTAGAGCAAATTAAAGATTATTATAGAAACCTATATACCTCGGATTTAGCCTTTTCTGAAACTGCGTATGACAAATTCACTGAAAATGTTGAATCGCCTAAGCCTTCAGAGGACGTGCAAGGAACCTTGGAGGGTCCACTTACGTACGAAGAATGCAAAAAGATAACAGAAACCTTTCAGAATGATAAAGCACCGGGGGAAGACGGATTTACCGTCGCATTTTATACCTATTTTTTGATCTTTTAGGTAACGATTTAATAGCAAGTTTCAACAAAGTGCATGAGAAAGGTGAACTCTCGATTTCACAACGAAGAGGAATAATTACTTTAATTCCAAAAGAAGACGGGTCACTCCTAGATCTTTCAAACTGGAGACCGATTACATTGCTTAATGTTGATCTTAAAATAGCGTCAAAAGCAATAGCCAAACAGATTGAACCAACACTACCAAACCTGATCCACTCTGACCAAACAGGCAGGGAGATACATTGGAGAAAGTATCTGACTTATAAGTGACATAATGGAATGTACGAGTCTACAAAACCTCCTTGGCATTGTAATGTCACTAGACTTCCATAAAGCTTTTAATTTGATTGAATGGCCCCTTATAATGAAGACGCTAGACCAGTTTAATTTTGGTAGTGACATCAAGCGCTGCATTAAGATATTCTACACGAACACAGAAATTGCGGTACAAAACAATGGTTTTATAACCAGTTGGTTTAAACCATCAAAAGGAGTTCGACAAGGTTGCCCCCTCTTCCCTTATTTGTTTATTCTTTCTGCAGAAGTACCCTCAAATAAGATACATCAGGATTCCAACGTGAGAGGAATCAAAGTCTTCGGTAAGGAAATTAAGCTGTCCCAATTTGCTGATGATACAACTCTATTCAATGCAGACATAGAATCTTTAGAAATGGCCCTGAAAATTGTTGGAGATTTTGAACGAATTGCTGGTCTGTCCCTAAATGTAAAGAAAACAAAGGCGCTTTGGTTGGGGAAATGGAAAAGTAATAGAAATAAGTCTCTGGATTTAAAATGGTTACACAGCCCCGTTAAGATATTGGGGATATATTTTTTGTATAATAATAACGAGAATAACGAGCTCAACTTCAACAAAAAGATCCAAAATTTGCAAACTAAGCTGGATATGTGGAGTTCACGGGACTTGACGATATCTGGAAGAGCCATGTTAATTAAAACCTTGGGTATATCGCAACTTATCTGTTCGGCCTCTAATATGGATGCTCCCAAAGGAATTGTGGAAATTGTAAGAACAAAATGTTTTAAGTTCCTCTGGAAAAACAAAAAAGATAAAATAAAAAGATCAGGCCTTTACTAAGATCCAGACAACGGTGGAATACGCATGACGGATTTTGATTTTCTGTTAAAAGCCCTAAAACTCACCTGGATCCTGAGACTGTTGTGCACTTTAGACAATAGTAATTGGTGTATTATTCCAGAGCACTATTTCAGAAGCAAGGGAGGGTTGAACTTTCTACTAAGGTGCAACTACGACACAAATTATTTTAAAGACCTCTCGCCCTTCTATAAGAAGATACTAAACTTCTTCCATGAATTAAAAACTCTTTACTTGTATGATCAAAAGCAGGAGTTGGTATTGTTTAATAACAAAGACATATTGGTGGACAGGAAACCCATCTTCCTAAATGAATGGTTTAAAAAGGGTATTCTATCGATTAATGACCTATTGAATGAAAGTGGCAATTTTTTAACATTCCACAAGTTCTGTGATAAATATTCCTGTGAATCCAATTTTTTACAATATTATCAAGTTGTTAGTGCTATTCCGGAACGCTTAAGGTCTCTAGCCAAGTGCTCCGACATCATCAACAAATCATTTTTTACTGGAAATAATAATATCTTTTCCCTCAAAGAATCGACACAAATTAATCTGTACAAGGCTAGGTCAAAGGACTTCTATAATTTGCTTAGCGTCAAGATTCACACTGAAGATCAAACGGGCCCTAAACGTTGGAGCAAAAAACTCTCTTTAAGAAAGAACGTGTGGACTACAATCTTTAAATCACTAAAAAACATTTTTAAAGAAACTAAACTCAAAGAGTTTCAATTTAAATTAATCCACAGAACGATAGTAACTAAGAAAGATTATTCAGATTTGGTATTAAGGCAGAGGATGAATGCCTATACTGCAGAGATAAAGATTCAATTGAGCATTCTTTTATCGAATGTATGTTTACCAAATTGTTTACCCAAAAAGTCTTGAACTGGTTTAACCAAGTGAATGTGTGTCAAATTTCTCCTACCACAGAGGAGACCTTGTTCAGTATTATTGCAAGCTCCCATGCAATAATACAGAAATTCAACTACACTACCTTATTTATGCGCCATTATATTTATTCAAGCAAGTTAAATAGCCTGGTCATCTCCATTCAGGATTTTATCAGTAAGCTACTCATTAAATACGATCTTGAAAATTTGTCTTAATTAAATGTTTTAGTGAGAAGTACTCCTCCATCCTCAAAATCAATATACAGTATAACATATTGTAACTAACGGTAAGTACAGCAAGTAATGTAAGTAGAGTATTATATTGTTAGCAGTGTAAGTAGCCCGTATTGCAAGTAATTGTATTTTCTGTAAGAAGCTGTATTCAGTATTGTATTGCCAGCATAAGTAACCCGTTTTGTAAGTAACGTAAGTAATGTTCTATAAGTAGAGTAGCGTAATGAGACCTGCATTGTAATGTTTGTAGAATTGTGTTTTGTAAATTAAAATTATTTTAAAAAAACAAAAAAAAAAACAGGTCCAACCAGATTAAGTAGTCTTGATGAATCTGGTCAGTGTTAATGTGTTGTGTTGTTAAGCAAGACACTACCAACATACAATCGATCCTGTAGTTTTCTCCCTTGTGTTATTTTTTTAGCCCATATTGGTTACCCATCTTGATTTGCTGAAAAAAGTGTTGCAACTTGTGTTCAGTTTGGGACTAGAAACATAATTTTTAACTATCTTACATGGAATATTAATTACTAAAAAGTGTATTCTCGCATTTAGTGAATTAACTCTAGGTAACACTACACTTGGATGGTGATTTCCTCAAAATGTGGAGAAAATGATGATACCGTATTTATTCAATTAAGTGCCCAGGGGACTTATTTAATTTTTGGACTTTCAGGGGGGGTGCTTATTCGAGGTGGGCGCTTATTTGAGGCTGGGGGCTTATTAAATTTTCACCATTGTCAGTAAATAAAAAGTTTATTTTCTAACAAAACAATAAATAAGAACAAAACTTGACAAAATATTAAAGCATTTGAATTGTAACTGTTCATTGTTTGGTTATGCCCAGGACTAACAACTCATTGTTCAGTCTTCACAGAAGTCTCTTTAGCTATCATAATTCTAAATCAACTTCTATGTCATTGTCACTCAGCTCAATAAGTGAACTTTCTGGTGCTGCCTCCTCAAGATCCGACAGCATAACGTCAGCAAATGGGTCAGTCGCGCGAGAAGCTGTTAGGGCTTGCTCGATGGATGCCAGGCGATCTTGTCCTGCATGACAAGGTTGACCCTCCTTTAGGCAATGAATCTTATCATCTTCAGTTCCATCAGGAGCCACAGTAAGCACGCGGCTTCTTAAAGAACGGATAATTAACTCCCTGTCTAGAGTTTCCCAGGCCTCAAGAACCCAATTGACAATTTGACAACGAGGTGGGCCACGCATGTTTCCTGCAGCTGTAAATGAATGAGCTCCGTCAGCCATCCACGCATTGTACTTCTCAGTTACTTTGGCCTTGAAGGGCTTATTCCATGCCACGTCAGGGGCTTGGATATACTTAGTACAACCACTGGGTACTATGACAGGGTCGATTTTTGCATGTGTGAGTTCTTGCTTGATGCCGTCTGTGATGTGGCATTTAAAAGAGTCCCAAGCCAACATCTGACAAGTAAATGAGAACTTGCCCAATACTCCTTGCACCCAGTCATGAGTCAGGTCTTCATTCATCCATCCGTTCAGAGAGGAGGCTACATAAGACTTATTTTTAAACTCCTCATTAAGCTGCCTTGTTTCTCTCTTGGCTCCCGGAAAGACAATAAACGGCTTTAGTTTTGTTCCATCTGCCTTTGCTGTCAAACAGACAGAGACTTTGGACTTCTCATGTCCTGTTGTCTTCAGTCAAATTGATTTTTCTCCCACGTCAATGGTAGTGCTGGACAGCATATCTTGCCAGACAGCTGTTTCGTCCTTGGCAATAATGCCACTATGACTGTAGGAATGCCTGTTTCGCTGTCATCGTACTTGTAAGAGATAGGCAATAAGCTTGTCGATAAGTCTGTCTGGGTCTTTCTGTGATTCAGGGGTTCTGCACCTCGCAGACAGCCCATTCCTGGCCATAAACTTCTGGACCCAGCCATTACTTGCAATAAAAGATGGAGAAACCTGCCCTGCCTTGCATTTTTGTTCATGAATAACTCGCGCTTTGTGCAAAATTATTGCCCTTGAAACTCGAAGGCCACTGGACCTGCGTTCATTTACCCACTCTAAAAGCTCGTCTTCCAAGCCAACATCAAATGGTTTTCTACCTCCTCCTTCAAGACGTTTCCTCCTGTTATCCACAGCCTAAGTTTTGCCGTGGAGCTTTGCCATTTACCAATTCTCTTATGGTCTACATTGAACTTTTTTGCGGCGCTAGAGATGCTTTTACTTTTCTTTGGCAAACTTGATAGCTTCTAATTTATATTCGGTCGAGTACGAACTTACTTTTTTGCCAGCATGACTGAGATGCATCAATCTCCATGCTTTCAGAACAAAGGGAAGATGAAAACGTGACTTGTGTGATTTATATCTTTTTAGACATCACTAGAATCAAATATCTGATCTGTCAGTTTACACATCACATGAATGCATGAAGGTGCTAGATCTCACAAGTTTACAATAAGGTAATTATGTGCAAGAACAATAGTCAAAGAACTCCTGGTACGTAACAGGAAACATGTGTGGCTTCCACTGCAGTCTAGCAAACTGAACAGCTCGCTTTTAGTGCGAGAGCATTTAATGTGAATTCAAAGCCATGGCTCGCTCAAGTTTTCATTAATGTGTTTGAAGTGCAATTCACATCAGTTATACGAGGTCATCATATTTATAGATCTGTATGGACTCCAATTTTGGGAGAGAAACTTAACTACTGCAAGGATGATCGTAATGAAGACAAACAACATGATGGATATGCAATTGGGACGTATTTGGAAGCTAATACTGGCAGCAAGCTTGTAGGACACGTGCCAATGGAACTGCCTTACCTTATCTATATATTTCTGAGAGCTTACAACAATAATGAGGTTTCTGTTAAGGTAACAGGGTCAAGAAGGCTGGAGAACGGACTTGTTGTGCCAGGAACATTCAAAGTGCGGACACCAAACAGGGCTGTTGCCACGAAGTTTGAGCAGGAGATTTTGCAGCTGAAAGAACTTTGCGCCCACATGGACATTTCAGTTGAAACCTTGAGAAAAATTCCCACATTGTCATAAAATTTTCAGGCAATGAAACTAGAGATTGTAAGCCATTAAAGCAAAACCGTACAAATCAATACCCGTATTCCTCTTGGGCACTTTATTATTTTTTTTTTGGGGGGGGGGGGGGGTGGATGCTTATTCGAGGTTGGGCGCTTAAAAGGTACTTTTTGGGGGTGGGGTGGTGGGGATGGGCGCTTATTCGAGGCTGGGCGCTTGTTAACTTTTTCTACCTTCAGGGTGGGCGCTTATTCGAGGTTGGGCGCTTAATCAAATAAATATGGTAATTATAAAACACCAATTTATAATTATTTGTAATGCTTGTATTTTAAATTTTACTTACATGTACTTTTGTTTGTTGTCTCTGATTATGACACATTCTTTGTTCCCAGACTCAGAAAAACAGTGGCCAGTCTTACTCTTCAAGTGAACAAGCTGTCAAATGAAGTGGAAAGGTTAGAGTCCAACTACTCCTTATTGCTACTTACATGTATTTTCATTGGAATTATCTTACTTTAGGCAACTGGTGATCTGTATTTGTAATGAATATGACATTGAAATGAATATACATGTAGGTGCATGGCTATGTGTAGTGACTTGTAGTTTTGATCGTGGATTCACTGCACGTACTGCATCCTTTTTGATTTGCTAGAGTGAGTTCTGTGGTTTTGGTTTTAGAATCCTTGATTGAAAACTACTCTAACTTAAACATTTAGCATCATTTCTAACACTACAGTACAATGCAGCTGTATGTTAATAATGCAGAAAAAGTTTCCACATTTGCCAAATTGCAAAATTTAAGTCATGCAAAATTTTTTTCTTCCATTATTGAGAAATAAAGAGAAGCCAGAGTTTTTCCATTTAATATGCATGTATGACTGAAGTTTGAGTGTCATTTCTAAAGTAACGTGACAGATGTCTGGTTCTTATTTGTGTAATAATTGTGCTGGTTGATGTTTTATTGATCTTTAAGAAGCAAAATGTAGTTTAGGTTGTCTCGGTAAAAACTCGTTTTTGGTTTTTAATTAAGGTGTAGGTTTCAAGCAGCAAGTTGTGCAAAAGAAGGTTCAAAATCTAAGGTATGGACATGACCAAGACTGTTGAAGATTATGCAAGTTTTAATTGTGTGCACTGAGTCTTTTGGCTTAGATACCTGTATATAGTATACTTAAACAATAGACAGCCAGGCACCTGGGACAAGTGAAGAACACCAGAAAAGCTTGTGAATCAGAAGTGATTAGACAAGTGATTTACAAGCTCTGCAAGGGCATTTCCATCTTCCCAAGCTGGTCTGTAATAATTTAAAGAGAGGGAGATTATTTTAATGACGTGATCAAGTTGTTTATTTTCAATGCATTCATGAGATGATGTGGTAAATCAATTACAGTGGCTGAAACATTGAAAAAACAGGTTATGCTCCACACACAAAACTCGTTGATGAATGGAAAAAGGAAGAAGTTGTTAAAGGAAGAAGAATGTGTTCACAGATTGAGAAATTACTTAGACATGTTTGTCAGGGAAATCATGGCTTGGAATCAGTCATTGCAAAAGACAGTAAGCGGCTGCATGAGTAACTACATGGAAAGTTTGCTAGTTCACAGACTTGCAAAGAATGGCAAAGTGATTCAGCAATTACTTTCAAAAGTTTTGGGATTAAAACATAGGTTCCAGACACTGCTTCTGAAATGTAAAAATGATTGCATGAAAGTTAAATTTCTCGATAAAGCAAGAAAATTCCAAATTTGGAAAACATGCCTGTCAAGATATAGCTGTCATGGGAACATCAACTTTCAAGAACAATGACATGCCATTGTTCCCAGATAAATATCAGTTAAAGTTGCATGGTTAAAATGGCAGGTTTACTTAACTAATTTAATTCAGTTTCAGTGTAGTAATGGTTATCAGTTGACTGCATCCTGTGTTTTGAGTGTTCAATGTTCGTGTACTACGTGCACGCAGCCAAATACTAAACACTGACATGGTGTCGTGTTGAGGGGAGGGGGGAGGGGTAGTTGTTGATGATTGCATGTAACATGGTGATTTATATCTTTTCCCATGATTCATTTTACAGGCCCTTAAACTGCTAAGAAAGAAGGAGCTTAGACAACGCACACTGGACAAGGCCATATCCAACTTGAACTCATTTGAAGAAATTTTACACAGAATACAAAACGCACACACAGACAAAATGGTGAGGACTGGTCGTGATTCATTTCTAGCAGTAAATGTTTGTCTAAGATTGAATAAAGGGAGCTGCTTTGGAGTAAAAGTTTTGTTGACAATATTGATGATTACTTTAGCTGTCTGCGTGCAGAGGAAGAGTAATCGACTTGTGGCAAGGACAGGAAATTAAAAAAAATTAAATTTCAATCAACTGTCAATACTGTTCAGGTTTCGAATACCAATTACAAATCTAATGCGTCCTTAAAACGATCTGTCTTGAGTTTAGTTTTAAATAAGGCTTCTGATGATGACTGCTTGATGTTTAATGGAAATTTGTTCCAATGTTTTGGTCCTACTACAGAGTATGCCTTATCACCATATGTTTTTAGACTAGCCACAGGCTCGTGAAGGAACTAGTTGTTTGAAGATCTTAATACGCGGCTGGCCCGAGTTCTCATATCTCAGTAGGTCTTTGATGTAGCTGAGTGTCAGTCCATTAAGGGCCTTATAAGTCAGTAATAGTATTTTAAAAATAATTCTTTAATTGCACTGGGAGCCAGTGTAAACCCCAAAGTATCGAAGATAGTTTAACTTACCAGTTGAACAGCCTGAAGTGTCAAACCTTAGAGCTGCGTTGTAAAATAGTTTGTTTTACTATCATGTACAAAGTTGTTCACGGTAATGAAAATCGCTATCAATATCCCTGCGCACATTGTGAACCAAACCCGTGTGACGAGCTCATTCTATCGGAATCATTTTAATGATACTGGAAGTACAGTTTTAACAACATATCTTTCAAAGAATGGAATTTTTTATTGTTGATCCTTGCCGACGTTCATAACAGATCAGCTTAATATTTTTGTTACATTTATTAGCACCCGGTTATTTCCTTGATTAGTTTGTAGGTTCTTGTGTTTGTTTGTTTGTCTACTTTCTTTTTTGGGGGGGAGGGGGCGGAGTTGTTGTACACACATTCACAGTGATGAGAGACCTTTGTGAATTATGCTGTATAAATATATTGAATGTAAACATAGAAACAGAAGGAAAACCCGAAGAAAGTTGACGTGGACAGTTAATTTTTTTTTTTTTTTTTGAAATTCATTTCTTCTTCAACTAGTGCTTGCTATTTTCTAACGCTGAACTGACTTACCGATAGGTTATCGAGGCTCTCAAGTCAGGAACAGCAGCACTGAAGGGCGCACATTCAGAAATAACTATTGACGCTGTGGAGGATGTTATGGACGAACTTAATGAGGTCGGTTAATGTTCAGGTTTTTCTCAGAATAAATACAAAAAATACTAGTAGTATAGTGTGGGATGAGAGAATTGTGCCGTGGAATGTAATACATTGGTGTGACGTCGTAATCTATCGTATCTCATAGCAAGTGATAAGTTGCTACATGTAGTGAGAAGGTTATCAATGAATGATGCAGTGTACTTATACTGTTGTTTGTGAATTTCCTTGTTATAGACCTTAAACGCATCTCAAGACATAGATTCAGCTCTTACAGAAGGTTTGTACCCCTTTCATTTACTGTTATTTTATCGATTATGCGCCAGGACACGAATACATACTGCGTCTGGTTTTTAAGAAATCTCCCTCGACGTTTATTAACCCGACCTCAGACAACTGATTCTCCTGACCAATCAGAAGATGTACTGTGACAATTGTGGTTCATTGACCACTCCGTGATCTTGAATAACAAACTAAAAGGAATGACGTGCCATTGAATGCCAAATTCTCCACGACTAGTTCATAAATTTATCTACTTCAGGCGTAGTCGATAACGTTTTATTTTGTGTTTCGAATATGTTATTAAGTAAATGTTTCCAAAATGAAGACATGGCAAAGGCAAAATGTGCTTCAAGTGTATTTCTTGTGTACTTTCTTGGCCGGTTTCAGCGCGGAACGATAAACAACAACAACAATAATCTTAATTTTGCTATTTCTTGTCTACAATTTATAATTGATTACATAGTTACAATACGTAAAATTAGATTACTGACGGCCTGGAAAAACCATAGGGGTCAGCGGAGCCAGGCAGACAGTTGATATATATGGGTTATTGACCAAGTATGAGGTCAAAATGGCTGGATATTGGCCAAGTTCTTTTTTTTTTTTGGCGAGTTTATGGACCGAGACAGAGTCGAGGTCCATAAACTCGTAAAAAAGAACGAGACCAATATCCAGCCATCTTGACCGAACAAGCTTGGTCAATAAAGGACTTATTATATGGCTTTCGGGGAAATTTTCTTGCGGGATACGGCGGGTAGTCCCGAGCGGGCAAGATAGCTCCATCTTGCCCGCTCGGGTAGCCAATCACAGCGCAGGATTTGATTCATCTTGCCCGCTCACGGAACTAGCCATATAATAAAAGTATTAAGTGAAAATAAATATTAACAAACGACTAGAACTTAGGACTTATCGCATTATTGCTGGTTTTCAGTGTCACGCAGTTCAAAATAGATCAAAATCAAAATCAAAACCGGTCAATAGATAAAGTCCAGAATCTCGGCAAAATTCTGGTCACAGCAATTTTTCTTATGCGAGATATGCGGAGAAATTTTTCACCCAAATTTATAGAGATTTGTATGGAGACGCCATGCTGGTGCCCATCCGTATGGGCACCAACATGGCGGCCGGAAACCAACAGAAACATCTGTCATTGAGTTTTGCTACAAAAGCGTGAATTTATCCATCGAGGAACTCTAAAACATGAAAATAACACTTTTTCTAAGACATGAACTGTTTAGATAGCCAAGTTCCCCGAAATAAGTCACTTTTTTAACCACCATGACAGCTCTCTAGGCCGTCATATAAATGCCGCGTCACGCAAAAGCTTAGAAATTCAAGCGTAGTGTATCACAAAACCAAGAACCCATTCGGAGCGAAAATTTGTATGAATATTAGTTTTCAGCTGGTCTTATACATCATGTAAGTAAAATCTCAGGAAGATCAATAGTTTTGTAGTTCGAATTTTAGTTTTTTTTTTTAATTTTATTTGGTTTTTGCCATTAAAAAAGACATAATTACAATACAGTACGAAAAATAAAATAACAATACAAGTGAAAGAAACGAAAAACAAAATACTACAAAAACTAAGAGGAAAAAAGTTAGTAAGCTACATTCGAAACATTCATTTACTGCACTGCGTTAAAGTAAAATATTAGGTGCCTAGGGTCAAGATTACAAACATTCAAGATACAAAACGTGATTTCTGGTGTCGTTGTTGTTGTGTATCGGTGTGACTACTATGAATGAAATACAAATAAAAACGGCTCAAACAACAAAGAAAAAAGTTACGTGTACATAAATATGCAAGGCATCAAGACAGCCAAGACAGAAAGCTATCCCACTTTTTATAATGGTTTAGTAATATTCCCTTCTCTTTTGCAATATATAATTCTAATTTATAGGTTGCTTTTGACTTAGCTTTGAAGACTAAAAGTGATGGGATAACTTTAAAAAGCTTGCACTTATTTAAAAATTAGACCCGTAGCCCTTGCGGGCTACGGGTCAATAGCCCATTCGGCTTCGCCTCATGGGCTATTGACCCGTGGCCCTTAAGGGCGAAGGGTCTAATTGTTTTAGTATCACCCAACTAGTCGGACAGAAAAGGCAGTAATAAAGTTAGCAAATGCAAGTTGAAGAAATATTTATTAGGGAATAAACCGAAAGAAAGCGTCACGCTCGATTGCGCCAATTTCGCTACTCGAGGACTATTGCTAATAGTCCTCTAGTAGCGTAGCCAATTAAAATGCAGGATTTGCATTTGTCCACTAGTTAAGTGATACTAAAAATAAAATATTTAGCAAGCAAAAGAATATGATTCACTAAAAGAAAATCTTTCTCAAGGTCAAATTTCCCAAAAAGAATATCTAACAGTGATGCATTAAGTACAATATTGGCATCCACTACAATCCAAGATAACAGTTCTTTCCAAAAGAAACTCGATGACTCACAAAAATACAATAAATGCTCCAGGGATTCCTCCTCTGCATTGCCAAAAGCACATAAAGGGGATTCTACCATTTTGAACCGGTGAAGTTTTTTATTAGTGAAAATAATCAGGTTTGATATTTTATATTGGAATTCTCTTAGTTTGGTGTCTAACGCAGTTTCAAAAGCTAAAGAATACAACTTTTTCCAGTCAATGGTAAGATCAGGGTATTTACTTAAAATTTTAGATTTCGCAGTGGCAGGAGTTTGCTTCAAAGTGCGAAATTCGTTGTAGACCAACTTAGATGTAACATTAGCGAGGTCGATCGTTTTACCCGCAATTGTCAATTCAAAACAAGCTTGATCCATAGGAGAGGGAGCACAATATGGGCTTGGTTTAATTATAGAACGCCTTTCCTTTGGGATAGCATCAAAAACACCCTTTAGGGCAAAGGAGTAACAAGGGGAAAAAGAGCAATTCAGAATTTTGTCACTTTTGAGAAAAACACCCTCCTTAGAAACCAGGTCGCCAACCTTAAGAATTCCTAAATTATAGAAAACCGACTGAAAGATGGATTTACCCTCACTTAAAATATACTTGTTGTTCCAGATAATTTGATTCATTAACCCTTCATAAGATGACGAGTCCGATTATCAAAATTGCATTGAAACAAAAATTTTCCACCCACTTTCTTCAGATAAAAATCCAAAACATACTTCCAGGGACTTTCATAATTTTCAACGTATTTCTTTACACACATGACTCTTTGAGCAGAGATCATAGATTCAAGATCCAGCATTTTTAAACCGCCATCTTCAATATTAAAGTTGAACGTTTGACCTTGTCCTTGCCCTTCCAGATAAACGAATAAAGTTCTTTATTAACTTCTTTAATGAGTTCACTGGACACCGGAATTAAAGATGCCTTGGACAGAATTTTGGGTATGGCGAATGATTTCACTATTTGAATTCTACCAATGAGCGTCAGGCCCCTCCACTTCCACATATTCAATACCTTTTTGATGGATTTCAGGACAGAATCGAAGTTGGCTTTCTTTCTCCTTACATTTTTATAATCAAAATGCACACCAAGAATTTTAACCGAAGTTTTAAATTCATGGGGGAACGTCTCAAACTCTGAATTCCTTTTGCCTAAAATAAAAAAAATCAGTCTTCTCCTCATTTACTTTGAGACCAGAACATTCCGAGAATATACTAAGGCACTCTCGTAAACAATCATATGAGGATCTGTTACGGAGAAAACAGGTCAAATCATCTGCAAAAAGTGACACTTTAACCTCGGAATTGCCAATTTGAATACCCTGAATCTTGTCATTTTTTTGAATACTGCATGCCAGAATTTCTAATCCTAATGTGAAAAGAAGAGGTGAGAGTGGGTCTCCTTGCCGCACACCTCGACCAACTGTAAAATAATCTGATGTAAAACCATTGTTGATAACACAACTTGATATATTTGAATACAAAGTACGGATCCATTGAATAAAAGATGGCCCAAAGTTGAAGGCATTGAGAACTTTTAAAAGATAAGTATGATCCAAAGAGTCAAACGCTTTTTCAAAGTCAATAGCAACGAGAATGCCTGACATTTTCGTATGTTTGGTGTATTCCAAAATATCGTCAATAGTTCTTACAGCGTCGAAAATTGACCTTCCTTTTACGTACGCATTTTGACTGCATTGAATTAACTCGGGTAAGATTGGTTCCAATCGTTTGGCTAAAGTTTTAGAAGCTATTTTGGCGTCCACATTGATTAGGGAAATTGGGCGCCAATTTTTTATCAACCTTTTGTCCTTTCCATTCTTTTCCAACAAAGTAATTAAGCTTGTTTTTGAGAATTGGAGAGCTCGCCATGATCATGTGCATAATTAAAGCAATCAATCAGATGCTTACCTACTATTCGCCAAAACACTAAATAAAATTCTACCGTGAGCCCGTCATTCCCTGGAGTTTTGGAATGTGTTTAAAGTGTTTAAAGTGTTAAAACATTCTCCTACCGTTAATTTTTCATCGCATCTTTCTCTTTGGTCCGAGGTCAATTTCGGAAGATGTAAATCCCTCATAAATAAATCTGTCAAAGTTTCACTATTCTCATTTATACTTTTTTTTAAAGGTCAGAATAGAAGGAACAAAGTTCCTTCATAATCACTGGAGGATTTGATGTTGAGGATTCATCTTCCTTAAATATCTTCCGAATTGAACTTTCCTTACCTCTGGAATTTTCTAAATTTAAAAAATATTTGTTGCTTTTTTCTCCTTGCTCGTACCAGGTGGCTCGGGTTCGTATTATTGCCCCTTGGGTGATGTAATCATTCTGGAGCTCAAACTCTGTCTTCAAAACCTCAAACGTGTTCATATTTTTTGGCCAAGGATCTTGATCACACATTTTTTGACAGTCATTGAGCTTAGATTCTAATGCTACCATTTTTGACCGTCGCTCTTTGGCTTTCAGTTTACTGTAAGAAATACTTTCTTGGCGAATTCTGTACTTCATCAGATCCCAGAAAAGCCTCGGATCTGTAACTTCTTTGAATTCATCGTTCCATAATGGGTATTTCATATTAATTAAAGACATATTCCTTATCATCTAACAAGCTTGAATTAAGCTTCCAAAACGAGGGACCACGGGATCTAATCTCAATTCCATTTGTAGATAGCACAATTGCTGAATGATCAGATTTAAGCGATGGAATGACATCAACATTATCTTCCTGCATGCCATTGCTTACTAGCCAGAAATCGAGCCTCCTTTGGATCACGGGCGTCTTCTGACGCCATGTAAAACGTTTTACATTTGAGTTTCTAATCCTCCATATATCAATTAAATCATTAGCAAGGCAGATGTTCTCAGTGCACTTAACCGATTCTTTTCGTTTTGGGTTTCCACCATTTCCATCCAGATCAGGGTCGAAAATTACGTTAAAATCACCACCGATTACAATGTTACAATCTTCCGCTAGACAAAGGTTATCCAATTCTTCACGGATCTCGTCAAAAAATGTAGATTGCTCGTTTGTTTTGTTCGGGGCATACAAGTTAACAAAGACAAAGGGATGATCCTGGACATTTGCTTCTAAGATGATGAAACGGCCGTTTTTATCCACTTTTATAGTTTTAAGTTCGAACTCTAAAGAATTTTTAATTAGAATGAGGACACCCCTGCTATGTTCCGTACCATGCGAGAAAAACATTTCCCCTTTCCATTGAGATTTCCAAATTTTCTCCACTTCAGGAGTACTATATGATTCTTGCAAAAAACAAATATCCGCTCTATCTTTCATTAACCACCCAAACAATACCTTTCGCTTCTCCAAAGATGGAATCCCTCGAGCATTTAGTGACAACAATTTAAAATTAATATTGCTAGGAGCCATATTTGCATAATATTCCATTTAAATTCCACCGATCAAAACAAATACGTTGGTTGGCTGCAAAGCCAGCTTTGAGAGAAATTGACCTTGAATTTGAATTTGACCCTATACCTAACAAAGAGCAAAATTTTATGCAGTAAACTACTTTACAAAAAAATAAAAACACGCAACACGAGACACTGAAACCCTAACGACATATTTTACAGTAGCCAGAAAAAACTGCTGCGCTACTGTGGATCGAATCGAAAAAACACCTAACGGGACACTGAAACTACAAAAGATGGTGAATGCCCCGCAATTCGTATTGGATGTCGACTCTCCAAAAAAGAAAATCTACCACCTTACGGCCTTAAATGTAAGCTTAACGCGGAACGATAAACAATAACATCCCTGTAACCCTAAACATGAAATTCATGTAGTCAACGTACCCTAACCATCCTCAAATATACTGTTTGACATTGTTATTTTATGCTAACATACACTGTAAATTTAAGTGTCTATAGAGAAAGATCTTTATGACATGACAACGAAATTTTGCTAGCAAAACACGAGTGTCAGTTCATAACGGTACTAAAACTCTGTCAATATAAAACTTGTCGGGCTCCGCACGACTGAAAAATGCAAGCTTACCGGATTTTCTTGCCTCAATCAACTTCTTAAACTGCTCCTTGCGCCTTTTAACAATCTCCTTCGGCAAGTCCGCTGAGATGCCAAACTGAGAATCTTTCAAAAGACTCGTCTTAGAAAAGATGGATTCTCGATCTTGATAACGCAGAAAACTCGCTATTATCGCTGTCGGCTTTCCGTCTACGTTTGTTTTTCCTACTCTGTGCACCCGTTGGAACTCAATTTTTTGAACTTCTCCTGGCTGAATCTCCAGCACTTGCACAAAGAATTCTTGAGGAACAGAGTGGGTATCTTCCTTAGCACCGGTCTTCTCTTCTATGCCATGAAAGCGAAGATTCTCGCGCCGTTGATAAACCTCCGCGTACAACAATTGATCTTGTAGATCCTTGTATTTATCATCGCAGTAATTCTTAACTCTATCACCAGCGGTCTTACATTCTTCAACAATGGTATTCAATGCTTGGAGGCCATCATGCATATTTTTAATGGCGTCCTTCGACTTCGACTGATCTTGTTCGAGCATTTCCACTCTGCCCTGTACTTTACACAGTTTCTCTTCTAGGCTAACAACCACAGCGTTAATTGACTCAAGTTTTGAATTTACTGCTTCGAGACTAGAAAGAATAAGGTCAACTTTTGCGCCAAGGTCGTGAGTCATTTCTATTTTCTGCGGAATTTTGTTCCCTGAAGACGACGCTATGTCAACGTTCAAAGGCTTATCTCTGGCCCTTTTTTCTTCCGGAGACCTCAATTCGTTGTCGGAGGTACTTGAATTGCTTCCACGCTTTTTCCTTTTAAGATTTAAAGTAGCATCGGCCATAAAGCGTTAAAAAACTATTGAAATTGCGGAAAGCTTCAGAAACACGACTATCCGCCCAGCATGCCTCGACCCAGTTCCGTTCGAATTTTAGTGACGTCATGTGAAAACCAGCTATTAGAAAAGTTTCTAACATGGTGGACGCGTAATTTTCAGAATGTTTTCTCGTTATTTTGATTCTGAGGACCTGTAACGTGATAAAATCATTGTCTTGTTGTGTTTTCCATGTAAGCAAACTAACTTTGTTATATTTACGAGTACTAATTAACAATTAAACCCGTGGCCCTTAAGGGCGAAGGGTCTAATTGTTTTAGTATCACTCAACCAGTCGGACAGAAAAGGCAATAATAAAGTTAGCAAATGCAACTTGAAGAAATATTTATTTGGGAATGAAACGAAAGAAAGCGTCACGCTCGATTGCGCCAATTTCGCTACTCGAGGACCATTACTAATAGTCCTCTAGTAGCGTAGCCAATCAAAATGCATGATTTGCATTAGTCCACAAGTTGGGTGACACTAAGATCTAATATCACTTTGTTAAGGTAACGTACGGGTCGCTGAGACTGCTGGGATAGGATCGACTGAACTGGAAGAGCTGGAACGCGAGCTGGAAAGCCTCGCTATTGGAGACAAAGGTAACAACAGACCTGTATTTTCAACCAAATGCAAATTGCCTCGTTACTTAACCCAATCCCTTTCTGTAGTTTCTTTTCGCTCGATATTAAAATCCTTCGTTAAATAAATCAGCCCCGGGTTGTTCGAAAGGTTGATAACGCTTTCCACCGGCAGGATAAATCACTATCCAGTGGATAGCGTGGTTTGTTTTGTTAACACATATCCACTGGATAGCGTTGTCCAACTTTCGAACAACTGGGGCCAGTTATTTCATATTTGACCGTGACTCCTTACTGCGGTCTGGACACTACAGAAAGCGTAAAGCTTTCAAATAATAAATAACTGATTTATTTATAAAACCGATAACATCTATGGTCAATATTTTGCTCTTTACACTGGCTTCAATTCACTTATACTAAACGATCAATCGCTATCCAACATCACTGATGAACAAAAAAAAAAACGTTTCATCGTTTAGTAGGAGGCTGTTGGGATAAAGAGATCGTTTATATCCAATATGGAAAGCCCACTCTAAGGAGTCGGCGAGAAGCCCCAGCCAAGCAACAGAACTAAATTGGAAAAATTGAAGAACGTTTGGCAAACACTTTAGCCGCAATTCATAAGAGCAAACCAGAAAAACAAGAAGCTATGGCCAGTTTCTTTCCGCAATCTATTCTGGGAAAAAGGTAAAAAATAAGGGAAGTTCTGTTTAAACGTTTGTGGCAATAAACCTTGGAGAGTCTGCATGGACCAATACCAGCCTTGCTGACATCTTGCATTAACATTTCTCTGCTGTATTTAGAAGAACGCCATCTCTCTCCTACCTCTCACTCCCGAGCAACTATTTGTCAGTGTTTGTTTTGCTATTTTTTGTTATTTTTCCAGAGACAGCCCCTGCGATATTACCTGGAACAAACGTGCAGCAAATAACCGGCGGCTTACCACCGCTGGTTGATCACCAGTCCCGCTCTCCCTTGTCGAGGCCCGCCCTGAGGCCTGAGGCGAGCGTGAACAGCACTCATAATCAGTGGGTGGATAGAGAACCTGTACATTTACCAGAGGTTCCTTCACACAGTCTGATTAAAACTGGAACCTCCGCACCAAGAGAGAAACCTAGACCATTGGTATCCAGCTAAGTACAATGTCGAAGGTAGTAGGGTGGTGTGTAAACTGTACTTGAACGAGTAAATATAGGCAAAAATATGACACCACAAGTTTATTTGAAATTTTCCAACTGTTGTAGCGAATAGGAGAGACTGAGTAAATTCTGGTGTTAGGGTTTGACGAACAACATCAATGCGCATATGACGGTAACTACAGAGGTACTAACACTTATGTAGGTCCTTCTCTTGTGGACAATTGAACTACTATAACGAGGAAGGATGGTTATAAGCAAATCTTTTGCATTTCTTAATGGGAGGTCGTCATTTTCTGTACAAATATTTAGTCACAGCCACGTTAGGAATTTTTATTTTACCTGTAGAATCAAATGAATTCAATTGTAAATTAACATATAGTTTGTGTCTCTTTCTCATGTTGTATATATGCAGACCAATTAAATGATGTTGATTTTATGTGGTTTGAATAATTCATTGATAGCTTAGCCACATGCATACGTGTAGTTAGGTTGTTCACAATGCAAGACATCAAGCCTTTGTATGACCGCAGACCGTTACTAGACCGTTTTTCAAAGAAACTGAGAGATACAATGTACTGTAGGTCATTTTCAATATTCAAAATTAAAATGTCTTCGTGGTACTTGTTTTCCTGATCAATCGAGTATCAATTTCATTATTTGACAGTGACTAGTTAGTTTCCAGAAGTTGTTATAGCTTGACCGTTTATAAATGGTACATTAGCGGCGTAGTGATGCGAACAAGTTGAAATTGATTGACTAATTGTTTGTGAGATATCATTCTCACTAATTTCTTTCGATTCATTCCCACTGTCTTGGTAAAAGTTAAGTACTGGTCAGCGACCTCCATGTTTAATTTGCGTTTGTTACGTCAGAATTTATGACGTTATGGACTTTACAGTGATGTGAAGTACGTTTAATATTGATAATAAACACTCGCTTTCCATTATGAAAAAAATGCATTTCAAGATCAGCAACGAAACGAGGTAATCAACTTTGAGGTAAGAAAATTGTAGCTTCTTTGTTTTGAACAATGTGTTAGTTTTAAAGACGCGCGCGCTTCTCGCAAACAGGTTTTTTTAAAATCGTTTACTCTGTTTTATTAAAACAAACGTTTTCCATTCAAAGAAAAATGAAATGGGTGTATTGAAAAGTTGTTTTTAAACATTTATGGAGAACCAAGGAGGCGGCCGAAATTTCATTTTAAAGTCACACTGGAAAAGAAATCGAAAACTAGAAAAACGCCCATCCTAATCGAAATAAAGTACAAATAGCCAGGAAGCAAATCTTACAGTGGAATTATTTTTGATCTCGTAAAAGGGAGTCGGTCCAGCTTTTGATTCATTCACTTGACAGTTAAACGGGAATAATGACGGAAGCAACAAAAAGCAAGTAAACAAACAGGCAAACACAAATCCATGAAAATCAACAAATTAGATGTTGATGCTGTGGTCCTACAGTGGACAATGGCTACACAATTATATGGTGGTGGTTCAACTTAAGTCGGTGATTTGGCAAGCGAATGACGTTGCATTGTCTTGGGGGTTTTATAGCGGTGATACAGAACAAGTCATTCAGTTATTGTAGGTCTCGTGTTCTTTGACTGTAGATTAACAACCTTCACGCAAACACTTCCATGTAACATTTACGATTGTTTGATTCAACAGCCTGCAGCGTTCAGTGCCGACGCAACACACCCTGCTGGTTGTAATTGCTCGGCGTTTACAAATAATTCATCGGTGTTGTAAACATGTGAAAGTGAAAATTTCTCTATCGTACGTTGATGGACAGTGTATGCTTCTGGAAGATGTAAGCATAACAGCTGTCTTTTGGAATCTGGCCTTGAGATGTCACTCAAAGAGGACAGCAAAGTCGAAGAAAACGATCCCAAGGTATGGAATGTCAAAAAAGATTTTGGGGTCGAAGACATGCATCGTTCATTTTACACTTATTTTAATTTATTCTATACAAAGGCACGTAATTTTTTTCCGAAAGCTGTTAGGAGTTTGAACTGAAATCACCATGGTTTAAAATTCGAGAAATAGTTTTGTGGACAATTACCAATTCATGGTAAAACTTTGAGTAAATGTTACTATTCTCACCCTCCCTTAGATCGCTATTTCAGGTGTGTTCACTGACAAAATCAAGGGCGAGACACAAGCTGGTATGAAAATCTTTTTTGTTATTTTATTTCCTGATACCACATTAAAGTAAGAATATATTGCTGTCAGATTTATGGCTACTTAGTAATCCGGTAACCATGGATACCTTTTAAATGCAGCCAATCAGCAGCTCGAACGTACAGCCAACTGAATCAGCGACTTGCTTATTACATTATTATGATGCACTTATGAGCGCGCATGGAAGTCGTTCCATCATTAGAGAGTTCTTTGAAATCGTTGACAAACAAAAAAATCTTACAGAACCGTCCTTTCTTTAGTCTCCTCCGCAGCCGTAATTAGGGTCGTCACGCAACGCTTCTCCCCCACTAACAGCTGTTAGTGGGGGAGAAGCGTTGCGTGACGACCCTAATAACGGCTGCGGAGGAGACTATCCTTTCTTAAGACCTCGTAACAAATCTCAAGTCTTACAAGTTGCGACAGCACTCTGCAAGGTAGAAGCATGCTTTACTGTCACGTTGTACTACTCACACAGCGACTTGACAAGCGTCAAATTGTCACGTTATTGCTAATGACTAGCTTCCAAATCCCGACAAAATCGGCGCGAGATCACGCAAGTAATAAACAAAGGTGTTTGAAAGAAAGTCTGTCAAATACCACTGTTCAAGACCAAAAAGGACCAGAGTAAGAAAACTTTTCACTGACTGATATAGTTAAAGTGTTATGTGTCCCTGGGATACCCTTTATGATGCAAACGGTACTGCACACCTTGCTAATTAGCGTGGAATTTTGTTGTTTGGCAAGTTGTGTGACACTTTTGATATATAAGTGGCGACGGATTGTAAATTTACTCTCATGAAGGCCAACGAAATCTGAGTAACAGTGATAGCGTAAGTATTAAAAAACCCATCTCTGTCTGTAAGCATACCAAACCAGTTGAGACTTTATCCCTTTCCCAGGTAAGGAAGGAATTCCAATTTTAATCTTCACGAATAACTTTGAATTATCATTTTCTACATTAGCTGAAAACTCTACTGTTGGAACCGCTCAAACAGAAAGTCCAGTGAATAATGAAGTCGTTCAATCCTTAAGGTATGCTGAGTGTTTATTATCTGACACTTAACCGGCTCCAGGCGTTCAGTTAAGAGCAGTGGAATGAAAACGGGAAAGGTATCAAGCGTCTAGAAAAGGCTAACTGAACAAACTCCATGCTGCTTGAGACTTTGAGTTGGCAAGGCTGAATAACAGTCACTTTATTGGTATTCGTTAACATGATAAGTTTAAGCTTTATGCGGCGTTATTTAAAATGGAGTAAGTGTTTTAGTGACATATCATCAATTCGACTTCACCAACTGGGAAACAGGGTTATATCATGTGGGAAACGAATGGGACGAGGACGACGAGTAAAACTGTTGTAGGATTGGGTTGAGGACGTCGTTCACGGCGTGAAACCAAGTGCGAGTACATGTAAACAGAGCTGAGTTCTTGTAAACATCGACGTAAAACTATCGAACAATTTTGTCATCTCTTCCTTTCACGAGCACCAAGACCTGTTTCTCTTGAGCTACGAAAACGGTACTATCGGAGACAACAAATTTTCAGTCCTACATGAGGAATTAATCTCGAAAAATCCCGATTTCTGATACGAAGAACATAACAGGTTTTCACTCGAAGAGATGAATGATGCCGAATTTCGGCCCGATATAATCTAAAACGACCTTCACGGTATAAAATTCTATCCCAAAAACAAGCGAAAGCCTACAAGTAGATAGGAACCAGAGGAAAATGAAATACAGAGTCATTTTTCAATTTCTGAACTCATTTAATTTGCTACTTTCGCTGACAAGCAAATTCAACAATGGACAAATCGACAAACCCAAAATAATGTTATTACCAACGATTTCTACACCAAACTCGCCGTAAAATCTGGTTAATACAAAGCGAAGAGGTTAAATAAATAACCAACTTCCATTTCAATAGTTTGATATACATTTTCTGCCTGAAACACTGCGTAAATGAATTAATACCTGCTCACGTTAGCTCAGGACGGCAAACCTGACGTTTTGACATCCTAAACAGCGAGCTTAAGCAACGACGACGACGACACCGAGGACGACGCCTAGTAAAAAATGTATTTATATTTTACAAGCGAAATTCGCGATTGTCTAGATCTGTTCGGTACGCCAATGGCTCTTAAAACGTGCCTAAGCTAAATATGCAACGACGGTGTTCAATTCCAAATGGAAAAACGAAGAATTAGCCTTCGTCGTCCACGTTCCGTAGATGACGCAGAACTTGGTCATTTTACGTTGTTTTGCAGAGGACGGCAAAGAAATGCACAGAGATTTATAACGCACGTGCATAGCCACTGTTTTGCTCATTAGACCTTTTGTTTGGTGACGTTCTCGTTGTCGTCGTCGTCGTCGTTTGCTTAAGCCCCCTAAGTTCACGTAGACGACGGGTCTAGCATGCGCAGTAGCGCGGTAAGAGGAAAACTTTACTTCCGGTCGTCGTCCTCTGGGCTCTTCGTCGTCGGTGCTTAAGGTCATTCCCCAGTATTGCCTTGCGCATCCCTACTGCGCATAATTTCACGCGTGATTAGCACGCGCGCATTAAAAAATGGCGCATTAAAAAAATTTCTCGCAAACGAGTACGGTGACCTATCATTTTTTTCTGTTGTTTTGAATTGAGTAATAAATTTCTCTGTGTAAACTAAATATGGACCAATTCTCAGTGTAGAACAACAAGAAGATCTGTTAGATCTTATAACCGCGCTTTTAAAATTTAACTGTTTGCTTACCACTACAGTCGCAACGCAGTGCACATTCCAAAGCAGTCCTTGATGATTCGTTTGTTACTGTAGACATCACATCTCTTGATCAACACAAAATCTATTACTGCACCATCAGTCGTAGCCGTTGTGAAATCTCCGATGACGTAATGGTCTTAATCTGGAACTTTCTTCGGGATATGTATGGGCATGAACGATATGAACGATATGAACGATATAAACGATTCGATAGCAACACTATTAACAATTGCTTTCTTTCTTAAAAGTCATGATTAAATTTCATTGGTGTTTTCCACGAGTAAAGGGCTGGAAAAGTAGTCACACGAGTCACATAATTTAAGACTTCTGTTCTTCACGGCTATTTTTAGTACAGTGGTTATTTCCCTACCAATGACGTAATCCTTGCGTGTTCTGACATGTTCTTTGCTTAGCTTGCAAATATTTAATTTTCCTTTTGATCACCGAGCTCGCTGCGTTTAAACAGCCAAAGAATTTACTTCATTTGCCTAAAACCACAAGAACTATTCGCAAAATTGCAAATAAATTGATGACCGTCGCTTCTGCCGAAATAAACTGGCAAAGTAAACACGATCTTATTCGTCACGTAGCGAAAGTGAAAGCTGCAACGTCAGCGCATTCCATGGCTGACGTAAAACCTTTTCTTAGCGCATTTATTATTTCCCTTCGAATCCAACGCTTTGATAAAACCAAAGAAAATATATTTACACACAAATAAAGAAAACAATGTCCGTAACATTGTCCGTGTATTAATGTTTCAACAGCTTTTGGCGAGTAAACATCGCAGGTTGCGTGACTCAAGATTTGGCCGAGAGGAAGTTTGGGTCTGGTCACCGACAAAACTAAACAAGAAGATCTGTTAGATCTTATAACCGCGCTTTTTAAAATTTAACTGTTTGCGTAGCACTACAGTCCCAACGCAGTGCACATTCCAAAGCAGTCCTTGATGATTCTTTTGTTACTGTAGACATCACACCACTTGATCAACACAAACTGTACTATTGCACCATCAGTCGTAGCCGTTGTGAAATCTCCGATGACGTAATGGTCTTAATCTGGAACTTTCTTCGCGATATGTATGGGCATGAACGATATGAACGACATGAACGATTCGATAACAACACTATTAACAATTGCTTTCTTTCTTAAAAGTCATTGGTGTTTTCCACGAGTAAAGGGCTGGAAAGCTAGTCACACGAGTCACATAATTTAAGACCTCCTTTATTCAAGGCTATTTTTAGTACGGTGGTTATTTCCCTACTAATGACGTAATCCTTGCATGTTCTAACATGTTCTTTGCTTGGTTTGCAAATATTTAATTTTCCTTCTGATCACCGTCGATCATTAGTCTTTCGTCTAAATCAGTTGAAAAAAGTTCGAAAAAGATGTTCCCATTCAAGTTTAAGCTCTCAGGCGATAATTCTGGAGTTTTTTGGCCGAAACGTCGGCTTTGTTATGTTCGTGTTTTTCGGTTGCTATAGGCGACCGTGGCTTTCTTTGTTAGGTCAAGTCTGGGAAGTGAGGTCACAAAAAAAATTCTAATTAATTCTGGTTTTGTTCGATTTCGCTGAAATCTTAACACGATAAAGCTGGATTGTTAAGGAATAGATTTACCTTCTGCTGATGTGTGGTAGCTATTAACGCTAAAGTGATATATCGCTTCGAAGTGTGGGTTTTCAAGAGATTTTTTTGCAACGTGTGGGTTCGGCGTGATTTTGTTATCGGAGGTTTTTGTTGACCCCCAAGGAAAAAATATCCGGAAAAGGTCATTTCATCGACGATTCAAACGAATATAAATATGTATATGTTCCGAGCTAAATTTCTGGTGAAAAAATATAATTTTTGACGAGCGCTGGGTTTTTAATTTTTTCCCGCCAAAGTCAGGACCTGAGATGAGTTAAATTAACAACAGCTTTCTCTCTTAAAATTCACGATTAAATTTAATTGTTTTTTCCCTTGAGTAAAGGGCTAGCAAAGAAGTCACACGAGTCACATAATTCAAGAATTGCGTTATCCACGGCTATCTTTAGTATGGTGGTTATTTCCCTACCAATGACATCATCCTTGTGTGTTCTGGCAAGTTCTTTGCTTGGCTTGCAAATATTTAATTTTCCTTCCGATTTATGACCTCGCTGTGATGAAACAGCCAAAGAATTTACTTCATTTGCCTAAAACCACAAGAAATACTCGCAAAATTGCAAATAAATTAATGACCCTCGCTCTGGGGAAATAAACTTGCAAAGTAAACACGATCTTATTTGTCACCTATCGAAAGTGAAAGCTGCAACTTCAACGCATTCCATGGCTGACGTAATACCTTTTTTAGCGTATTTATTATTCCGTTTGAATCCAACGCTTCGATAAAACCAAAAGAAGTTATATTTTACCCACAACAAAGAAAACAATATCCGTAAAATTGTCCGTGTATTAATGTTTTAACAGCTTTTAGCGAATAAACATCACACGTTGCGTGACTCAAAATTTGGCCGAGAGGAAGTTTGGGTCTGGTCACCGACAAAAAACAAGAAGATCTGTTAGATCTTATAACCGCGCTTTTAAAATTTAACTGTTTTCTTAGTACTACAGTCGCAACGCAGTGCATATTCCAAAGCCATCTTTGATGATTCATTGATTACTGTAGACATCACAGCACTTAATGAACACAAACTCTATTATCGCACCATCAGTCGTAGCCGTTGTGACATCTCCGATGACGTAATAGTCTTAATCTGGAACTTTGTACGGGATATGTATGGGCATGAAGATACGAACACTATTACAAACCGCTTTCTTTCTTTAAAGTCACGATTAAATTTAACTGTTTTTTTCCCTTGAGTTAAGGGTTAGCAAAGAAGTCACACGAGTCACATAATTCAAGAATTGCGTTATCTACGGCTATCTTAAGTACGGTGGTTGTTTCCCTATCAATGACGTAATCTTCGCACGTTCTGACACGTTCTTTGCTTGGCTTGCAAATATTTAATTTTGCTTCCGATCTATGAACTCGCTGCGATGAAAAAGTCAAAGGATTTACTTCATTTGCCTAAAACCGCAAGAAATACTCGCAAAATTACAAATAAATTAATGACCGTCGCTTCTGCCGAAATAAACTTGCAAAGTAAACACGATCTTATTTGTCACGTAGCGAAAGTGAAAGCTGCAACGTCAGCGCATTCCATGGCTGACGTAATACCTTTTTTCACCGTATTTATTATTCCCTTTAAATCCAACGCTTTGATAAAAAAAAAAGAAAATATATTTTACCCACAAAAAAGAAAACAATATCCGTAAAATTGTCCGTGTAATTTATGTTTTAACAGCTTCTGGCGGAAAAACATCACACGTTCCGTGACTCAAAGTTTGGCCGAGCGGAGGTCTGCGTCTGGTCACCGACAAAAAAAAAAAATAAACCACGGGTAAACCTAGAACCGCGCTCGGCCCATGGCCGCGCGGTTAAAAAAATAACAAGAAGATCTTTAAGATCTTATAACCGCGCTTTTAAATTTTAACTGTTTTCTCAGCTCTACAGTCGCAATGCGGGGCAGATTCCAAAGCAGTCTTTGATTATTCATTGATTACTGTAGACACATCACTTGATTAACACAAACTGTATTGTTGCACCACCAGTCGTAGCCGTTGTGAAATCTCCGATGACGTAATCGTCTTAATCTGGAACTTTCATCGGGATATGTATGGGCATGAAGATACAAACACTATTAACAACAATTTTCTTTCTTAAAAGTCAGGATTAAATTTAATTGTTTTTTCCCTTGATTAAAGGGCTAGCCAAGAAGTCACACGAGTCACATAATTCAAGAATTGCGTTATCCACGGCTATCTTCGCTGCGGTGGTTATTTCCCTACCAATGACGTAATCCTTGCATGTTCTGACAAGTTCTCTGCTTGGCTTGCAAATATTTAAGTTTCCTTCCAATCTATGAACTCGCTGTGATGAAACAGCCAAAGAATTTACTTCATTTGCCTAAAACCACAAGAAATACTAGCAAAACTTCAAATAAATTGATGACCGTCGCTTCTGCCGAAATAACCTTAAAGTAAACACCATCTTATTTGTCACCTAGGGAAAGTGAAAGCTGCAATGTTAGCGCATTCCATGGCTGACGTAATACTTTTTTTTAGCGTGTTTATTATTCGATTCGAATCCAACGCTTCGATAAAACCAAAAGAAAATATATTTTACCCACAACAAGGAAAACAATATCCGTAAAATTGTCCGCGTATTAATGTTTTCAGAGCTTTTGGCGAACAAACACCACACGTTGCGTGACTCTAAATTTGGCCGAGCGGAGGTCTGCGTCTGGTCACCGACAAAAAAAAACAAGAAGATCTGTTAGATCTTATAACCGCGCTTTTAAAATTTAACTGTTTTCTTAGTACTACAGTCGCAACGCAGTGCATATTCCAAAGCCATCTTTGATGATTCATTGATTACTGTAGACATCACAGCACTTGATCAACGCAAACTCTATTATCGCACCATCAGTCGTAGCCGTTGTGACATCTCCGATGACGTAATAGTCTTAATCTGGAACTTTCTTTGGGATATGTATGGGCATGAAGATACGAACACTATTACAAACCGCTTTCTTTCTTTAAAGTCACGATTAAATTTAACTGTTTTTTCCCTTGAGTTAAGGGTTAGCAAAGAAGTCACACGAGTCACTATCAATGACGTAATCTGCGCACGTTCTGACACGTTCTTTGCTTGGCTTGCAAATATTTAATTTTTCTTCCGATCTATGAACTCGCTGCGATGAAACAGTCAAAGGATTTACTTCATTTGCCTAAAACCGCAAGAAATACTGGCAAAATTACAAATAAATTAATGACCGTCGCTTCTGCCGAAATAAACTTGCAAAGTAAACACGATCTTATTTGTCACGTAGCGAAAGTGAAAGCTGCAACGTCAGCGCATTCCATGGCTGACGTAATACCTTTTTCACCGTATTTATTATTCCCTTTAAATCCAAAGCTTTGATAAAAAAAAAAAGAAAATATATTTTACCCACAAAAAAAAGAAAACAATATCCGTAAAATTGTCCGTGTATTTATGTTTTAACAGCTTCTGGCGGAAAAACATCACACGTTCCGTGACTCAAAGTTTGGCCGAGCGGAGGTCTGCGTCTGGTCACCGACAAAAACAAAAAATAATAAACCACGGGTAAACCTAGAACCGCGCTCGGCCCATGGCCGCGCGGTTAAAAAAAATAAATCACGGGTAGATTATGAACCGCGCTCGGCCCATGGCCGCGCGGTTAAAAAAAATGATAAACCACGGGTAAACCATGAACCGCGCTCGGCCCATGGCCGCGCGGTTAAAAAAAATAAATCACGGGTAGATTATGAACCGCGCTCGGCCCATGGCCGCGCGGTTAAAAAAAATGATAAACCACGGGTAAACCATGAACCGCGCTCGGCCCATGGCCGCGCGGTTAAAAAGTAATCGTCGGAAACGTGAATTTAGCAAGCAATCGTGACTACAATCATGGTGCTATTATAAGGATTTATATGGATATAAACAAGGTGCTTTTGCTCCTAAACGAACATGGGGACCCCTCATTTTTATTTCAAAATTTAAGTTCCTATAATATAAACAATCGATAGGCAAAGTTTCACAAAAATCTCTGTGCAGGTTCTATTTCAGCGGAATGACCTTAAGGTCCCTATTGCGCATCCTCGTAGACTAGGGGCAGTTGGTGGGGGCGGGGAAAAGTCTAAACGGGCGAGAAAAAAATATTCGGGCGAAGAAAAGTCAAGAACGAGAGGAAGAGCCCCTGGGGACAAGGTTTTAACGGACCAGTTCCAAACGGTCGGAGTAGTTCTGGCTTCTGATTGGTGCCAGAGAAACCTTAACGGGACTCGTGATTGGCTCAAAATTGAGTTGCGTGACCAGTCATGCATGTGTTGTATTCTTTGTTGTTTGCCAGCCCCTCCGGCCGATCTAACGCCTAGTCTTGCTGCTCGGTGATAATAGCCCAGCTTATTAGATTTCCCTTTAACAAGTCGATTTAACCGGGAGAAAACCTGTCTAAATACAAATACTGAACCTCGAGATTGAATCTGCTTCCCTAAATATTGCTATAACAACATGATAACAGCGAAATGTTAGTCACAGCTTTTCTATTTGGACGGAGTTCGTGAATTCAGAACGCATATTTTCTCGTCGAATATTGTTACCACCGGCTTCCCGAGTTAAGTTCGACGCAAACACGCCGTCTGAAGCAGTCGTCGCTCCAAAGTCGCTCTAAAGTCGAACTTAATCAAGTTTGGTTCGGCACATGAGTGGAGCGGCGTTTGGACCGGGCCTTAAGTACGGCAGAAGAGCGGCGTTCGAATCAGTTTGGCTCGGCGGGTTAGGTTTGGTGCGGCAAACAACATTAAATTCGGCGGGGTCTGCCGCACTATGCGACGTTGGAGCAGCAGCTGATTCATACGGCGTTCTCCTTATGTGTCGAACCTAATGCATAAATTACTGTAATGTATCTTTCATATAATGGGACTCGTGATTGGCTCAAAATTGAGTGGCGTGACCAGTCATGCAAGAAGCTCGAAGTTGTCGCTAAAAATAAAGACGACAAAAATGCTTTCGATTTATGAGAAACGGGACTGTACAAGCGAGTTTCTTTAGCTCAATTTCATTTTTTAGTTTTTCTTCGTGATAAGAGCCCAGCTTATGAGATTTCCCTTTAACAAGTCGAATTAACCGGGAGAAAACCTGTCTAAATACAAACACTGAACCTTGAGTTTGAATTTGCTTCCCTAAATATTGCTATAACAGCGAAATGTTAGTCACAGCTTGTCTATTTGGACAGAGTTCTTGAATTCAGAATGCATATTTTCTCGTCGAAAATTGTTACCACCGGCTTCCCGAATTAAGTTCGACGCAAGTACGCCGTTTGAACCAGCCGTCGGTCTAAAGTCACTCTTAAGTCGAACTTAATCAAGTTTGGCTCGGCACATGAGTGGAGCGGCGTTTGGACCGGGCCTAAGTCGTGTAACGAGCTCGTGGAGCACTAATATGCACTTCGGAAATACGAAACAACAAAACACAACAAAACACAACAAAAGAACAAGGTCGAATTTTAGCAGCCATTATTGCCCATTACAAGATGCTAGCCGTCCATAGGGTAAGAATTTCTTCTTCTAAATTTTCCTCTATAAAAATGTGTCATAATATTGCGAAAAGTAGCTTTCATATGAACTAATCACGATTCCTCTCCCACTTGCACGCGCAAATGACGTCAGGGGTCATTGATACCCATGCGCGCGTGGTCGTCTCGCAATTTTATGACGTCACAAAGAAGCCAACGGAGAAAAACAGCGTTTATTTTCTCGTGTTTCCTTCGGTGAAATTTTGCGACAGTTTGTTTACGTCATGATATAGATGCCTACTTCACAATATCATTTTTTGACAAAATTTTATATAGGGATGTCTCTTTTTTAATTAAAAATAAGAAGATTAAGGATTTTTACGAATCTACCAGCTAAACTTTTCATTTTTTCAAATTAAACTATTGTGCGAAATCGTTTTCACAAGACTGCCGAGTTTAAAGATATTTTACTGAGGCTAACCCTAGAAAGAGAAGCAAATAGGTGGAAAATAGCAAAAAAATGGTTGGTTGTTGCCATGGCAACAGTCTGCATTACACTCGTGTGAACGAAAAGAACCCCGAGGTGTATCGCTATTCTTCTCTGTTAATCCTAGGAGCCTAAACCCAAAGGTGAAACAAATAGTTCATTTTTAGTTCTTCATCGTTCTGCAGTTGTAGATACTGTTAATACTGTAGGGAGCCACCTTAAGCATTTTTTTTTTTAATTAACTAACTTTTTTCCTAATTAACTACCTTCAGTGAAAATTCGGCTTCCAGGGCGTCGATAGCGTTTCCCGTACGTGGGACCTGTTCTTTTACTGATGTTGTAAAATGCAAAGATGGAGGAATTTCGAACTTTACATTATGCGAGAGCAAGGGAGATATTTCAAGCACAGAGCCCAGCATGGAGTTTGTTATCGCGTTTGGTGTCTCACCAGAACACGAGCCATCAGTCAAGGCATGCACTGGTCAGCAGCCTCACATCTACATTAATGAAGAAGAATTTGATGACAAGGTACTTCAGGAACTCATGAATAATTCATCAAGCTTAAACAAAGGAAATCATTATCGTGACGGTGTTAATTGTTATCGTTATTAGCATAGATTTTTTTTGATTTTTCAACTCTGTTCGCGGTGTTTGGAAATTTGTTACTGAACACGGTCACTTGTCACCAACCTGACAGACAGACTGACTGACCTGACCTGACCTGACCGACCGACCGACCGATTGATTGATTGATTGATTGATTGATTGATTGATTGATTGATTGATTGATAATGAATATTTGTACAATCATTTTCAATGCAGGATGAAAACTTCAAATCTCCTATTTATCGAACTGAATCAGAAGTGAAAAAAGGTAAGCAACTGAATTTTAATAGCAATTTAATTGTTTGGGTCTCTTGAACAGTGGTTTCTTTCACAGTGATTATACAGTAATAAGTTCTCGAGGAGGGTTACGTCGGACACTTTAAAATTGCTCAGTCAGGATGATGTTTTTGATGTGGAGGTTACGGTCATATTTCTTTATTCATGTGTATGCCTGTTATTTCTGGCGATGTTGTCTGGACACAAGAATGACGTAATAAAACATGCTTCCTCCATAGTGGAACAGGCACTCGCCTCTCAATCTGACATGCAGTCCCTTCGGCCTGGGTTCGAATCCACGTGTGTTTTTTGTGTGTTTTATTTTGCTGGCATCATTCAGACAAAAGCTAATCAGTAACTACTCACAAGAATTTACTTATCCATCCCTTCCCGGTCAACCTCCAGGCATAAGCGGTTTGTTTGTTTGTTTGTTTGTTTGTTTGTTTGTTTGTTTGGATATGTTAAGATTGTGGTGGAGAGAACAGTGGTTCTTCATTTTAAGGTGCAAATCTCTTTATACATTTGTAAGCAAAGCTGATTTATGCGCAGGTAGATCTATAATGTGCATTGGAATGCAAGTATGGATGAGTGTGTTATATAAAGCCAATTTCTTGTGCAAGGCAGTGTCACCAACGTTTTACTTTTAAATGCAAAACAAAAGCAATACCAAATGGAAAAGAGATACCTTTAAAAACATCTATCCAAGCTTTTCTTATTCTTCCTGAATATGTTAGTCCACCTCAAATTCTTCTTCGTCTCCACAAAGTCTTGCAATAGGCCAACTTTGACTTTGACCGTCTCTGATATCTGGGGATGTCTAGGGATGTCTGGGGAGTGAATGAACATTATAAATAATACTTACCAAAGATTTCGGACGAACTTAATTTCCGACAAACAAAACGTCCAAAAATAAAATCCCCCGAAATTTTTGAGCGTCCCTATATTTTGAGCGTTCGAAATATTTACAGTACAGTACAAAACGTTTAAGTGTGTATTTTCTTATTTTTGGAGAAGTTTTGCACAACAGGCCTGTCCAGGTTGTTTAGGGCACCTATTGACAATTGACGGGCGAAGGTTTGTAATACATTACATTGTATTTCCACGCCTACAGGCCCACTACCTATGAAGGAAATCGTATTTATTTCGCTTTACGGTGCTAGAGTACTGGTCTCTACCTTTGTATATATGAAATTACCAGAGATTATCCCTCCGCCTTATGTCTTACGATCGTCTCAAATGATTAACTTTGAATTTTTTTCTACATCGGCTGAAAACTCTACAGCTCTCGAATCCTCTCAAACAGAAAGCGAAGTGACTAGTGAAGCTCTTCAATCTAAAAGGTGAGACCAACAGCTATAAAGAAACTCCATGTGACAAGGGTTTATTGCACTGGAGTAAATGATTGGTGAATACTTGATCCACAAACAGCGGAAACTAATAATTCCTTTACAAAAGAACCGATATAAAGAGAACGTGTTAGCAAGGTTGAATAGAAGTCACTTTCTTGAATCTCGCTTAACGGCAAATACATCTAGAGTTGTTGTAAATCGTGACAGTAATTTTTTGTTAATGACTTGTATGGTTCAAATAGACCAATATATTTAATAGGTGTGTATTTGAAGTAATATATCAAACACGAAACACCGTGTTTGACCACGTTTCCAAACACCGAGAAGAGAGTTGAAAATACGACGCGCAACGGAGTATTTTTGACGAACTTCGAGGTGTTTGGAAATGTGGTCAGACACTGTCTTGAGTGTTTGATATATCTTCACAATCGAAACTAAAACTAAGGAGAAAACGGAGAAATAAAATCGTTCAAATCTATGCTAATTAAGATCAGATATCCAAACACCGTCACGGTCATGATTTCCTTTGTTTAAACTTAATGAATTATTAATGAGTTTGAGAAGTATTATTCAGAACTTTTTTCACCAAACTGCTTGCGTCTGGTTATCATTATGTTGTGTATTTTCCTCGAGCAATGAAGTAAATCGATAAGAGAAATTGGAAATTATTCACATGTTCCGAACAAACAGGTCTTATCGCCTTAAACTTTGACGGTTTTGGGAAACAAAATTTTCAGGAAAAAATGAGGGAGTTAAATTAACGTTAGCACTTGGATTGTGGCGTGAGATTAGGGTATAAGATATACTGATTTTGTCGAGCAAATTTTGCTTACTTAATATATTTTTAAAATTACTTTGTAGCTGTAGTAAAAGTTCAGTGGGGTCGACTTCATTTCCTGTACTTCGAGTTTCGTCTTTCACTGATCTTCTAAGATGGAAAGAAGGCAAAAAATCAAGCCTAAGATTGTCTAAAAGTGAGGGAAATATCTCAAGCAATGAGGCATTAGTCAAAGACTGCACTGCTCAGCAGCTGCTCTACATCTGCGAGCATGAAGAGGAATTGCAATCTGATGAAACTGTAAGTAATTATAAACAGTAACGGTCGATTGATCCATTCATTCATTCATTCATTCATTCATGCGTGCATTTCGATTGTCTCAATTGGCATTTTCTTTCTCTCCTGTGCTAATAACAAAAACTTGTGCGGTCATTTTACTGCAGGTTAGAAATTACAGCCCTTCAATTAACCAAACTGAACCGGAAGTTACAGGAGGTAAATAATTGATCACCAACAACTACTTAAGAGTTTACGCACGCGCAATGCAGCAGTCAATTCCAGCATTCCCACCCTGGACCATTCTTCATTTACATAACAAAAGATTTATTCAAGATGTAAATAATAAAACATCTTGAAAAGGAAAACAAGAAGAAGACCCTGTAACACTTCCCTAAAGGAGACCACTAATGTTTGGGGTGTGTATGAGTGTAACAGGGATTGATTGAACTAAATCAGCTCAGATCGGGTTCTGGAAATTGAAGCTGGCGAAAACAAGCCTCATAAAGCCATAAAACGTGAGTAAACCAATGCTACAGAGGCCAAGAAGCAAGAGCAGTTTGCCCATTTTGATGAAAGATTGTTCTTGCCAAGATTTGCCTTGATTTTTTTTCGCACAAGAAACGGTCGTTGTCAAAAAGATGCGGCTACCTGCTGACACGTTACATTAAGCGTTGTCGTCGTAAAAACGCTACAGTTTTATAACGTTTTCAAAATGATGCGGCTTCATTTGTTATTTACGCTCGCCATGTAACCGCAGCGAAAAATATGCGTTTACAAATCAAACCGTCTCTGTGTAAAGGCAGCCTGAGTAATAGACGGGTACAGGAACGTGATAAGTTGTGTATTACATAATATTTCGAATTATTCTCGCATTTCGATTGGTTCTTACTTATGAGGACAGACGCATAGACGACGTCATTAGCCATGTTTTTTGTTTCTTTAGTATTTAAAACAAGTAGATTCCATGTTGCCATGTGTCTGCTCAGCCAAAAAAACACATTTTGACGTTGTCTGTGACATTGGCGTTGTCTGTGACGTTGTCTAATTTAACAATTAGATTATGAGCTCGCGATTTCTAGTTAAACAATAGAGTGTTTCTGTCGAGAAACTATCAGCTGATAGTTGCCCCGCAGAAATTTGATGTTCTTGAAACAAATATTTGCCCGACTGAAGCGAAGCTGCGAGGGCAAGACACGGACGCTCTAGACATAAGACAGAAGACATAAACATAAACGCTCCGAGACATACACGCTCTATTGTCTTTATTGCTTACCACTTCCGTGCGCCAGTTCAAAAATCATATTGAATTATTTTCAACTTTTTTAGATGAAAGCCGTGAAAGCCAGATGTAAAATTTAAAAAGGAAAATAAACAAAATCCACTTAATACAATTTCAATTTCAACATGGAATCCATCTGTTAAATATAACAGTGGGACTTATTTTTTAACGGACGAAGTACAGTGGAACCCCGCTAGCTCCCGTTAATACGGTCACCGAGGGGCCACGAAAATTAACGGGGTGGCCGTATTAATGGGGTAGGGTTAAACCTTACGACTGGTCTATATTGAGTGACGTCTTAGCAGATATATCACAATTGCACTTCTAAACAACTGTTGTTTAATAAGCATCCGGAATGCAGATATAATTTTAAAAAAAAATTGAAACTTGTATCAGTGTAAAAAATATTAACAATGGAAAGATGAACAAATATTAACAAGGTGGCCATAAGGCGGGTTTCCCTTGTAAAACCAGTGTCACACACCACACTAAGGCCCCATTTATATGGTCTTGGTTACCCGAGACAACCCTTCCCCCCCCCCCCCCCTCCAAGTTACCCTGGCCGAGGTAACTTTTCACTTATTGCTTTGAAAAATTCAACCAACCGTTTACAAGAGGATCGTGAACCCGTCTCGGGAGGCGAGACAACTCGGCTGGGCAGGTAGGGTAACCCTGGCAGGCTGGACATCTTTTCTTCATATAAACACTTTGGCTCGCCTAACCGAGACAAGTCTCGGCGTAGTGAGTGTCACGAAATGTTTAGATTTAGGATTGAAAGCAGAAATTGGTATCAGAGAAGTAAAAATTAATTTCGCAAAACCCGATTGATCGCATGACCGGGGAAAACTAAAAGAAAGAGGGATATTTGTACATTTGGTTATGCAATATGGGTTATGAATAATCATGCGGAGTCAACTGTGACTCGGACTACAGAGACAACGTTTTCACATATAAACGCTCGATAAAGTTGCCTCAGGGGGAGGATTGCCTCGGGTACTCAAGACCATGTAACTGGGGCCTAAGTTCTAAATTGAATGCTGAATACATTAGGTCACATGACATCATTTGATTCCGTGTATCGGAATAAGACTGACTGCGTAGTGTTATACAATCAGCTTTTTTCCATTCAGCAGGAAGCAAAATCGACTCTGAAGTTGAGCCAGACAACCAATGCCGAAGTGTTTTTGTCTTGAGGTAAGAAGTTTCTAAGTTCACTGAAGTTATTACAAAACTGAAACAATATATGATTTGTACACGGATGCCAACTTTAGTTTGGGCAGATCTGTATGTAGTATTTACACTGATTACAAGCTCTTCTATACCAAGGATTACCAGATTTCACTTAGCAGAGTTGAGGTACTCATCCTGGTCATACGCTCTTTTCAGATCGATGCCTGACGAACAAAGAAGACGTTCTTTCAGTGACTCTACTACTTTAAATACCCCGAGAATCTTCACTGCTGAACATCTGAGGAAAACTAAAAGCTATACGACATTTCCTCACATCAACACGCAGTCGGTGCCCAGAGATGATGAACTTTCTTCATTTGTTCACCGAACGTCCTGCTTTAGAATTATGCCTCATTTATCGGGAGATTGCCTTGCGGACGAAAATTTTCCTACAGTCTCTGTATTGTCTCTTTCGTCCCTATTTGAAAATTACGCCCAGAACATCGAATGTGAAATCAGTAGTGAATCTGAGGATTCGCTGGAGCTCGGCGCTAGTGAAGAAGGTGTGCTTCATTCTTGGCGAAAGCCATCCAGCAGGCCAAGGTCCTATTCAGAGCCTGTTTCAATGGCACCTGAACTTCCTGTCAGAACTTGGAGCCTTCCGAATATGGAAGAGAAACGGCTTTCACGATTTCAAGAAACAATATACAAGGTCAAGGCGTCTCCATCGCGGCTGATATTACGCGAACAGGCTTTGGAAAAGCTCAAAGAAGAGGCCAGTTCTCTCTCTCTAGGACTCAGTTTGGAGTCAGTTAAGTCATGTTCTTCATCGGTGATGTCACTGGTTGATAACTACGACAGCGAGGTTATTGATCAGTGGTTTTCATCACAAGAATGTCTAGGTGGTGAGGATGTGATGGGTCACTGGATAAATCGTACCCGAGCCCGAAGACATTCAATCACTAAAGAGCCATCGTTTTCATTGGTGGAGGAAGCTGAAGAAGTAAAAAACTCCTTTCTGTTCGTTTATCATAACATAACATACTTTATTTCCTCACAATTAAAATGTATAGATAAGACTACAGCTTTTAATGTTTATAGTATACCTTTTTGGTTGATGAATGATATACAGATTTAGCCATACCTAAAAGCGGAGCTCCTGATTGCAATAATTAGCTATATAGGATTTGTTTTTCACGAGTCAGAAACTCAAGAAAAATGATTCTCCGATTAAACTCGGATTAAGCCGGTAAAACCGGTCTGTGGTGAGAGAAAATGGTGTAGCACTTGGGGAGGGAAGGGATAATTATAACGGCTCCAACAAAATTGATACGAACTTGTTGTTGAATAAAAAGAAAAAGAAAGCCCAATGTTTATATCTCAACTACATTTGCTAAAATGCTCAAATTAAAATTAGAGTCGTGATAAAAAATCTGTGCAAGATAAACTCACTGAATCATTCATCAGGCGGAAAATCAGTGAGCTCTTGAAAACGCTTAGCGGTCTAATTTTCAGCCTTACTTCTTTGTAATTTAGAAATTTAGAACAGCCTCTATTCGGATGGGCTAATAAAGCAAGTTTGGCTAGGGAAAAATTATAGAAAGAGGAAAGCCATAAACTAAGAAACGAAGCGAATGCGGAGATTGATTATCTAAATTCTACCGAATGAGATAAACAACTTTTTGAAGAACAAGTAAAGTCGACAATATTTTGTTCATAATACTCGCCTTTATCAAGCCAGAAAAGCCTTTAATTCCACCACTGATCTTTCCTTTTACACTACAGCGGCCAGTAAGCGACGATTTCTACCTCTGAGAGCGGAAATGTTGAAATTTCTCATGATTTCTTGCTTCGCCCTCGTTGTTTAAAACATTTTGCGGATCGCCGAACAGCGGTCCATCCGTGTTGTGAAAACCCGCGGGAAAACCGAACGCGGGATGGCTCATCCGTGAGAGAATAGTAACATCTATATTACAAAAGTCGTCAGGTAGCCCGAATTGCTTTTCTTTCCTTACCGGGCCCGGCATTAAAGCAAAATCAACCAACTGTAAGTCCGCCTTTTTGATTTGTTTGTCTGCTTTTTCATCCGATTAGCGAGTTAATCCACCTGGCTAGGTGTGTTGAATGTAACCCTTAGTTTAATCCTTGGTTAGTGCTAATCGAGCTTCGAGGAACAGAATTTCATCGAAAGATAATTTTATTCCGTGGAATAGGATGATTTAATCGTGGGTTAGCGCTAATCGGCTTTCGAACAACCGGGACGAGAGTAATAAACTGACTTGAGCCTGCGATCCAATCAAAAACCCAGTACCTGGTCAACGGGCAAGTTCAAAAAAGCTCTGAGCCTGCTCTTAACCCCGCCACAAAAGTGGCCAATCAGTAAATCACTAAGAAGGGGTAAACAACTTTTCTCTTGACGCTGAAGATAACTTAGCTTTCGCTTAAGTTGTCGAAACCGAGATGATCACACTGTACAAACTAATACTTAAATACTGTTAAACTTTGCAGGGTGAAGGTGATCTTCAGAAGACACCATCAGCTGTTTCGCTTGTAAACCAAGTGACTGAGCAAGTCTTGAGTACCTGTGAAGTGGTAAGATAAGCAATCAGCGTAAACATCTCGGAACCGACACGATCAGCTAAAATCAGAGATAATCGTCATTGCAAAGATACTACACAGATTACAGAGATAATCGTCATTACAATGAATAATGAAATTGCCTCGTGATGGCAATTTCAGCTTTTACCAACTGATCATGGATTTAACTAAAATATCACAATAATAGCTTAAAACTGCAGAATAACTTCAAGGAAACACAAGAAAAGTCAAAAAGGGCGAGAAGATTAAAACAAGAACATTAAAAGAGAAATTAAAACGAATTGCATAAGGGAGAACTTGCAAAACAATGGCCCCACGTTTTTCAAGGTTTTGTTCATTTGTACATAATAGGGATATTTTCAGTGCTCGGAAATCATCCTTCTTTGATAGGTGGTTGAAATATTGCCAACAAAAGACTGCTGCTCAGACAGTTTGAAGGTTTGAGCTCGTGTTTGACAAGAATAACCGAGTTACTAAACATAATATATAGATTTAGCCAAGCCTAAAAGCGGAGTTCCAGGCTGGGTTGTTCAAAGCCCGATTAAGATAACCCATGTAAGCGAGAACTTTTATTTGAATTTTGTAACTTTGCAGTGAGGTTTTCTGTATATTTTTTGGCCTTCTGTTTTCAGTTTGAACAATCTCAAAATACACAAAACAAAAGCTGTGAAAAACATTTGTATACAAGAACTATTTATACTTCTGTTAACTTTAATCCTTGGTTAGCGTTAACCGGTTTTCGAAGAACCAGGCCCCGTTTACAACAAGTTAATCTGACATGAGCCCACAATGCAATAGATAACCAGCACTTGGTCAGCGGTCACTTGAGTTCTAAACTTGAGCCCGCGATATCGTCACGTGATACTGGTCAGCAGATACCTTGTTTTGACAGGTGTCAATTGACTATAACCAGGAGCCATAATTGGGGACAGAGATCGTAAGCGTACGCCATTTCTAGTATTGGGGTTGTCCCCATGATATGGGACAATAATTCTATTTTTTAGAACAAATTGCGCCATCGCCTGCGGCACACACGCGTACATGCTGCGGGGATTTTTGCGGATGTCACGCGGGGGAAATGGGTCCGAAATTCCCGAAATTTTTCATGTTTTTGGCCCACAACTCAACGCGTTTACGTCTGTTGGAATTTTTCTTAAGTATTTTCGTCGTAAGCTGCTCCAGTTTGAGTGAAGTAAGACAGTGTCGAATTTAGGTATGTTCCGCTTTGAGCTTATATATATCGCTGACGAAGTTGTGTTCCGACGGATGCTTCTTTTACATGAGCTTTACATTACTCCACTTTAAATTTCACATATATTGAAGATTAACAGCTTTTCAATTACACAGCGAAAAACTAGCTGGATATATTTAGATATAGCAGAGCTTCAGGACTTCATAATTTCCTAGCTCCTCTTGCCACACGCTTGCGAGGAATTTGCCAGTCTATCGCGACTGAAAAGTAAAACAAAATAATTGCTAGTTTGATCAGTTTGAGTTTCGCCTGAATTGTAAGCAACGCTTGATGTTTCATCAAGGCCCAATAACTTTACGTCCGTAGATACTGCTCAGTTTTATTCGTGTAAAAATCCAGTAAATTCTCTGTTGTCGATGAATGACAGAGCCCGCCGATGCGTGTTTTGTACAGTCAGTAAACATGACAAATTGTACTTCCGCCGCACTTTAGTGTGAAAGCGTACATCGAACTCAAACAATAACTCTATAGGCTTTAAATATGTTTAAGATTGATAAATTTTTGAGAACATATTAAAAGCTAAGCTGAAAATATGTGAATAAAGCAGAAATGATCAGCAAAGTTACGATGACGCTTTCTTTAATCAACTTCGAATAACGATTTCGATTTTGTTGATCGAGTTATCAAAACTCCTTTTCTATTTTCATTTCCGCAGTGTAAAACTTCACTATGCTTGTGTTGAAAAAACACACATGATGTTAGTAGCCTTTTTTGCGTTCGTGAAATTTGTTGCAGCATCTCAGCATGAAAGATAAAGACAATCTTTGTCAAGGTTTGTTGACAATTGAAAACACGGACTCGGACTTGAAAGTGCACGAGCTGCACTATGCAAATGAGCTAATTGTACGCGTCAAGCTTTCCTTTCAAAAACTTTTGCAAACTCACCAAACAAGCAGAAGCAATAAGAAACCATCAAAACAGGTTTTGGTTATGATGATCCATTGTCTGAGAAACTCACAAATTAACTCGATACCAGAGTAGAGAGTTTTCTTACTATATTCTTAAGTCAGAACAAACGCAAAAACATACGCGTAAGCTTACAACTAGCGGGAGCAGATCTTATTATTCATTCCCAGCGCGAGATTGAAGTCTTGTTTTCGACCCTGAAAAACCCACCTTTTCCGTTAGCTCAGAGCATAAAACTACATACAAGCGCCCTGGTTCGTATTCCCTGCCTTATTCCCTGCCATCGCTGTGAAAAATACGCAAGATAATCTCTCAAGGTCTCTCAACTCTCACCAATTGATCACGCAACGTGACAACATCCACGCGAGAGTCCCCGACATGTGCGTGGATCCGTGCGGATATATGACGTCAGGATGGCGCAATTTGTTCTAAAATTAGAAAAATTGTCCCATATCATAGGTGCGCGCGGATCAACACCGCGGCAAAACGTATGCGCATGCGTCAAGTTCAGCATTTCCGGTTTGCCCGTGTTGTTCGGTGGTTCAGATTAATTTTGCTGTTCGCCTCGCGGTGTTTAAGCTTGTTGTTGTGAATCAGCAGCCACAGATGAAAGAAGAAAGGACCACAAATACAAAAAAGGTATGTAGACAATAACTTGTTGCAATTGCTGGTCCTGGAAATGTTCGTTGGACCCTTTAAGAAATGCTCCGCAGTGGCCGTCATTACTGATTAGTAAGCCCTTTGTCAGTTCGTGTTGTACATACGTACATTTATTTGATAAGTAGGTTTTAAAAGTATGCAACTGTACAGCTGATGTGGACCTACTACTACTAAGTCTGGATAAGGAAAACAGAAATTTACAATGCAATCGTCATAATACTAAAAATAGTGTACAATAATGGTTAAAAAGAGGGATCAAATAATTTTAAAATATCTAAAGTTAGGGTTCTTCTTATTTATGCCTGGTTTTTTTTTTCAATTTGTTGCTTGGACTGCTACAAGATTATATCCGTTGAAAATTTTTTTCATGGTGACAGAGAAGGTTCGTAAGTCTATTCGTTGTTTATCGATTTTATTTAGCCTATAATACTACGAATTTCATAATGGAAGTGATCTCACGATTTCAACTTGTTGAGCTGATCATGAGAAGCTGACTTAAAACTCAAGCTACATGTAATAGTCAAGCACCTGCATGAAAATACAAATTTTCGGTTTGGAAATAAATTTCAATTTTACTTTCAGAATTTCATGATTACAACAGCAGCAAGATTGCCTTCTTTGGTGAGCCATTCTAAATAAAATGCCAGAGAACTTTGAGGTACCATTAGATTTTCATTCAGGATGGATAGGTGAAAGGAGTCTTCAAGTTGTACATCGCCAGTAATAAGAGGCAGAACACCATTACAGAACTGTGTAGTAACTCACTCATTTGAAACAATAAATTTATTAAAATTTAAAATCATTTCAGTGACTAATATGATTTTCTATGTTACAATAACATGTTTCCTTTATGCGCCACTGTTTTGCTAGCCTATCCATATGTACACAAAAAGACTGTTCAACTAACCGGACAAGTTTTTAATTCACAGTATTTTAAAGCTATAGCTTTCAGATTTTAAACTACCTTACTTTAAACTCACTTGAAGTACATTTGAAATCTGAAAGTTTACAAACATTGGCTGCTCCCTGAGGAACCTGCTTTTTTGACCATCCACATCCCTTCGGCTTGTGCTGGATAAATAATCCCTCTTCTCTTTGAAATGTATTTGTTTTCTGAGATCTATAAAAAGAATGGCATTGCTGCAAGTTAGTTCACTGGAACTGCTTTTATGTCCTTATCTTTCAAGGGGTTAAATGTGAAGAAAGGTAAAACATCTAGTAATTTTACTTCATTATACAATAGAACTGACATTTATATTGGGGTAAAGCTGTGTCTGCTGTTCTAGTTAAGAAACATGCAATAATTAATTAAACAGACTTTTTAAACTGAGTGGCCTTATGGTCTTCCAAGGAACCCTGTATTTTAAATACAAATAAGAATAAAACAGGGCAAAGTACATGAAATATGCTATTGTGCACAACAAAACAAGAGTTCTTTTTTCCTCTAATACACGGTGTTCTTCGCTCAATCTTGGATCTTCCCAGAGAATAGACTGCAAAATGACATTGAAAAGACCAGGTGCAGTTTTGTCAGCAAACTGTTTCATCTGTCCAGGAGCATACAATGGCACAGCATGACTGCTTCCATAATGATGTTGCAATGATATTTAAAATTTTCCGATCAGCTGGTCAAATGAATTTTCTGAAATTAATAGAAAAGGTAAATATCTATTTTACTAATTTAAATAAATTATTGAAATAATTTTATTTATTAAATTTAAATATTTAATTCTCTGCTTGTGTCAATCACTGTCGTGTGTTGGTCTTAACACATCCTCTTACTTATTGGATTACACAAATGCAATACCTGTATCAGAAATATAATCTTGAAATGGTGTCTGTTACCCTTACCGGTCACCTAAACAACATGTTATTTTGATTGTTACCTAAGTCACTAGTCAATATTCAAACAAAAATAATTATCAGTTTTCCAAATCATTGAAAGGATGAGACTTGAATAGTTTGTGGCAACTCTGATGCAGCATTTTTTTCTTGGCCAAGAGACTCCTCAGATAACTCTTCCAAATCATTGCCATAATAATTGAGAAGTCCTCTAAATCCTTCTCATTAGTGCTTATGACTTCAACTGAATGATAAAATTTATGATATTGTCATTGACCATGTGCAATACATGTAAATAATGATAATCTGTTTGAATGAGTTTTGGTCAGATGGTGTTATTATAGTGTGCCATGGATTATCATGATGTCAAACAATTATCCTTCAAAATACTTGTATCTTGTATGTCTTGTATCTTTACATTTCAGGTGAGTGATACTAACCTGATAGTTGAGTTAAGTTATGGATTTCTGTTGTCATCCTGTTACAAACTGTTTTATCCATTGTAAATTCACAATAGCAATTTATTTTTACCACCCCAAATGATGTTTGTATTTCTGCCATGGATGTTTGCTGGCTTTTTGGGTACCACAGGTCTATTCCACAAGCCTCTTCTAGAAATTTAAGTCTTTAGAACAGCAATTGGAAATGGTTCTGAACTTTTTGGAGACCTTCACTACTGCTGTGTTGCTGCTTTAAGTTCTTTTGTAGTCCTAAAATTGGTAAATTGCAAGATCTAAATAAAAAATTTAAAAAAAAAAAAGAAATAAACATATTAGTGATGAGTTTGTTTGTATCCAGATACTGAAAATGGATGTCCAAAAAGCATATCCCCCCACTAATGAAAAATGGAGTAGGTAAATTTTTAGTGAAATTTTTCATGAAGTGGGTGCTCATAGGGTTCCTGAACACCCCTCTAACTGAATCCTCGGTGTGGAGACAACATTGCAGTACTACTGAATTTCAATAAGTATATGTGAAACTGACATTAATTTTAGATGATATTATTGGTGCAATTTTATGGGTTTGGTCTTAGGAAAAATAAGTTTGTCAAGTGGCATAAAGTTCTTGTTTTGCTGTCTTTAAAATTATTATTTTTCTTTAAATTTGTTTGGCAATTAATTTTTCAAAATAATATTTCCCAGCTTCTGTGCTACCTTTTTCTTTCCACAATATGCCAATGTTAGACTGAACTGCCTGAGGTGGCTTTTTGCTACCTGCACCCCAACAATTAATTTTAGTGAAGCAATTGACAGTACTGTACTGTAGTCAAGAAGAGTAAAATAAAAATGTGAGGTACATTAATGCAAATAACACTACAACATCAGTAGTGCGAGATAATTTTATAGGTACCTTTTGGAGTTTGTCATCTGAGGTCTGTTTATTTCCATCTTAGTGGAGAACCATACATGCGTAAGACTTGGATCATTTAACACGAAATATAATTAAATTTATAATGAATTTTTTTTGGTATCATGTCTATTTTGCCCCAAATTTTACAAAATTTGATACAAACAACTTGTTTATTGTTGCAACAAAAATCTAAGAGTATGCTTTCCTTTTCCTTAATCTCATTTAATTTGCTGGTAAGAAGATTCCGAAAATCCTTGCAGCAATCCAAGGCAGTGCGAACCTGCGTATCAATTATAATTAACCGATGTCTAATTAACTGACCTGCCAGTAGTTCGTAACACCGGCGGCTTCTAGTCAGGATGCGAGGTAAACCTTGTTTCTTCGTCCACTCTGGTACAGTATTTGTAGCACCACCTTGCACCTGGCTTGTACCCATGACATGTCGCTCCTATGGCATCCAGGACTGCAAAAAGTCTCGCAGGAATGCGCTGTTTCCTGACGCCTCGCGAATGGTTTTCTCTAGGAACCGAACATCTGTTGTTGCTCGTCCGTATTTCGTCCCAGTGAACATGGCAAACTGTTGAGCCCACTTGAGTTCGGCAGCTCTGGTTAAATCTTCAGACAGAAAATATTTTTTGCCGGCACATTTACGGCTGCTTTTGTTGGCTTTCCCACATTTTTCTGCGAAGGAACCTCACAACCAAACCAACGCAACAAGGAGTACTACGTAAAAAAAAAAAATGCTCTTGTCGAGCACGAACGCGCCCGAAATTCTCTCATATTTTGTTGTTGGTGTAAACACCAAACCCCTGGGTGCAAGCGCTTGAAACTTAAATGAAAAATAAACTTTTCAACGAGACAAACCTGTCCCCCACTTTCTTTTGCTAACTCTTACTTTTTGTTTTCAAACTTCGCGGTACGAGATTTTATCTTGTTTACATTGGATTTTAATACGTAACCGGAAATGCGTAATTTACCGGAAGCTCAAATTTGTACTCATGCGCAGTGCGTTTTACCGCGGTGTTGCGCGGATCCCAAGACTTACGGTCTCAACCATTTAGCTGGAGCATGGCCACCATCTTGTGCGACTCCATTGTCGTCGTCGTCTTGCGTACGCGCCCACGAGCAATACTGCTAGCAATTATAACCATGAGAAAATCAATTCATGGGTTTCCTTTTCTTTCCTATATGAGTACGGGCCTCCGCTTGGCGGCCCTTCGGGCCGCCGAAGCTCCGCTACAAAAACAATAGCCTCCACTTAGTAAATAAACCCCTTCAGGCGGCTGGTATGTCGACTGATAATGTCCGCGGCTGAGAGGTCGTCCGAAAAATGAATATTTGGCCGAGAAGCGAAGCTTCCAGGGCAAATTTGAAATTTTGAGGACAATCTTTTAGCCAAGGACATTATCAGCCAACATACCAGCGAGCCAGAAAGGGGTTTATTTATTTTATAACCCTACCATTAATCTTCTGCATGTTTTGTTGACTTTTTTGTACTTATCAGCATTGGCGACCGGTTTTTTTTTATGTCATTATCAGCGGATTCCACAAAAAGAGTTTGTTTTTCTTCCATGAAAAATAATTAAGAAAAGGTGAAATTCTAGAGCTGGATTTAGTTTTTTTTTAGCTTTGTTTCTTTTCGACAGAAACAGTCGCAGGGGAATTATACAGGCGGGCGGAGGTTATTGCGTGATAACTGCCCAGTAATTTTCCTCCACGTGACGTAAAGTAGCCAAAAGAATTGCGCGAAAATTGAGCGTGGGTTATAAGCTCGGATATTTAGTCCGCGGACATTATCTGTTCCGAGGAGAGAAACCTCCAGTAAGGGAGCTTTGAGGAACAGATAATGTCCAAGGACAATCATCCGAACATATTTTCGCCCCAAATGGAGGCTATTGTGTTTATTATCCTTCAAATATTTTTCGCAACACGCGCGGGTTTGAAAATTGGGGAATATTACTCGGATATTTCCCATTTTTAGCTGGGGAGTATTCAGTCACATGACGCGTTTAAACCAATTGCATGCGAGCGAAAATACTTCATGGATTATAATGCGACCTATACCCTTGTAGCGCCTGGAGTATTTTAGCTAAAGTACTCAACTGAGGACAGTGTATAGAGTTTAACATTAAAACATAAACACGAGGTGCGATATGCACTGAACTGATCATGCGCGAAGTAATACTAACGTTAAATTATTTAACTTTATAAAATCTAGTTAAGACTAGTTAATAATAATAATAATAATAATAAATAAATATTTATATAGCGCCTATCTATGCCTGCTCTAGGCGCTGTACAATTCGCCAAAATGAGCTGTACTAATCTTAATAATTAAAAATGTGCATTTAAGAAAGTAATAGAAAGTAAAAATCGCTAAGAATAATAAGTTTTCTTAAAAAGATGAGTTTTGAGTTTAGATTTAAAAGAACTTAGTTAAAATATTTCTTAGCTCCGAGACTATTAACAAAGGTAATTACCTAACTTACGCTCTTTATAATACTCAATGTTATATGTATGTACATTGTTCAGAAGGTTCAAGATTTTAACAAACATCCTGCTCGGTACTAAAAATCTTGCGGAATATGGTCTTCTTTTAAGAGTCCGTGTCCATAAGTATGGAAAATAACTCGGCAAGGGTCGAAAATTCAATTTCACTCATATTTTTACGGTAGATAGGCTAGGGCATGACAAAAACTACTGGATAGTTTTTTGGCAAAATATCCTTTTATTTCAAGGAAATGTCCAAATTACCAAATTCCGTTAAAATCGTCATTTGACGCACCATTTTATTAAATAAGTTTGAGAGCCTCGCATGCAAAACCACATCATTCTTCCGTCTTTAAAACACTCAAATATTTTTGTGCAATGTTTAATTGTGTACTGGGTTGATTTTAGGGAATGTTGCGGTTTTTGCTGGGTGCAAAATAATTAAATTTCGAAGACATGTATTTCATTCACTTAAAAGTACTTCGTAAAAATAATTGATTTTCACCATGTGCGAAACCTTCAAATGGATTAAGCTTCCGGTGGTTGAATTGCAGAAATATGGTCTACAGATTCCTGTAAAAATTTCTTTGGGCAAATGATTGTGAGCGACGCGAGAGCTTTTCAAAGTACGTTAAAAATGCAGATATTTAACCGTCCGTCGTCAAATTTCAATTTACGGGTTAGACATATATTTTAGCACGCGCCACATGTCTTGAGCTATATTAAGTTGAAATGAACACAGAGCTGATAATTTCGAAATGTTCTAACCTTATTTGCTGTAAAAGGCAGGTCCAAACGCCGATTTGACGTGTTTCCGTCACCATTCGTCGCACATAAAGCAGAAGTTTGCTTTTGTTTACACAACGTCCGGTGTGCATCGCCAACTGTCAACTTATTTAATGGTCGAATACCATGAATCTATGACCCTCTTTCGACACATATGATCAGCACTGCATCTAAGTCAAAAACGGCTAAGTGATTTGTAGATAGTTGCTTGCTTTGCACTCCACCAAAACATTACGTTTGATCATCGTTTGATCTATTGCTGCTTGAATCGCTTGCAGCGTTTCTTTGTTTGTTCGTGACGCAATGCTGTCATCCCATTTTAGGGGGTAGGGGTAGGACAATTTCTATCCTAATAGGTAAGGGTCCGTAAGGCTTGAAACCACAGGGAGCACACAATCTTGTTGAGTAGGAAGAGATTAAATCAAGCAATGAAAAGAATGAATAGTTAACCATTGCCCGTGTTGTCATCTTTTACTAGACAACCGCTACCTACACGCCCTGCGTAAATACTGTAACGCTAAACTCGTACCTAGGTCTTTTCGCGCTGTGCAATTATTTTTGGGCTACCCTCTGGGAAATGGGAGGTGGCCGCTTAATAGGGGTTGGTAGCTTAATAGAGGTTTGTGTACCTTGAATACTTTTTCACTATCAGGTTATAAATTTAGCTAAATTTCTTAGTAAACATGGAGTCAATTCAAGACAATCATGATAGACGTCATTCTCGGAGACTCTGGGGCAGTTAGTGGGGGCGGGGAAAAAGTCTAAAAGGGTCTTCGCCCGAACTTTTTTTCTCACCCGTTTAGACTTTTCCCCGCTCCCAATAACTACTCCTGGGTCTCCGAGAATGACGTCTATAATGATTGTCTTGAATTGACTCCATGTTCACTAAGAAATTTATAAGGCGATGGTGAAAAAATATTCAAGGTACACAAACCTCTATTAAGTGGCCAGCCCCTATTAAGCGGCCACCTCCCATTTCCCAGAGGGTAGCCCAAAAATAATTGCACAGCGCGAAAAGACCTAGGTACGAGTTTAGCGTTACAGTATTTACGCAGGGTGTGTAGGTAGCGGTTGTCTAGTAAAAGATGACAACACGGGCAATGGTTAACTATTCATTCTTTTCATTGCTTAATTTAAAGTGCACTAACCCCCCAAATTTTTTTTGCTAATATAAATTTCCTTTTTCTCCTGATCACCACTGCGAAAAAATTATCGTTTTAGCTATTTTCGTTAATTGTCTATGAAATTTTAAAGTTTGCAAATTTGCCCTTTCCCATGTTCACGACCGAGGAATAGCGGAGAATGGGACGAGTTGGCTTTTGACGTCACTTCGGGAATAACAATATTTTGTTTCTGAGAAGAATGTATGCGAACATGCGATAGTGTGTTTCAAAATCGTTGCAGAATGCAACGAAGATATGTTGTTGGAGGCTGTAGCAATACAGGATGCGTAGAATAGAGTGTTCCTCTTCATTCAATACCTCTATCTCGATGAAACTCTGCCAGAAACGAGAAAAAGACCAAAGAAGTGGGCTGATCTGTGCGAAGCTAACGCCGGGGAGCCATTGAGGATTTCTTCGATCTCGGGTTCGCCGCTACTGTAAAAACCTAGAGATTTTCATGGCCTGTATATTCTTCTCTATCTCTAGTGGAAAGCTTGAAATTGTCAAGGTACTGCATAAGACACGAATTTGGGATAAACTGCGAGCCATCTGACTATTTCGAGCGCAAACGATCCTCCGACGCGAGTCCCAGACGAAACTAAAGGTGACGAAATTACACGGTAAATTAAACGCATCGCGTTTTGAAATAGAGACTTGACTTGTCTAAACGAATAGTAAACTAAACCCACGTTCTACAACGACGCGAAGAAGATTGTTGAGGCTTCGAACTGGTGAACTAGCTATGTATTTGTGGATTTTAATAAAAACACACGCACGCCGGAGGTCGCCTGTAATCTGGCCGTGTTTCTCAATGGCCATTCCGAATACAAAAGTGTTTTGCTCTTGGAGTTTCGTCTTCGAGGAACGAAATACATCTAAATTACAAACTTAGAATGGATCAAGGATTTATAAATATACGTGGAGAGTGAAACAAACGATTAAGATTCGACCCTGTAGCTACCGACGGAGATTGTTGTGCTGAAAGAAGAATGCGCTTGTCAGTCAACCGAAACACAAACTAATAAGTCGAGGACTCCCAGGTTATTAGCGTGCGTAAAATGGACATTTCATTCAAAATAACAGTGAAGTAGAAATGTATTCATTTAACTAGAAGTATACTTAACCTCTTTTCAAGATCTTGTCGAAGGATTTTCCATGATTTCACTAGTACGGAATATGCAAATTTGTGTAGCTCGTGTTCGTACACAGTAATTTAATGTGCATATTCTACGGTCGGGCGACAAGCGAAAAGCTACCTCACCTTCGAATATTGTTTGCCGACATCTCTGCTTATCTCTTATGGATTACGACTACATCGCATTTTAACTTGTATTTCGGGGGAAATTAATATTTGAATATAAAAGTGTTTTGTCCCTCCGAAATTTGCACGTTCTGTAAAGTCAAATTACCAACTCTTCGTGTTCATTGACATCTTTATAACCCTTTAAGAGCTGTAAGCTAACTCTTCAGTCATTGTTTGTACCTTTATAACCCAAATGGACCGGCAAATTGTCGACCCGGCCTTAATATAATTATACAACGCGGCGATCTCGACTGGCGACCCGCACTTCGAAAAGGAAAAAAAATATGTACTTCGCAGCCGTCCAAATCGTAGCTAGACTCCGAATTGTAATGCTAGATGATACAGTTCTTTCACTTAAAGTTCTTGTCCCGTTTTGATAAAATATGAATCACAAATACCCCGAAAATGTTCTGACTGCCTTCGAAGCTCAGTCGAAAGTCTCTTGAGTGTTTTCGCCCGGTTCCCGAAGTGACGTCACTAGTAGCCCGACCCAGATCCCACTTTGCGCGGTCGTGAACATAGAAATTACATGTTTAAACGCTTGTAGAAACGCAGGGATTTTATCAATCGAGATAATTTTTTCGCTGAAGTAATCAGGGGGTTAGTGGCACTTTAATCACTTCCTACTCAACAAGATTGTGTGCTCCCTGTGGTTTCAAGCCTTACGGACCCTTACCTATTAGGATAGAAATTGTCCTACCCCTACCCCCTAAAATGGGATGACAGCATTGCGTCACGAACAAACAAAGAAACGCTGCAAGCGATTCAAGCAGCAATAGATCAAACGATGATCAAACGTAATGTTTTGGTGGAGTGCAAAGCAAGCAACTATCTACAAATCACTTAGCCGTTTTTGACTTAGATGCAGTGCTGATCATATGTGTCGAAAGAGGGTCATAGATTCATGGTATTCGACCATTAAATAAGTTGACAGTTGGCGATGCACACCGGACGTTGTGTAAACAAAAGCAAACTTCTGCTTTATGTGCGACGAATGGTGACGGAAACACGTCAAATCGGCGTTTGGACCTGCCTTTTACAGCAAATAAGGTTAGAACATTTCGAAATTATCAGCTCTGTGTTCATTTCAACTTAATATAGCTCAAGACATGTGGCGCGTGCTAAAATATATGTCTAACCCGTAAATTGAAATTTGACGACGGACGGTTAAATATCTGCATTTTTAACGTACTTTGAAAAGCTCTCGCGTCGCTCACAGTCATTTGCCCAAAGAAATTTTTACAGGAATCTGTAGACCATCCTTTTGCGATTCAACCACCAGAAGCTTAATCCATTTGAAGGTTTCGCACATGGTGAAAATCAATTATTTTTACGAAGTACTTTTAAGTGAATGAAATACATGTCTTCGAAATTTAATTATTTTGCACCCAGCAAAAACCGCAACATTCCCTAAAATCAACCCAGTACACAATTAAACATTGCACAAAAATATTTGAGTGTTTTAAAGACGGAAGAATGATGTGGTTTTGCAAGCGAAGCTCTCAAACTTATTTAATAAAATGGTGCGTCAAATGACGATTTTAACGGAATTTGGTAATTTGGACATTTCTTTGAAATAAAAGGATATTTTGCCAAAAAAACTATCCAGTAGTTTTTGTCATACCCTAGCCTATCTACCATAGGAATATGAGCGAAATCGAATTTTCGACCCTTGCCGCGAAATTAAGAATTTGTCTGATTTTTACAGGCAGGCACTCTTAAGTCCTCCGCGGCACACTTGGTCACATTCCACATGTTTTCGCAGAATAATTGTTTATTATATCTTTATTTAGGACGTTTCAACAGAAAGCAGCGATGATCGGTCAACCACAGTTGAAGATGCTGTGAAATTATGGAAGAAAAAGGAGCCTGGGCGTAGAGCAACACTCGCCTCAGTTTCCCCTCTGACAGACAGTCCTAAGTACGCATCAGAAATAGAGCAACAAGCATTTCGCAAGATCAAGAAGTGGAAAGACAGTTTTGCTCTAAAACTTAACAACGTTCTTGGAGAGCGATTCCAGGAAATGGCTGCTAAAAGAGATGAAGAGTTGGCTCGTAAGAAGAAGCCAAAAGTTTTGAAGGTTCCAATGAATTTGAGCGACAAAGAAATGGGACAGTTAAAAAATAACTTGCTTCTAGAGTTGAAAAGGAAATCAGTTGGAAGTGATGATCATGAAGATTTAGCTCGCGTTCCACCACCTCCCCCACTTCCTATTCCACGAGTCAAGTTTCCAAGAAGAGCTTCAAGTGATCAGAAGCCAGCAGATCTAAGAGTTCAAATGATGGAAGAGCTCTCTCGCCGTGTTTCATTCGCTGGCGATAACGAAGACGCTCTCCATTGCTATAAACCTTCGTCTCTAGTGCCAGACTTATTAAAGACTTTGCCTCAAACCAAACGTCAAGGCGTTGTTTATATTCCCTCTGGTACAAGAAGTACAACTTTGGATCCAGATAGTATTCGTGACCTGTTGAGCTGGCACGAGGCTGAGAGGAAGCGCTTAAAAGCTGAGTTAGAAGGGTTACCACAAGCCCAGTGGGGAGAAAAACAGGTGTGCGCACGTTCTGATTGGTCAGTAAATACCTTATCTTAGGACGACTGTAAGCACGTAGCTATTGCACTCGTTTACAGTTGTTATTGTGTAAAGCTGGTAGACTTGGCTGCGGGAACATTGAACAGTCCAACAATCATGTTCCCAGGATTTTGCTTCATTATGCGACATGGAGCCTCAAAACCCTGACACGACAAATATCTAATCTACGATAAAATGTGTTATTGGAATCTTTTGAACAGAAAATCAGAGCCATTATTCCAACTGAGATCATCATTTGCAGTGAATGCTGACTATGTTGAAATACACTGTCGTCTATGTCTTATTTGGATTTGTGGCCAGAGGAAACAGAGAGATTAAGCATGACGTTACGTCAAACGGCAAACGGCAAAAATGAAACTTTTGCCGTGTGTCTTCAGCTGTCTGTACAGTAGAGTGAAAATATCTGTATTTGCAGTGAATAGTAGAAGAAATTTTTCTAGTTTTGTGTGATTTATTTAAGGATTACAAGAAAAGAATAAAACATCAGAGGTAATCTTTGCCGTTTGCCGTCTGCCGTAAACGTCATGCTTTAATTCTCTAACACCTTTACACCGCTAGTCTAAATAACATTCAGGGGAAAAAAAATTGTCTTCAGTGTTGTCTTAGCTCGGACTTGTTCATTGGATTCTAAGGAAAGTCAGTAACACAAAAACTGGTGCAATCTAAATTACTATTTCTAGGTGCTGATTGATAGGAACGACGCCAATAGAGTTCTTCAATCGATGATGAAAATAATGGAAGAAATATTCACCGGAACAATAATGCGTTTCATGGGTTCAGGAGAACCAGTTTCTAACGCCGACCCAACAGGAAATGAAGGTAGGGATCACGTGATACAACAGGAAATAAAAACAGTACTCACACCAACGGCGCATGTGGTCCAAAAGGAACTAGAGACAGGTAACTCCAGACCCGATAAATAGTGCACTTGCAGGTCAACGCAATCCTGCCTTTGTTGGATATTTCAGTCTCTTCTACTTTCCATTAAAATGTTCTTACATGGTTAAGTCCCTCAACTAAAGGCGTCTATCGCACGTTACTAGCTAGATAGCCTAAATAGTTCATATTTGATTCCACAGTAGAGTTGATCTGGTATTTTTGCTTTTATTGAATGCGAGATTAATGAGTTATGTGCTGGCCTCTTCAAAAGCCGTTCAATGGCGCCGCTAATCGCGCGTAGCGAATAAACATTGAATTCTATATTCTATTTTTACCACAATTGCTGCTAATCTCGCAATCTGATTGGCTAATTTGCCGTTGTCGATTTAACAAATTGACGTCAGTTTTTTATGCGTCTGTCCTCGTATTGATGATAAATTGCGTCATAACATTGTCAAAGTGGCTGTGGAACGAAATTTATCATCAATAAGAGGACAGACGCGTAAAAAACTGATGTCAATTTGTTTTTTTACAATAACAAGACCCCAAACAGGTCAAATGCCGGGAATAAATAAGGGGAAAAGACGCGTAAACTAGCCCTAAACTTAACAAATGGACGTCAGTTTTTTATGCGTCTGTCCTCTTATAATTGATAAACTGGGTCATAACATTGTCAAAGTGGCTGTGGTTCCGCAATAAACTTTGACAATGTTATGACCCAATTTATCATCAATAAGAGGACAGACGCATAACAAACTGACGTCAATTTGGTTTTTACAATAACAAGACCCCAAAATGGTCAAATGCCGGGGGAAAATAAGGGAAAAAGACGCCGTAAACTTGCCGTTAACAAGGATAAGTTAATTCTATTCAAATTAACGCGAACATTGTCAATAGCTTTACTCGCTTTTTGATTGTCTACTTAGAAAAGTCCATAAAATCTCATTGGTTAAAAAGTTGACAGTTTGACAGTTGAAATTTAAACTTGAAAGCTTGCATAAATTAAAATTTTGATATTGTGGTAAAAAAACAAATCGAAATGTGGTTTAGCTTGGTCTGTACTCTTATCGACAACGAGTACGCGTCATTACTCTTTTCCCAAACAATTTTTTTCTTATTGTTTCTGCATATTGAGCGAGTTTGCAAAAGTTTTTGAAAGGAAAGTCTGACGCGTACAAGTAGTCATTTACATAGTGCAGCGCGTGTAATTTCAAGTCCGAGTCGGTGTTTTCACTTGTCAACAAATCTTGACAAAGATTTCTTTCGTTATCTTTGATATTGTGGTAAAAAACTGCGCCTCGTGAGTCCACAACATTTTGACCACTGTGATGACGCGTACTCGTTGTCGATAAGAGTACAGACCACGCTAAATCACATTCGATTTGTTAAATATTCTATATTCTATATTTAAGAAATAGAAAACATGTACCTTGTTACTATCGAGTTTTAGTATAATCCTACTAGCGTTCTATCACGAACGCTAGTAGTGAGTAGTGTTGCAGAGTACCCTTGTTAACAAAATGACGGCCGCTTCTTGGCGTTTTCGAAGTGTCTGTGAAGAGGATTTAGATAAAGTTTTGAACGACTAGTAGATTTATACTAAAACAGTTAGATTATTCGCTCTCAATTTCTATGCGTGATAGAAATCTCGAGCTCATAATCTAATTGTTCAATAGAAACACGATTTTTAACAATCAGCGCGCGTATTTTCTTAGGACTGTTTTCTAATCTATATTATTTTATGGCTGTGTTTCACAAGGACTGGGAACTGCCGAATTCATGAATTTGATTGGCTGAAATCGATATAGAAAGCGGTCTAGCTTTTCCCATCTACACCGGTAATGTTTTGTTTTGTTTGTTTTCTTTTATTTTGTTTTGTTTTGCGGTGAAAAAGTTGCAAACTAAAATGCAAAAATATTGACTATCTTCTTCTAACAGTATTTATTTATGGAAGTGATAGTCAACAAGGCGTAGGCGAATTGACTACCGCTCGTAAAACAGAAGGGCAAGTAGTCTTATTGACTCTAAAGGTTGACGGCGCAAAATCTACAAATTTGTGTATTTTTAAGCCTAATATTAAGAGTAGTTTTCAGTTTCAAGTGCAGCCCAAGTTTTAGTATAAATCTACTAAACTTCATCTAAACCCTCTTCAAAGACGCTTTGAAAACGCCGAGAAGCGAGCGTCGCTTTGTTAAGGTGGCTCACTATAGTTTTTCTGAGACTCAATAGCGCGCGCTTCCATTGCCTGCCAGACGTTAGTATTAATCGCGCGTGCAAAAATGACGCGAGTAACGCTAAGAAGAAACGAAAACTACTTCAGCACTTGAAAGGCGTTAAATCACTTCGGTATAAAGTAGGAATAGTTTCAAACTCTGTTCAAACATGTGTTTAAGCCTAGGGCAAAAAAAATATGACAGAAAAGCTCTATAAATAACCGGTAAAAGAGCTCTAATTTACTCTTGCTTTCTCGCGCGTGCGCACGCGATACATGGCGTCACATGAGTGCGCGCTTTAGTAAATAACCAAGCGTGTTTTTCTGATTTTTGTGACGTCAGCATGACAAAATAAATGCTAATTTTCTCGCGTTCCCTTTGGTGAATTTTGTTTAATTTGGCTCAGTTCTAACCACATACAATTCCAATAAAATACCCTATTTTTGTTAAAATCTGTCAGAGCTAATCTAATATATTTAGAATAATGACAAATTACAGAATATTGGAAAAACCGTCTGAACAACCTTGACTTTTTACCAATCAGTTCAAAATGTCAGGCAATATTATTTCCATGATGTGGCGAAGTATGAAAAAATTTCACCGAAGGAAAGTATAAATATTAAGGAGTTTAGGTCAAAATGAGGAATACATCTGCCTGTCAGTAGATGAGCTGTTGCCATGGTAACGGTCTTAATCCAAAAATTGACCACCAAAACATAAGCCTTATTTTAACAGTACCCATACTGGTAAATCTCTACCGGGAAAACTTTAAGAGAAATTAACTAGGTTTCCATTTTTAACTGGCGCTCTATAGGGAGGGTGTTCGTAATTTAGAATTCTACTAGTATACTAATGCAAATGCTGTAATCTGATTGGCCGAGCCATTGCACACTATCAGCCATTGGTGTACGGTGGCTTGGTGTGGTCAACAAAAATGTAACGTTTCCTCGTTTCTCCGAAGTTTTGAAAGAACATATAAAAACAAACGAATAAACAAAATTCCTCAGAAAACTAAAAGGAATGCATTTACGGTTTCTTAAATTAGAAAAGCTCGAATTTTTTTAAGGAAACTGATAAGCGCGCGTACACAACTGTAAATGTCAAATTGACAATTCATTCAGTCCGCGTGAATTCTGTTGGGAATTGTATTCAGTGAGTTGTAGGCTCAGACTCCAAATAAACGAACTATTTAATGAACCAGCCACGTAATCCGGAACATATAATAAACGGCGAATCACAATGGCTAAAAAAGGTGAAGAAGCTAGACTCAAAACTCCAAAAACAGCGGCAAGGCTGGCCTAAAATCTTAAACACGGCAAGAAAAAACGACAAAGATGAAAATCTGCAAAATTACGACGGCGAAGTTCAAATGTACGCGCGAGCACATTCTGAGCCACGATTGGCTAGTTAAAATCACCTGAAGTTACGCACGCGGACAAAAACTCGTACTAAGGCGAGAGGGGTGAGTTCAGAGTTCATAAAGTTCAAAACAAATTTTCTAAAGCGTGAAGTTTAATACTAAGACCAGAAATAATTGGAATCGTTATTTGAAGGAAATTTCAGTCAAAATTCTACTAATTTGCTCTCGATTTCTATGAGTCGATAGTTGATTCGGCCTACGGCCTCATCAACTATCATCTCGTAGAAATCTCGAGCTCATAATCTTATTGTTAATTAGTGTACAGTGGCTTGGTGTGGTCAACAAAATTGCAACGTTTCCTCGTTTCTCCGAAGTTTTGAAAGAACATTTAGAAACAAATGAATAAACAAAATTCCTGAGAAGACTAAAAGGAAGGCATTTACCGTCGAAATTTTTTAAAGAAACTGATAAGCGCGTGTACACAGCTGTAAATGTCGAATTGACAATTAATTCAGTCCGCGCAAATTCTCTAAAGCGTGAAATTTAATACTAAGACCAGAAGTGAATGGAATCGTCGTTTGAAGGAAATTTCAGTTAGAATTCTACTAAAACAATTAGATTATGAGCTCGAGATTTCTATGAGCTGATAGTTGATTCGGCCTTCGACCTCATCAACTATCACCTCATAGAAATCTCGAGCTCATAATCTAATTGTTAAATAGAAAACGATTGGAGAATCGATCAGATTCAGGGATTTCCAACAGAACACAGCTAAGTGGCCACTAATGTAGACAGTAAGTAACGCGGCTGACCCCATTACCGCTTTGATGACACTCGTTGTCTTCTGCAGAAATGTTTCTTCTCATTTGGAGACATGACCAAGGGCACCGAAAGGATTGAGTGTTATGAGACAAGGGAAATGTTAAGTAGGAATGTTGTTTCGTAGGATAGTCTAGTCTTAGACAAATTGAGGGTTATAATTCCTTTTCTTTCTGAATTCTCAGAAACAAAACAGACAGAAGTGTGTCAAATAAAGGAGGATGATATCGATGAACCTGATTCTCAAGTTGAAGCAGTTAAGGTGATTGCTTAATTGTCATTGTTATAAGTTTAATAAAAGCCAAATTTCAGACTATTACTACTAATAATAAAAAATATGTATCCTCTTTGAAATGATAGAATCGAAGAAATGGAAATGTTTACCGATTTGTTTTTTGTAGAAACCCTACAGGAAAATACTATTTGTTTTTGTAGGAACCCATACTTATCATTCTTTTTAGTATCGACATTCTTGTCTCATTGTCTTGTTCAAATATTTTTCTGATATTTTCAGCGGGGTAAAGATCTCAAGCTACATACTGATGCCCGCGATTTACCAGCAAGCGGTAGCACAGAAACCTTGTCGAGTCAATCAACTGCTGAACTTTTCTCATCAGCATCGTCACTGACGGGAATAAGCTTTTCCTCTTCCAATGACGCTTTCGGTATTTGTGATCAATTAAAAGGTGGAAGAGCCGGTGCTACTATGAAAGACAAAGCCGCCGACATGCCAACCAACAGCAGCAACCTAGAGTGTCGGTCAGCAAGTCTGGAGGACGCTCTAGAATGTGCGGCTTCCAGTGCTTTGCCACGTGTCAACGGATATGAGTCAGTGCTTTCATCACATATTTTAGCATCAGTAGCTAAAGCTGAAGCGTTAGATAACTATAAACTTGCTAGAATGGAGAGCACCGAACTTCCTCTTGGAGTCAACCAAGGAAACGTAATGAAAGGCATGCTAGTGACTGATGTGGAAGTATCAAGTAAACAATTTCCAAAATCTTTAGAGGCTTCTGAAGAAACAAGTTTCTGTTCTAAAACGAGAATCAACTGTTTTGACGCAATAGAAAAACCTAGAGAAAGCATTAAGCAAAATAGTGATTCTGAAACCATTGAGAGGTACGATGAGAATCAGATTCGAAAGCTTCAAGCGGCTCTGCAAAAGGAAACAGAATCCGAGGATCTGTTGAAACAAAGGCTGGTGTCCTTAAAAAACGAACTGAACAGTGCCGTGAATAATTCGGATTACTGGTTCAATCAATGCGTTGAGAAAAGAGAGAAAATCGAAGAGCTCCTTATTAATGCCCGAGAAATGAACACGTCCAACTTTGAATTGCGCCAAGAGATCAATAACAAGTCTAGAACTATACACGAAAAGGATCAGGAAATACAAAGACTCACAGAGAGCAAGACCGAAACGGAGATGCTGCTGCAGGAAGTGCGAGAGAATCTTTTCAAATCTAATGAAGAAACAGAACGTCTCAAAATGTTTATAAGGAAATTTAACAAAGAGAAGTTACGCACCGTACAAACCGACCAGCTCCCACTGTTTAAAGCGTTAAAGCCCATTACTTTATACGAAAAGGCATTGGAAGGTTACAAGAGTAAGAATAACGAAAAGGAACATTTTTATACAACTCATAAAGGAACGGAAAGCGATAAGATTTCTAGTGGCAATGAAAAGGTCTTGTCGAGTGAAGTTAAAAACTCTAAGTATCACTTTGGTCCCATTAGTTCTCACAATGTCGTTACAAGGCCACCAAACACGGGTAATGCCTCAGTATGTGGCAATAAGGTGATAAGTAAATCGCGCATTCGAGATGAAAATGGGGGAAAAGATCTATTTGGAGCATCTTTGTCAAATAAACCCTCCTCGTTACGGGACAGTCCAATGTTGAACGATCCAGAGAAAACTAAGAGGGCCATAAGGGAATGGCTTAGCAAAGTTATCAGACAGGCAAAGGCGAAATTGTCAAGAGAGCCGAAGTCGGTCAGTTTCAGTGAAGATACTAACGCAGATGGAAGCTTGAAACGTGTTGCAGATGAAAAGGACGGCGCGAGAAGCTCACTCAGAGAAGTCGTAACTTCGTTCAAGGAGAAAATCTCAAAGGATGTTCCACGACTCCAAAAGAAACACAAGAAAAATATGCCTAGCTACTCAAGAGTTTCGATAACTAGCGAACACGACAGACAGGAAACTCAGAGATCCAAGGAAAGTGCGCCAAAAGGATGCTATGACTGGAATCGAAACGATACAAAGATTGATAATAGACCTTTTCCTCTCGTGCCCATGGATAAAAGGGACGACAGCCTGGTAAAACTGGCCGCTGATGTCTCAACAGATACATTTGACAGTATTGAGCCCTTTGCCAATTTTGAGTCAACTGACGTTTTATCGGCTGATAGCATAGATTCTATCGAGCCATTTTGTGAAGTGCTCATTCCTTGGCAGAATTCTGAAGACGCTGGAATAAAGCAAACGATAGAAGCATTCAAACGATCAGTTACAATAACCAAACAACATCCTGACAAGAAGACCCATCTTGGTAAATTCCTCTTGGCAAAAGGTGCGGAGAGCATTACTCTCGAAGAAAAGAAAACAGCAGCGCAGACTGCAGGTACTATACAAGAAAGTTACGCCAACATGTTTTTGCTAGCTTGTCTTTAGGATGTTACTCTATGTTAATGTGTTCATCGTGGTGCACAACAGGTAGCCCAGATTTTCCCTTGGAGATTGAAAACAGCGAGCCAAGAAAATTGCGCGGCCATATTTCCTGCCTGATTTATCCTCTTCTTTGCGGCTTTAGGGACTTTAGATTTAAGTAAGAGTACGAGATCGAGTACGAGAACGACTTTTCAATTCTAGTTTACAGGCTTCACATTATCACATCACATATTCATCTCATGCCATGACCCTCTCTACCTAAAACCAACATGAACAGCGAGGACTCTGGAAACGTCACTGGTTTGAAATTCGAAAATCGTACTCTCGTACTCGTAATCCAATCTAGAGCTCCCTAATATCAGAGGAAAAGTAACGATCTCCACCTAATAGGGGAAACAATCCTTTTGGAGTTAAATATGCCAAAATACAAAAACAAATCTTCTTTAAACTGTTTTAATTGATTTTGTTAATGTTGTTTTTTATTTCCCGTAAATAGTGCCCTATGATAACTATTAATGATAAAGGTAGTAACAATGACGACATATCACCGCTCGTCTAATCGATTTGTCCTTGTTAGTAGCTGTGTGGATATTGTTCAATCTTTTATTTCCAAAGATTTATACAGAGAAACTTATTTTAAATCTTAGTCTTTTTCACGTTCCCTTAATTTAAGGACACTTAAAATGTACTCAGCAGAAACATCGGCCGCCGGCTATTACGTAAATCTTACCTACGTGAATATCGGCAATTTATGTGTTGCTTAGAAAATCTAAACTACACTAAGGTGAGGTAAAATTATTTTAAGTGAACCAAAATTGCACACACTACATGAAGCTGATATATAAACTTCAGTGTTTTCTGTTTTAACTTAGTACCCACAGCTGGCTCAGAGGAATTGGTAATTCGCAATATAAAAGGCTGTTCTTTGAAGAGAGTTCATCCAGAACGAAAACCCAAGCAAGGGACAGAGGAGAACACAGCTAACACAGACCAAACCTCTGTTATTAAAATGCGACAAGAGAAACCACTATTAGACAGAAACGTCGAACCTTCTATCTACAACAGGCAATCATTTCAAAAAGAAAACAGAAGTCCAAAGCGGAGCATACTGGCTAACTATGTGCAATCATCATCTGACCCGGCACGCACACTCAGTGATTCGGTGGATGGAACACAGCGACATTACTCGCTTGGATTCGTTACGGGTACAAATAAGGTTGTACCATTTTCAAATGAATTAAGCATCGTTGAAAGGGACATCGAGCGTTTGATAGCTAAGCTGGATTTCCAAACGAAAAACTGTACTAAATTCCCAAGGAAATGGCAGAGTTCGCGAGAGAAGGTTTTACAGTTGAAAATAAATGATTCCAAATTAGAATCCTCGAGTGGGAGTAAAATAACTCTTTCTAATAACAATGGTTTTATCGACGCTATAACTGTTGAAATTAAGCTAAACAAGGAGCAGCTAATGAATGAATTCGTGGATGGAAAAATGATAAACTCACAGCAACCACAGGAGGAAAATACGACACTGAAAGCTGGAAAAGAAACACGTTTGACCACAAATAAGCGTTACATGCCAGACAGGCTCAAACAACTCGCTCTCCAAAGGTTGAACCAGCAAAGAAATGAGACGTCGGTTCCATTTCTATGTGAGAAGCAAGATATCAGTGCTGATGGGTGCGAACAGATAAACAGCTTTGACACAGAGTTCACACAGCACAGGAGAATTGACACCCAACGTTGGATCAGCGACTTCCTGAAAGGTGTCGGTAGTCTAGAGACAACAAGCGAACTAACTGATAATGATCAAGGTAAAGTCAGAGACAAGAGCGAAGTTGAACATCAAAATGGAGAATCGAATTCCTTCGCGCCTGGTCCTAACCAGGCACTTCATGGGGCCTCAATAAAGCCGACATTCCCCTTGGTGGGCAAACACAATATCAGCAAGCCGAAAACATGGCAAACTTCCAAAATTTCATTAAGTCAATCTGCTAAAAACGAATATTCAAGGCAAGATAATCTGGAAACTGAGTGCTCTAAAAAAAACGCTTCGTGTGGTAGTAACAGGGGACAGCAAAGAAAAGCCGAAAGGGATGTACGAATTGCATTGTGGCAAGCAAAGAATGGATGTAGTGGAGGAATGTTGAAAGAAAGAAATATTCAAGATGGCTTGGTTGAAAAGGTAAGGCCCGGTTCATACGTCACATTTCTGCCGTGTCGAATTCAATTCAACGAATTAAATTCGAGAGAAATTCGACGTCTGAATCGGCTGCCACATTTCTGCCGCACGTTCGACTGGTCTTGTCGCATTATCCGAGAGAAGTGCGACACCGATTCAGACGTCGAATTTCTGCCGTGTCGAATCTAATGCATACATCATGTTAATTTACTGAGCATGCGTAAATGTTTTCCCGCCAAAGAAAAAGGAGAAACTTGGCCATTCTCGACCCAATGCAACCTGAACATATTGCAACACACACTCCTTCGTTGTTAACCTTCTCCTTGTCGTTCCATTGGCGGACAATTTTTCGCAAAATTAAAGTCCTTCGTCGCTCAGTATTTTCGTCCGCCATATTGAATACTCTACGTTTCCGCTGGCCGACATACCCGACTGTATAAATTCTGAATTAAGTGCGGCACAAGTGCGACGTATGAATCCACAGTCGCATTTCTGCCGCACTTAACTGAATTGAATTCGACACGGCAGAAATGCGGCGTATGAACTGGGCCTAAGAAACAGCAAGTTAATTAGTTCCTCTTGATACATGAAGGAAGAAAGTTAAATGGTTTTGGATTTCATTGGTGTTTATATAATAAATAGAACGTTACATGGCCACTTGGAGATACGAAATTTCTTTTGTAGTGTTGAAAAATATTTCACTCGCTCGCTGGGCTAACTCGTGAAATATTCTCGTGAAAAGAAATTTCGTATCTCCGCGCAGCCAAGTAATATCCTCTATTTTTTAATAACCACATTATTCATTACTGCAACCTGTCCTAATCATGGAATCTGTGCTATTTTAGTTTAGTGAAATTCCCAAATTAGCAAAGCCCTGGACTAAAGCAAGTCAGTTGGCAGAGCAAACTAGTAAGTATAAGAATTGAGCTCACGTTACTACTCAGATACAGGTCTTCGATGGAACGTTTAAAATCATTATAGTACAAATATGCCTGGCTTACACTGTCTGTAAATAAAAACAATAGAATACTTTAAGAAAGGTATGTGATGACAATTTAATGAGTATAATTTGTTTGTCTAAATACGCCATTTCCGAATTTCTCAAAGCAAGTCTTGGTATACATCCTTTCATATGAAAATGAGACTTCATTCACATGCAAATTAAACTCGTTTTCATATGAATGGTTGTGTGCCAGGCCTCGCTTTCATAGAGAGGTTCAAGTCAACTGGGAAATGGGCTATGAAGATTCATTTCTTAAAATCCTTGGTTACATGCATGTTTCTAGTGAAATTAAATACCGCTGTCCAGAACTCCTGCCTAGATAACCATCACCACTCAAATAGCGTGTTGTTCTTCAAGGTGTCATTGTGAAAATATTTTTTTTGTAATGTCTATAACTATGCCTATAGGACAAGTTGAAAACTTATCTAAAGATCCACATCTATTACATGATTCCAAGAAAGAGAGAAAAAAAGATTTCTTGGTTGAGATGTACAGATCAGCTCAAGGTGTGCTCAGTAAACAAGCTGAACAGGAAAAAGCAATTCAGAAATGTAAAAACAAGGTGCGTTTTATGACTGAGGAAATGGAAACACTACAAAGAAAAACTACCGAGCAAGCCATGTTTGACAAGGTGAATATAAGAGTTTTTCCATCTTTACCAGTTGTTCTTAGAAGAATTTAAGACATGAATGATCGTGGAAGCTATGTACACAACTTAAGCGGATGTGAAGACAGAGCCTGTATTTTTGTGGTCTTATAATACTTCGATTGTTATAGCTTTTTGCGCCCTTTTCTCCGTAACAAAAATTTAGAATCCTTCAAAAATGGTAAGCTTTCGTAAACTAAAGATAGCCTGCACCAGCAAGAAAATACTAGTGAAAAGCCTTTGGCATCCGGAGTGCTACCTCAGGTAGCTCCCGGGAAAACACTCAGACTGACACCCGGGGTAACATTCTGGGTAACACCTGGGGTAACACCTCAGGTAGCACCCGGGAAAACACCCATGCTGACACCCGGGGTAACATTCTTGGTAACATTCTGGGATAACACCTCAGATAGCACCCGAGAAAACACCCAGGTTGACACCCGGGGGAGCATTGCGGATAACACCTGGGGTAACACCTCAGGTAGCACCCGGGAAAACACCCAGGCTGACACCCGGGGTAACATTCTTGGTAACATTCTGGGATAACACCTCAGATAGCACCCGAGAAAACACCCAGGTTGACACCCGGGGGAGTATTGCGGATAACACCTGGGGTAACACCTCAGGTAGCACCCGGGAAGACACCCAGGCTGACACATGGGGAGGCATTCCGGGTAACACCTGGGGTAACACCTCAGGTAGCACCCGAGGTAAGCTCATTTAATAGCTTTCGAATGAACTCCTCTCCGTTAGTGTCAACATTGTTTACCTTCTATCAAATAGTGCATCGGTTAACGAGAGAGCGAACTGTTTGAAGTTTTTACGTTGTACATTGGACAAAGGATTGGAACAAAGGATAGAATGCAGGGAAACTCGCAAAACTGTGTTACCTGTGTTACCCAATGTCGCTACACCTTTTATAGGTCATAAAAAACAATTATTTTCTCAGTGAAGTGGCGTTTCAAAATCTACTTTCATGTTGCTCCAAAAGTAGTTTTATCTTCCGAGTTTTTTTTTGCCTTTGAAGCAAAACCTTTTGTAAGTGAACTAAAGGCAAGGTAAAACGATCGATAAGTCCGTGAATATGAAAAATGAAGAAATTAAAGATTTATCTTTTTCAGGAAACAAAGATGACTTCTGGAAAGCACGTGACATCAATTCGCTGATGTAATAAAAGTTGCACACTAACCAAGAAAGTAAAACTACAACTGAGTGTAAACTGTATTAAATTAAAGAAATAAAAATTGACATGGATATGTACGTTTGACAGGCAAGACATTGGTCAGTATAGTTGTATGTACAAGGACTTCGTCTTTTAAAAGAACTTTAATTGCATTTATATTCGGCTTGTGGGAAATATACAGTTGTTAACTGGTGCAAATAAAAAAATACACCTTAAAATACTGACTTTATTACACACCTGACTGGTATGTATATTCAATACACGTTGAGCCCTTGTTTTGTACGAAACCAGCAGTGTATGAATGATGACTGAATATTCGGTAGGTGCATTACATTATTAATCTGATGCCAGCACTGCCTGAGCTGTTGGTACGTGTCCAATGTTCGTAATTATGACCATTGTCTCTTGTGTCCTCCTAATATCTAATTTATATCCACACGAGCTAACAGATTCCAAACTGTTACCACTCCTCTCCGTTTTAAAAGGAGAGCTCATGGAAATCTTACACAACGTTTCGATGTCGTCATGACATCATTATCAGGTGACAAGAAAATAACGGTTCAACAGTGTTATATATGCGGTGAGAGGTGTGATTGTTCATTAACATATTTGTTTAAACAAATAGTTTCGCGGGTGGAATCCGATTGCGTGTTCAGGCTAGGTTTCTTCTTTCTAATAAACAGCATTTCGTAAATCAAACAATCCAGTTTTCCGTTGCATTTCTTTAGGACGGAAAAATTATCGGCAAGGTCGTCGATGTTATAAAGGCGTGATCGTTCTTTAAATGCTTTCCGATTGCGGAGAACCTGTGTTCATCAATACGTTGGTGCAAATGCCGGCTGGTATATCCGGCATACTCTGCATCGCACAGATCACATTGGTAATTGTACACTACGCATTGTTGATTAATTAGAGGTGGTTTTGGTTCACGCATCTTGAGATCTTCACAGATTTTGCGACTCTTGAATATTGGTTGAAGAGTCCTAAAGAAATGCAACGGAAAACTGGATTGTTTGATTTACGAAATGCTGTTTATTAGAAGAAGAGACCTAGCCTGAACACGCAATCGGATTCCATCCGCGCGAAACTATTTGTTTAAACAAATATGTTAGTGAACAATCACACCTCTCACCGCATATATAACACTGTTGAACCGTTATTTTCTTGTCACTTGATAATGATGTCATGACGACATCGAAACGTTGTGTAAAATTTCTAACGCTCATTTTTATTTTGAAATGTTTATCAAAATTTAATCTCACTCATGGAAATCGTTGTCAGAATTATACCAAATCCTGGAAATCACTTGAGAATAGAC
>NC_138146.1:9934511-10004511 GCF_964199315.1 Orbicella franksi
ATTTCTGTTAGTTCTCGTTGTACATGCTAAAACATAAACAAATATATAAATAACGAGGAAAATGTCATTTATAGGATGCCGATGACCCACGAAAAGAATGTCATGAAAATATTTGGCCGCCTTTTAGTTGCTCCATTGCTCGCACATGCGCAGACGTTTGACCGCTGCGTTGGCCAGAGCTCTCAATCCCTGCCACAGGCCAGAAGGATCGTGGGCTCTGGGGACGAGAATGACGTGGGCCGAATGAAATACAAATAAAAACGGCTCAAAAACAAAGAAAAAAAGTTACCTGTATATAAATATGTAAGGCATCAAGACACCCAAGACAGAAAGTTATCGCACTTTTTGTAATGATTTAGTAAAATTCCCTTCTCTTTTGCAATATATAATTCTAATTTATAGGCTGTTTTTAACTTAGCTTTGAAGACTAAAATTGATGGAATAACTTTAGAAAGCTTGCACTTATAAATAAAATATTTAGCAAGCAAAAGAATATGATTCACTAAAAGAAAATAAATGTTCCAGGGATTCCTCCTCTGCATTGCAAAAGGCACCTAAAGGGGATTCTACCATTTTGAACCGGTGAAGTTTTTTATATGTGAAAATAATCAGGTTTAAAATTTTATATTGCAATTCTCTTAGTTAAAGCTAAAGAATACAACTTTTTCCAGTCAATGGTAAGATCATTGTATTTACTCAAAATTTTAGCTTTCGCAGTGTCAGGAGTTTGCTTCAAAGAGCGAAATTCGTTGTAGACCAACTTAGATGTAACATTAGCGAGGTCCATCGTTTTACCCGCAATTATTAATTCAAAACAAGCTCGATCCATAGGAGAGGGAGCACAATATGGGTTTGGTTTAATTATAGAACGCCTTTCCTTTGGGATAGCATCAAAAACACACCCATTAGGGCAAAGGAGTAACAAGGGGAAAAAGAGGAATTCAGAATTTTGTCACTTTTGAGAAAAACACCCTCCTTAGAAACCAGGTCGCCAACCTTAAGAATTCCTAGATTATAGAAAACCGACTGAAAAATGGATTTCCCCTCCCTTAAAATATACTTGTTGTTCCAGATAATTTGATTCATTAACCCTTCATAAGATGACGAGTCGTAATTTGTTATAGAAGACCAGGCTTGCAAACACTCTCTGTAGAAGATAGGAAGACTAATGGATAATGTCCGATTATCAAAATTGCATTGAAACAAAAATTTCCCACCCACTTTCGTGAGATAAAAATCCAAAACATACTTCCAGGGACTTTCATAATTTTCAACGTATTTCTTTACACACACGACTCTTTGAGCAGAGATCATAGATTTAAGATCCAGCATTTTTAAACCGCCATCTTCAATATCATTTATTAAAGCTGAACGTTTGACCTTGTCCTTGCCCTTCCAGATAAACGAATAAAGTTCTTTATTAACTTCTTTAACGAGTTCACTGGACACTGGAATTAAAGATGCCTTGGACATAATTTTGGGTATGGCCAATGATTTCACTATTTGAATTCTACCAATGAGCGTCAGGCCCCTCCACTTCCACATATTCAATACCTTTTTGATGGATTTCAGGACAGAATCGAAGTTGGCTTTCTTTCTCCTTACATTTTTATAATCAAAATGCACACCAAGGATTTTAATAGAAGTTTTAAATTCATGAGGCAAAGTCTCAAACTCTGAATTCCTTGTGCCTAAACTAAAAAATTCAGTCTTCTCCTCATTTATTTTGAGACCAGAACATTGCGAGAATTTACTAAGGCACTCTGGTAAACAATCATGTGAGGATCTGTTACGGCGAAATCAGGTCAAATCATCTGCAAAAAGTGTCACTTTAACCTCGGAATTGCCAATTTGAATACCCTGAATCCTGTTATTTTTTTGAATACTGCATGCCAGAATTTCTAATCCTAATATGAAGAGAAGAGGTGAGAGTGGGTCTCCTTGCCGCACACCTCGACCAACTGCAAAATAATCTGATGTAAAATCATTGTTGATAACACAACTTGATATATTTGAATACAAAGTACGGATCCATTGAATAAAAGATGACCCAAAGTTGAATGCATTGAGAACTTTTAAAAGATAAGTATGATCCAAAGAGTCAAACGCTTTTTCAAAGTCAATAACAACAAGAATGCCTGACATTTTCGTATGTTTGGCGCATTCCATAATATCGTCAATAGTTCCTACAGCGTCGAAAATTGACCTTCCTTTTACGTACGCATTTTGACTGCATTGAATTAACTCGGGTAAGATTGGTTCCAATTGTTTGGCTAAAGTTTTAGAAGTTATTTTGGCGTCCACATTGATTAGGGAAACTGGGCGCCAGTTTTTTATCAGCGTTTTGTCCTTTCCTTTCTTTTCCAAGAAAGTAATTAAGCTTGTTTTTGAGAATTGGAGAGCTCGCCATGATCATGTGCATAATTAAAGCAATCAATCAGATGCTTACCTACTATTCGCCAGAACACTAAATAAAATTCTACCGTGAGCCCGTCATTCCCTGGAGTTTTGGAATGTGTTTAAAGTGTTTAAAGTGTTAAAACATTCTCCTGCCGTTAATTTTTCATCGCATCTTTTTCTTTGGTCCGAGGTCAATTTCGGAAGATGTAAATCCCTCATAAATAAATCTGTCAAAGTTTCACTATTCTCATTTATACTTTTTTTTAAAGGTCAGAATAGAAGGAACAAAGTTCCTTCATAATCACTTGAGGATTTGATGTTGAGGATTCATCTTCCTTAAATATCTTCCGAATTGAACTTTCCTTACCTCTGGAATTTTCTAAATTTAAAAAATATTTGTTGCTTTTTTCTCCTTGCTCGTACCAGGTGGCTCGGGTTCGTATTATTGCCCCTTGGGTGATGTAATCATTCTGGAGCTCAAACTCTGTCTTCAAAACCTCAAACATGTTCATATTTTCTGGCGAAGGATCTTGATCACACATTTTTTGACAGTCATTGAGCTTAGATTCTAATGCTGCCATTTTTGACCGTCGCTCTTTGGCTTTCAGTTTACTGTAAGAAATACTTTCTTGGCGAATTCTATACTGTTGCGAGCGTGGCCATGTTCTTCGGTGGAGTAAAACATCAGAGACAGCAACTGGAACTCAAGTTTTATTCGTAGAGGACGAAAACTTCTACATCACAACATGGACTCGTGTAACAACTCAATATGGTGCAATACATAGCCTCAACCTGGTGTTGAGCTTACAACTACTTCCGGTCTACATAAAACACTTCCGGTTTACATAAGTTGAGTTTGTATCGTAACATAGACTTCATCAGATCCCAGAAAAGCCTCGGATCTGTAACTTCTTTGAATTCATCGTTCGGCCATAATGGGTATTTCATATTAATCAAAGACACATATTCCTCATCATCTAACAAGCTTGAATTAAGCTTCCAAAACGAGGGACCACGGGATCTATTCTCAATTCCATTTATAGATAACACAATTGCTGAATGATCAGATTTAACCGATGAAATGACATCAACATTATCAGTATCTTCCTGCATACCATTACTTACTAGCCAGAAATCGAGCCTCCTTTGGATCACGGGCGTCTTCTGACGCCATGTAAAACGTTTTATATTTGGGTTTCTAATCCTCCATATATCAATTAAATCATTAGCAAGGCAGATGTTCTCAATGCACTTAACCGATTCTTTTCGTCTTGGGTTTCCGCCATTTCCATCCAGATCAGGGTCGAAAATTACGTTAAAATCACCACCGATTACGATGTTACAATCTTCCGCTAGACAAAAGTTATCCAATTCTTCCTCAAAAATGTAGATTGCTCGTTTGTTTTGTTCGGGGCATACAAGTTAACAAAGAGAAAGGGATGATCCTGAACATTTGCTTCTAAGATGATGAAACGGCCGTTTTTATCCACTTTTATAGTTTTAAGTCCGAACTCTAAAGAATTTTTAATTAGAAGGAGGACACCCCTACTATGTTCCGTACCATGCGACAAAAACATTTCCCCTTTCCATTGAGATTTCCAAATTTTCTCCACTTCAGGAGTACTATATGATTCTTGCAAAAAACAAATATCCGCTCTATCTTTCATTAACCACCCAAACAATGCCTTTTCGCTTCTCAAAAGATTGAATCGCTCGAGCATTTAGTGGCAATAATTTAAAATCAATATTGCTAGGAGTCATATTTGCATAATATTCCGTTTAAATTCCACCGATCAAAACAAATGTGGTTGCAAATGTGGCTCGTTGCTTGCAAAGCCAGCTTGAGAGAAATTGACCTTGAATTTGAATTTGATCCTATACTTAACAAACAGCAAAATTTTATGCAGTAAACTACATTATAAAAAATAAAAACATGCAACACGAGACACTGAAACCTTAACGACATATTTTATAGTAGCCGGAAAAAACTGCGTCACTACTGTGGATCGAATCGAAAAAACACCGAACGGGACACTGCAACTACAAAAGATGGTGAATGCCCAATTCGTGTTGGATGTCGACTCTCCAAAAAGAAAATCTACCACCTTACGGCCTTAAATGTAAGCTTAACGCGGAACGATAAACAATAACATCCCTGTAACCCTAAACATGAAATTCATGTAGTCAACGTAACGTACCCTAACCATCCTCAAATATACTGTTTGACATTGTTATTTTATGCTAACATACACTGTAAATTTAAGTGTCTATAGAGAAAGATCTTAATGACATGACAACGAAATTTTGCTAGCAAAACGCGAGTGTCAGTTTATAACGGTGCCAAAACTCTCTCAATATAAAGCTTGTTTGGGTCCGCACGACTGAAAAACTCAAACTTACCGGATTTTCCTGCCTCAATCAACTTCTTAAACTGCTCCTTGCGCCTTTTAACAATCTCCTTCGGCAAGTCCGCTGAGATGCCAAACTGAGAATCTTTCAAAAGACTCGTTTTCGGGAAAAGATAAATTCTCGATCTTGATAACGTAGAAACCTCGCTATTATCGCTCTCGGGTTTCCGTCTTCGTTTGTTTTTCTCTGTGCACCCGTTGGAACTCAATTTTTTGAACTTCTTCTGGGTGAATCTCCAGCACTTGCACAAAGAATTCTTGAAGAACGGAGTTGGTATCTTCCTTAGCACCGGTCTTCTCTTCTATGCTATAAAAGCGAAGATTCTCGCGCCGTTGATAAACCTCCGCGTACAACAATTGATCTTGCAGATCCTTGTATTTGTCATAACAGTAATTCTTAACTCTATCACCAGCGGTCTTACTTGTTTCAACAATGGTATTCAATGCTTGGAGGCCATCATGTATATCTCTAATGGCGTCCTTCAACTTCGCCTGATCTTGTTCGAGCATTTCGACTCTGGCCTGTACTTTGCTCAGTTTCTTTTCTAGGCTAACAACCACAGCGTTAATTGACTCAAGTTTTGAATTTACTGCTTCGAGACTAGAAAGAATAAGGTCAGCTTTTGCTCCAAGGTCCTGAGTCATTTCCATGTGCTGCGGAATTTTGTCCCCTCAAGACGACGCTAAGTCAACGTTCAAAGGCTTATCTCTGGCCCTTTTTGAGATATTTTTTAAAAAAAAAAATACCTCTTAGTCGGCGCGTCGGGTATGGTACGGGTCAATGGGTGAGTGAGTGAGAGATGTATGTATGTCACACCAATCAGATTGGATCTTCTATAAACAGCCAATCAAATTTCTTGTTGTGAAGGTAAATAGTATGTGAGGAGATTTGATTCCGATACAGTTCAGAACGGCCATATTTATTCTTCTATAAAAGAGGAGGAATTATTCATGTATTGGACTTATTTCGACATCCTCTGAGGCGAGGATTTTGTGGGCGGGTTTGATAAACAGTTGCAATTGGATAATCAGTCAAAGAAACAGTGTGTTTGGCATATAACTACGAGCATGCAATGAAGGGTGAGCTTTTCCCATTAGACAAGTTTTCAATTAAATGAGTCTTAACCGCTCTGCTACTAGGTTTAAAATTTGAATGATAGGAACAATTGTATTTTAGGGGAGCGGAATGCACTACTGGGAATTTGATGAGGTTGCGACCAGGTTCAAATCGTTTGCGTGTTGTATTGAAACCTAAATATTGCTGCAGAGTTCGTAGTGAGTGTTCCGGACGTGTAGTCAATGTCAGCATCCATTGACAACTTTTACTGTGAAAAGCGAAGAGACTACAATTAATTTTGTCAACAGAACAAAAATATATTATTCTGTAACGATTTACAATTATAATGGTTCTTGTTTACCACTGGAATGAGAAGATGCGTTTGAGACGAAACTAAATCTTTTCTCTTCAATGTTATCAGGGTTTTCGCTTTTTCACATTAATAGCCAGCACGAATTGCAGTAAGAGAAAAAGGAAATTGTTTTCGTTCATGATAACTTTAGTGAGGTATATGAAGTCTTGGACGTTTTATTGTATTAAACACAAGGACTTTGGTAATTGAAAAATAAAGACTGAGGTGTATGTTGCCGGTTTGTGATTTTTAGTCCGGTTTGGAGCGGATTGTGACAGTTAGATACATACATTGGGTTGTTTTAGAGTGCATGTTCAGTGTAATGGTAGCTAGTTATGAACGAGATGAGTCTTGAGTTTTGAAGCAGTTCATGAGTTAGTAGTAGGCAAATGGCACGAGATATTTTTATTATTAATTACAAAGGGTAACTTGATACTTTTGTTTTTCACAAGGAGTTAATTCAATTAGAGGTCACGAATCGTCGGTTCTAGTTTTTACGACATGTTTTAGAGGAGACGAGACTATTTAGATTTGATGCAGTTCTAACGTTTACAATAGTAAGTGCAGGTAACGATTGCTTTGTACTTATTGCATGCAAATATAACGAGATATTTTTAGTTTTTAGTCACAATGGGTAATTTGACACTCTTGCTTTTCACAAGGTAGTAAATTCAATTAGAACTGACGAATCGTCACCACTTGTTCCGACGAGATGTTTGCTATTTTTAATTACAAATGGTAACTCGACACTTGTTTTTCATATGGGAGTAAATTCAATTAGAGCTTACAAGTTATCGGCTATTGTTCCCAGGATATTAAACAAAAAAGAAGCTTTCATTTCTAGAGTGTTTTTTCGTCTATGCAGTAGCAGTTTAATAGTTTTATTTGATGACATTCATCTTAGTCCGATATTTTTAAAGGTAAAAAGTATGAAAACTGTTCAAATGTTCTTTAAAGACTGCGTGGCGTCAAGTTAAAGTGCATTTAATTAAATCAGACTTTCAACGTGTCAGAGAGGTTTTTTTCTTTCTGTCTACTTTTGAGTTATTTTTTGTAAAAAAAAATACCTCTTAGTCGACGCGTTGGGTATGTTATGGACGGCTCAATGGATGAGTGAGTGAGTGAGTGAGTGAGTGAGTGAGTGAGTGAGTGAGTGAGTGAGTGAGTGAGTGAGTGAGTGAGTGACTGAGTGAGTGAGTGACTGAGTGAGTGAGTGAGTGACTGAGTGAGTGAGTGAGTGACTGAGTGAGTGAGTGAGTGACTGAGTGAGTGAGTGAGTGAGAGATGTATGTATGTCACACCAATCAGATTGGATCTACTATAAACAACCATCAAATTTCTTGTTGTAAAGGTAAATGGTATGTGAGAAGATTTGATCTCGATAGAGTTCAGAACGGCCATATTTATTCTTCTATAAAAGAGGAGGAAGTATTCATATATTGGGTTTACTTCGACATTTTCTGTGGGTTAGGCTGAGGATTTTAGTTAAATGAACGAGATGAGCCTTGAGGTTTAAAACAGTTCGTGAGTTAGTAGTATGCAAATGAACGGGATATTTTCCTTTTTAGTTACAAAGGTAACTTGATACTTCTGCTTTTCACAAGGAGTAAATTCAATTAGAGGTCACGAATCGTCGCTTTTAGTTCTTAGGACATGTTTTAGAGGAGACGAGACTTCAGATTTGAAACAGTTCTAACGTTTACAATAGTAAGTGCGGGTAACGATTGTTTTGTTCTTGTTGCATGCAAATATAACGAGATATTTTTGTTTTTTAGTTACAAAGTGTAATTTGACACTCTTGTTTTTCACAAGGGAGTAAATTCAATTAGAGCGGACGAATCGTCACCACTCTTTCCCACAAGATGTTTGCTATCTTTGGTAACAAATAGTAACTTAACACTTTTGTTTTTTATATGGGAGTAAGTTCAATTAGAGCTGACAAGTTATCGGCTATTGTTCCCAGAGGTTGCCTATTTACCGAGTTAGGATTTCGAGTTGGATTTCGAGTTGGATTTCGAGTTAGATTTTCGAGTTGGATTTTCGAGTTGGATTTTCGAGTTGGATTTTCGAGTTAGATTTTTTGGCGGGATTTCAATAAATTTTCAGTGGTTTGATGATTTAAATGGTTGACAGGCCAAGCACGACTTCTATTGGTCAAGATAGAGCTAGCCAATGGCGTAATGTACTTTTCGATCCTTATTTGTTTGAAGCTCGACCTCGTTATTTTTTGTTTTGTTTTTTTTAACAGCATTTTTTCTAGATTTCTAGCACTAGATGGCTAATCAAGCCTACACGACTCCTACGGTTGGTGACATCTGTACATTTGCCGTTCTCTGTTCGGTCAATCGACCTTTTTGTTGCTTCACTCGTGTTTATGAAGGGCAATTCATGTTGTGTTACAAGGAGGAATTTTAAGTAGAGTTGAGCCGTAAGACCGTGCTATAGCAAAAGTTTTAGAGGTCATAGGTCTGCATGATTTCCGCTCTTATCTGCATGTCGCTTCGTCGCGTTTGACACCCCTGCCTTTTTTAGGCTCATTGGTATTGCAAGATATGTTTTAAGTCTCCATGTGTTTGCTTCCGAGGGACAAAATATGAATTTTGCTTACTTGCATTCTATATTGTGACGCCGGGCCGGCTGCGATTAAAACTGTTTGCAAGTATAGTGGATAGATTCTTATCACGGATATTATATCGTTTGTCCTTGTACGTTTTTCTTCTGAGACGCCGTAGCTTTACTTCGAGAAAGCTATACGTTTCTCCAGAAACATTCTTTTGTTCCTTGCAGCTATCTGATCGAGCTTATGTTTCTCGAGCTCGATGTATAGGTTTATTCCTCCTTTTGGTCGTTCTAGCACCACGTGATTTAAATGTAGCTGTTTACGCGCAATAAAAAGGCAAAACACTAACCCCACCCCTACAGGAATTCTTTTGTTGGCTGTATTGGACTGGAAATCTACGAGACGGTTTACGGACAAACTCGCCGATTCGTTGCAGCTGGATTACTAGTAAAAAAAACCGACTCTATATCCTTACTCGAAAATCCAACTCGAAATCCTAACTCGAAAATCCAACTCGAAATGCAACTCAAAATCCTAACTCGGAAGTTAGTTTGTCTCTTGTTCCCAGGATATTAAACAAAAAAAGCTTTCACTTCTGGACGGTTTTTACGTCTCTGCAGTAGCAGTTTGATAGTTTTATTTGATGACATTCATTTCAGTCCGATATTTTTAAAGGTAAAAAGTATGAAAACTGTTCAAATCTTCTTTGAAGACTGCGTGGCACCAAGTTAAAGTGCAATTTAATTAAATCAGACTTTCAACGTGTCAGAGGTTTTTTTCTCTTTCTTTCTATTTTCAGTGAAGTTGTGTTGTGTTGTGTTGTGTTGTGTTGTGTAAAAAGGATAAACGTACGACTCGTATAAAATGCGAAAAAGTCTCTAAATTAACTTGAGTATTTTTGAGCAAAAATTCCTCTTGGGGGTTGGAAGGGTTATGTGATCGGTGAGTGAGGGAGTTATGCATGTGCGCGTGTCACACCGATCACAGTGCGGGTTGTATCAAAGAACGAATCAAATTGCCTGTTAGAAAATAAGATGGTATCTACATTAATCTGGAGACGTGTCAGACTACTTTAGTTTGTTCAGTCAAACATTTTATGGCTTACTATTTAGCTATCTTACCATGATCGATGTGACATCGCATGTACATCATAACAGTTTGTTTCTTGCTGTACATAAAAACCAAAAACACTTGTCAAATTAACCAAATCATTACTGTAAACAGCTCCATGAATGCTCCTATCTCCGACACCTCACCCAAAAAAATAACTCTTGCACGCCTTGCGTGCCTATGTTTTCTTCCGGAGACCTCAATTCGTTGTCGGAGGTACTTGAATTGCTTCCACGCTTTTTCCTTTTAAGATTTAAAGCTTGCTCGCTTGCTTGCTCGCTTGCTGCAGGGCGCTTATACGTACCGGCCTTTTTCTGCCCTGCTTGCTGGCTTTCTTGCTTGCTTGCTCGCCTGCTGGCTCGCTGGCTCGCTTGCTTGCTTGCTTTCTCGCTTTCTCGCTTGCTCGCTTGCTTGCCTGCTTGCTTGCATTTTTGCTTTCTTGCTTGCTTGCTTACTTACTTAGTACATATTCAATCCTTTACAAGAAAAAAGATGGCTACTGGTACATTTTCTACCAATTCGTAGCGTATTAAGAGGTGCCCTCTGTAATTTTCAACTATGGCCATTTGGACCAGAAAAAATCAAATTCCTCAAACTTTCTCAGATGAATGGTCTAGATAAGTGATTCACAAAAATATAACTTTCAGTTCAATTCGACTCGTATTTTAGCGCTGGGGCCACCATCTTGGTTTTGCCCCTCTGAGAGGGCTTTCAGCGGCCATTTTAGGGCACATTTTTAACAACTTGCCATACAAAGAAAACGATCTAACTCCGGGTAAAAACCCTTTATTCGAGACAAGCAAATGTTTCTTGTTACATCGAGAGGCTGTTTTGGCAATTTGATCCTCACCTGATTTTTCTACAGAATTTTAAATTTCTTCCCTTTCGGACTACACATGAAGCGCCATAAAAAAGGCGAAGTTTAAAGGAAAATATCGCCAAAAGTACATCACTTGAGATCCCAAAACTACCCTCCACTTAAAGAGCAATGTCTCACCTGTAAAAACATGCAATAAAATTTTGGGGCAGTTAAAACTGTAAAATGTTAGAAGAAGAAGTTTAAGCTGTGTTTTTGTCAACAAAGACCGCCGCCCTAATTAGCATAATAACGTGAAAATAACGATGCACAGAGAAAATAATGATATATTCCACTTATCTCGCGACATGTCGACAACTGGATGTTCCACGATGCCTCATGTTATATTTCCAGTATGTTTCAGCCACATTTTCGGTGATTAGTGTAGGAAATAACTCTCAGACATCGCCACGGTTGAGCAGATTTCAACTCTCCGAAGCCCGCTTCATACTACGATTATCAGTTGAGTAAGGCGGACGAAAGTTTGGTCACCAAGTTTTAACGTAAAAATCGTGTTGTTGTCACGAGCAACTGGCTCCGTATCCATTGGCAACTTGTCGGCCTTTGACGTCAATTGACAGCAAAGCGCGCGAAATTGTAGGCGACGCGACAGGCGACCAACGGCTGTTGATATTGTTACCAACGGAAACGAGGTAAGTTGCCCGTGACAACAACACGATTTTACGTTAAAACTTGGTGACCAAACTTTCGTCCCGCCTTACTCAACTGATAATCGTAGTAACATCTATCAATATTATTTGTCTTTCGCCCCATAAGCCGCCGTTTACAAGAAGTTTAACAATTTGCTGAGATCCTAACTGAACCAGGATTCTCATCAAGAACTCGTTTAAGCTCAGTTCTGTTTTGATCTGTTATGCACCCGCCATTATTCCACAGATTGCGTTACATTTGACAAATGCGCATTCCAACGGGTAGGGGTAGGATGGGTAGGAAGTGAAAATGTAACCGACATTAAAGCCATTTTACGCATTTCTGTGGCTAAAATAGTAACTGGCTTTCCCAGAATGATTTGAACATGAGCTTCTGCTTGCAGGTATTTTCTAGGTTACTTTTGCAGGGTAGGTGGGGCGGGGGGGGGGTTGTGTATTAAAAAAAAAAAGAAAAGAAAAAAGAAAACGATAGACAGTATCAGGTCAAAAGATTATGATCTGTGTATCTTAAGTTTTTCTCGGGTCAGGAAACGGCCATAAAAGTCGAAGCAATTACTGTAGCACAAAAGATGAGGCACTCAAAAGATGAGGCCAGAATTAGGCGGTTCACCTGTGATGAGTTCCTGACTCCTTGTCACGTTTAATCCTTCCTCTCGAGAATGGCTTCAAAGCTTAGAAACAGACAGGAGAAGGTCCTCCAAGAAGACCAACAACTGCTGAGAATCAAGCTGCAGATATTTTTGACAAGTGTCAGTTAACTCATCCAATTGCTTATGACTCATTCAACTTGTGTGCCTTAAACGCATCTATAATGTCTTTAAAAAGCTAAGCGTCAACATTAGTGCTTCGCTTGATAGATGCGGGTATTTTAAAGCGCTCTGCATAGGGTTGAAAACTAGTCTTGTGCAGACATGCAGCTGTGCTCCATCACAGAACTGAACGACATTAGCGGCTGTGGGGTGCCTCAGGCTCATAACGAATGGTGCCTACAAAATACAAACGTCCAGTTCCACCAGATTAAGAAAACGTGAAAAAGTAGATCTTAGCCAGGGTTATTAGAATCCACAAAGAAACCTGGGGGTAGTCATTAATTTTTCCGAGATAATTAGCTACTGCTGACGGTAGCATTTTTCTGAAAAAAAGGGTAAAGATATTTCTTCACAGATTCTCCTAAGGTTCGCCTTTACATGCAGAAAACTAAACATATTAAAAAACATCTTTAAACTACGTGGTAAGTGGTAACATTAAACCACTTTTGATATGTATTTAATAACAGAATCGTCGCAACAGCACTCCTCTGGCTTAGCCAAAATACAGTCTACATAACTTTTCCTCACAGCCAAAACTAATGCATTGCCGAATAAGCTCGCCACTTCCAATTCATACCATAAAATGTAGCTGTAATCACCCCTTTGTTAAAAGTTAAATGAGTTGTTTCATCCTTTCGAAAACTTTGTCGGTGTCCGTTACTTTTTTTCCTGTTACTTTCCAAGTAAGTTAAACATTGACGTCTCTCGCAGTTGTTTTGCGCGCGCATTATGCCATCTACAGTTGAATTTCAGTATGATTTTTTCTACGGATACGATAAAAGGTAGTTTTTCAGCTGGAAGCCGCTCACAGTTAGTGCTTAGCGATATGCCGCTTTTCTGGTAATCCCGGTTTTAGTACATGCTCGTAATTTTAGTGCGAAATTTGTTTCGGCCACAATAGATTTTTTTTTAAGTCGCACGCTTGGTAGGGTAGTTAATTACGTCACTAGTTCCAACCCAAGCGCGCGCGTGGCGTTTAAACCATGCCTAAAAAAGAAGGTACCGTCCTTAACTGCCCTTCAGTAATTTTCTGAGCATTTTCTTTTCTGATGGAAAAGTGACACGGCTAAGAAAATGTAAGTAGTTTCAATAAAATGTCGCTTATCATTACTTCCTGCGCACTATTCGTCAGTCTGTTGTCTTTTGCAAAATTTGATGGCACTTCCGGCAGCGAAAGACACAACTGTCCCGCTTTATCTGATCTAAACATGCTCTACCGCATTAATTTTTCCCCTACATTTCTTGCATCCTGTTAATTTTTTACCCAAATATCCAGTATCCTGAAAACCCCTAATAGGGCCTCACTGATGATCTGATAAAGCTGATCAAGATACACAGATCATAATCTTTTGACTTGATACTGTCCATCGTTATCTTTTTTCTTTTCTTTCTTTTTTTTTTTTAATGCACGACCCCCCCCCCCCCCCACCTCCCCACCCTACCCTGCAAAAATAACCTAGAAAATACCTGCAAGCAGAAGCTCATGTTCAAATCATTCTGGGAAAGCCAGTAACTAGTTTAGCCACAGAAATGCGTAAAATGGCTTTAATGTCGGTTACATTTTCACTTCCTACCCATCCTACCCCTACCCGTTGGAATGCGCATTTGTCAAATGTAACGCAATCTGTGGAATAATGGCGGGTGCACAACAGATCAAAACTGAACTGAGCTTAAACGAGTTCTTGATGAGAATCCTTGATTAAAAGGAAGGCTGCTAACAGACTTCTGGGTCAGTTAGGATCTCAGCAAATTGTTAAACTTCTTGTAAACGGCGGCTTATGGGGCGAAAGACAAATAATATTGATAGATGTTATGAAGCGGGCTTCGGAGAGTTGAAATCTGCTTAACCGTGGCGATGTCTGAGAGTTATTTCCTACACTAATCACCGAAAATGTGGCTGAAACATACTGGAAATATAACATGAGGCATCGTGGAACATCCAGTTGTCGACATGTCGCGAGATAAGTGGAATATATCATTATTTTCTCTGTGCATCGTTATTTTCACGTTATTATGCTAATTAGGGCGGCGGTCTTTGTTGACAAAAACACAGCTTAAACTTCTTCTTCTAACATTTTACTGTTTTAACTGCCCCAAAATTTTATTGCATGTTTTTACAGGTGCGACATTGCTCTTTAAGTGGAGGGTAGTTTTGGGATTTCAAGTGATGTACTTTTGGCGATATTTTCCTTTAAACTTCGCCTTTTTTATGGCGCTTCATGTGTAGTCCGAAAGGGAAGAAATTTAAAATTCTGTAGAAAAATCAGGTGAGGATCAAATTGCCAAAACAACCTCTCGATGTAACAAGAAACATTTGCTTGTCTCGAATAAAGGGTTTTTACCCGGAGTTAGATCGTTTTCTTTGTATAGCAAATTATTAAAAATGTGCCCTAAAATGGCCGCTGAAAGCCCTCTCAGAGGGGCAAAACCAAGATGGTGGCCCCAGCGCTAAAATACGAATCGAATTGAACTAAAAGTAATATTTTTGTGAATCACTTATCTAGACCATTCATCTGAGAAAGTTTGAGGAATTTGATTTTTTCTGGTCCAAATGGCCATAGTTGAAAATTACAGAGGGCACCTCTTAAAACTTTAACAACTCTCATAAAACCTACATCCTCAAACCTAACGTACACAATGTCGTTAGTACGGGGACAAATATTGCAAAAATTATGGCTTTCTTTTTACTTTATGGGCCGTGAAATGTTTGCATGGTATTGTGGTAAAATGTACAGTTAACATCTTCTTTCTCACGGGGGATTGAAATATCAAATAATCTTTAAGGGTGAAATATTATGGGGGCTTGAGTTTGAAAAACAAAGAAGAGTTTACAGTTGTATGAATTTGCATGGACCAAACGTTGATGAAAGATTGAGATAAATGTGGCAATTTTGCCCAATTTGATAGAGTTTGCATGAAAGTACAAAAGACGACGAAAGAGAGTGGAGTTTGAATATATTAGAGAGACAGTCCATCATCTATTGGATCAGTGGCGGATCTAGGGGAGGGGCCCGGGGCCCCCTCCCCCTTATTTTGGGTAAAAAAGAAGAAATCACAGAAGGAAGAAAAGCCGGCAGGGCAAGCAAAACAAAGTTCTACTTTGTACATTACAAAGAAGCGCTCTGCTTTCACATACTGTCTCTCAGAACTTTTTTGGGGCTCAAAGGTTAACTTGAAATCCAGAATGAATATTATATTGAATTAATTTAGCTACAATGCTTGCTCTCTCTCTCTGTTAATTCTATAAAAAGGCCGCTACTCGTGGCTAAAGATTAGCCCGAAAGTACAAAAGAAAGGCTTTCTTGAATACCATGCAAGCATTCGTATCGATGTCTTCCGCTAGAAGTTGCTATATATGCCGTTTATTTCATATATATGCTAAGTGCGTTCCGATGTCAAAAGAATCAAATTTAGCTTCTGTGGAGAAGACGCTGGTCGAAGCCATGAAGTTACCTCCGGAATTTCTCGGTTCGCCCCAACAATGCGCCAGTAATGATTTATACACTTGAGTGGAGAGAGAAACAGGGAAACTGAGTAGGTTCTTGTTGCCTAGGAACGCAACATAACGACCTCGGTCGATACTTGATCTTGAACCGCTTGATCAAGGGAACAACTCAATAATCATTGCACCACCAAGCCGAAAAATCAATAGAAATTAGTATCATTTTCTCCATTTCGGTTTTCTTTCAACTTTTCGTAAATAGGATCAGATCACCACTGCCATATTCTTACCTCAGCAGCTGGATGATTCCCTTGATGAAACACGCCGTGAGGTACAAATCCACAACACAAAAATTGATCATCCAGCGGATGATCAGCACATCAAACGTGTCCTACCAGCTCCAGTTTGTCAGCACGTATAGTAGGCTGTGATGCCAGTTCCCAGGGAAACGTTATCAGGATCCTTGAAACGCGTAACATCGCGTGGTTCTCCATGACGGTTGACATGTTACCGTAGGAACGGCCCCAATGATTTGTTTCCCACACCTTGTCCAACTCGTTGCCTATGTTCTGAGAGGAATCGACTTTGTAATAGTTTTTGTTCTCAGCAGGAGAGGGTGAAGTTTCATTTCCCAAGAAATCCAAAACCTATGTTTTCGTTCACCATACAGCTTGCATTCTCTGATTTCTGAAGCCACCAATATCCGTTATTGTTTACCGTGAAAGGATTCTCTTCAATCGTTTCCGCGGCAGTGGGTACATTGCTTCTTGTAACTGGGTTATCCCTGCTATCAATTGAAGTGGTATTTTTCTGATGATTGTCTCAATGCATTTTCTTCTCCTCGTTCTCTGAGGAAAAGTTCTCTGGAAGCCGATATTGTTCATAATCTTTCGGCATGTGCATCAAAAATAGAACATTGTACATTTCTTTGGACTGGTCTGTCTTTGCAGGAGAGGTGTCATCTGTAACAGCGGGTTTTGAGCCTGCAGTCAATCCGGGAACGGTGCTGCACTCGGTATCTCAGTGCCGAGATATTTTGCCGGATCCTCACACTGAAAATTGAAGGAAAGAAAGAAAAATTGTTCAATTTTCCGGCGACCTAATGTCATCAAACCTCATCATGCGTGTCCGCACATCCGGTCGCGCGCAGCTAACATAAGTAACTCAAAGTTCTTGTTTAAATTCCTGGACTGCACACGGTGCATCTCTAACAGACATATGTGAGGAGAACTCCTTGCTTGTCCATGGAGTGTTCATTTTCTAATTACAAAATGACGCCGTTCCTCTATCTGGAACAAGTGCAGTGTGCAAGACTACGCATGCTCCTGGGAAACTCCAAAACGTCGAAAACGTCCAGTTAATTTTGACCTGTGCCTTTCCAGAGTTGGTTTTCCTGTGCCCGATTATAGACCGAAAACACCACTTCTACCAGGTCATCGCCATTCTCGTCCCCAGTGCTACTCGTCTTAAAATGTTGTTGACGAGTAGCTCTGGACGCACCAAAAAATTCGAATTTTTTTATTGGCTGACAAAAAATGAATGCGCAGCAGAAATGAAAATTACAAAGCTCCACGCATTCCATTTTACTTCTGGTCCAGATAGCGGCTCCTTCGCTCAGTTGACACAGGCGCGCTTTACGAAAAAAAAAAAAGCGCAAAACAAATGGTGACCTGGAACAATTCGAAATTATGACAGGAAACAAAGAAACAATAATAAACATGAAAATTTAAAATTTTATTTTCGCCAGCCTCAAGCTTCCTGAAGTACAGTATTATTAAAATTGGATATTTTATAATAAAACATACCTCGGTGAATTCTTCCTCGAGTTGAGGTCAGATTTTGAACCCTTTTGGGGCTTCAGTCCTACCAAGATTCATACGAACCACTGCTTCGGCCAACTTGGTCTATAATTCCATGATAGGATGACCGCGTTTACTTATGCGAGTGCCCCCAATCGAACAAGTGGACGAACACGAGCATGTCGTCCCGACGAATTTGATCGAAATGTTGTTGACAAACCGATTCATAGGTTCAAGACCACCAATTCAACAAACTTGAGAAGTTGATGTCCTCAGAACACCGCTACAGCTACACAAAAGCTTCCTAGTTTTAGCCTTTATAGCGCGCATCATAACGTGAATTGTCACTGACTCGCCGCTTGCGAGCATTAACTCTCTCAAAACAACAACAATTTCACACCGTGTGCAAGTTCAGTTTGGCTTTGGCACAATATATAATATTAACTGAGAACTATCCAACAAATGAGCGGAGTTTAAAAGCTAAGTTTACAGTATGCGCTCTAAGTTGTTGTATCTTTTTCACTGTCGGTAAGACTCGCAGCGAAAACAACGTACCGCTGTCCAGTAAAACACTATATCGCGCCCCCCAAAAACGTATTTCCGCGGTGTTGTTCTCGGTCCTTTTCGTTTCTCTTAGCCGGTGGGGCCTTGGCACTAGAACGAAATTCACTGCGCGGTATGAGGTGCGAGCAAAATAATGCTGCTTCGACTAGCTAGTTGGTGTGAAAAGACAACTCTTGACAAGCTTTATGGACGCTAATGGGCAGATGTCAGAAAAAGAAGCGAAAAGAGCTATGGGAACGAGAATGGCGACAAATTTGAATCTGGGGAAAGTTGGGGAAAGTACTGCAGAGTACTGGGCAAGAAGAGAGATCGGTGCATCACGTAAGCACAAAAAACGATTGTCGCGAGCCTTTTTAAAACAATTTGTAACTCATTCGCGTCCCAGTGCAAAGAAAGTTCAAAACCTACTCATTTCCAGCTATGGTGGAAAGTAAAGAGGATTCAGGCAAAACTCCTCAAACCGTCGAGGTTAGTCTCAAGCTTTGCTAAACCTTTCAAACATAAAATATTCGTGTCCATACTGCTGAGACGCTTGCTCGTGCTAAACAGAGCGTGTGGTCGCATTTTTATGATGATGTTCTCCTGAAACACAATTGTTTTAAGTACACCTCTTTGAACTCTGTCAGTTACTGGTATATCAACAGTCATTTAGCAAGGTCCTATATAGAGCTAACAAATCTTTTCCCTCAAAAGGAAGCTTATCTAATATGCTACTTCGTTTATTCAGGGAAATGACTCTGAAAGGGGATCATGCCTGCATGTTTCCTTATCAAAGGGTGAAGATTCCCCAGTAATCTATGAAAAGCTGGAGTCATTTGGATTCAAGGTCATCAAGGAATCTAGCATTACTACAGCTGCAAAGTTGTGTTCTTCCACCAAAATGGCTCTTATTGTCTTAGAAGATTGTAAGGAAAAGAAATTCATTGAGGCTATCAAGTAAGCTTAAGTTTTCTTGAATATTGTACTTTGATAAGGACTATGGAGTGCATCATATTAGAATTAGCATGAATATACAGATACTTGTCTGCAAAAGTATGCCATCCACTTTTGAGAACATTTTTTAGTTCAGGCATTCTCTTAAGTGCTCCTTATGAATGACACATGCAAGTCTAGAGGGAGGTTGAGGTGATTGCTCAGAAGTAAAAGTTGCCCAGCAATTTTTTTGAAACTTTCACTAAATGTTTCCTACCAAGCACTGTTTTGAAAAATTCATTAAAAAGGGTAGGTCACCATGCTCGTTTAAGAGATATGATGGGCCAATCCTACATCATTTATGCCTAACCACACGCATTATTTCGTCAGTTCGTGTAACATTTTGTGGTAGCTGGAAGCAAAGGTTATTATAGCAATACTTGAAAACAATCTTGATAGCTAGAAGTATCCGAAGCATGGAACAATGTAATATATAATTTATGGAAAAAATCACACAATTCTGAATGACATTGACTCAAAACATTCCTGGAAACATTGTTTTCGAGGTCATAATTTGCATTTTTGAATAACAGTTTTGTGTACTCTTTTAGCTATATCTTTATTCCACTGAAAATTTTTTTCGTAAGTTTTTGACTAAAGGTGATTACCTCGTAAGAGAACCCGCCAAAGATTTCCGATGAAACTTGGTATGCTGTTGTTACAGGACAAGGAGATATTAAAAATGTAGTAACAAGAGGGGGTCATTGTACTTGTTTTCACTCCACAATGCTGACAAATAGTTATTTAGGTGACTTTTGGTAATCTCCATGTGCAACAAATAAGCTTGATTATTTTTCAATGCAGGGTGTAATATCACACAGAGTTTGACTTTCTTTGATTGTTTATTCATCTACATCCCAGAAAAAATGTCTTCAAATACCCTGCATTTTTTTATCCTTTAAAGGAAACATAATTTGGACATACGGTGTTGGGCCCATTATGTCTCCCTCTGTGGTATTTATTTCATTTGCCAAAAGTAGCAATAGATTTCTGCTAAGTTTTTTGTCAGGTTTTGAGGATATTGTTCTTATTGAAATTATGAAACAAAAAGTGAGGATCACCATGCTCGTTTAAGAGAAAAGGAGCATTTATTTTGCTATCAAGCTTAGTTTGAGGTAAATCTCTTACGTTTTATATGTGCACGCGCTCATGTGCATGCGCTAATGATGCGAAAATCATGCACAGTAGGGATGCGCAATGCAATACTAAGGAATCACCTGTTGACGCCTGTGCCACCCATAACCGCCTGTGCGAAAAAACTCCTCCATTTCCTTGTGCTGCCCGCAACCGCCTGAAAAAAAGCACGTGAGAACAATTTTCTTTCCTACCCTCCCAGAGTCAGACAGACAGAGTCTTCAAACCTTTTTGGTGAAGAATTTGTCTTTCCTTCAACTGCCGCGAAAACATGACGATCAGTGCTTTTTCAAGTGAGTTTTGAATACAGATCACGGACTTAAAGCAGCTTCCTGGACTTTAGAAAACAAAAATGGCAATGTACATTATTGCTTTAAAGTTGAATTCAACTTGGAATGCTTGCGGCGACTTAAAAATGAGTCAAACTTCGAGGTGTGTCGCTTAGAGGCGTGTCTGCTAAGTGTCGGGACTATCTTATGGGTCGTCTGCGAGGTAGCAAGAATCACGGAAAACCAAGCTGGCGGTTAGCGGTGATTTATTGCTTCAAATAGTAACGATCGTAAACTGAAATAACAATATAACGAAGTTCTAATCAATTTACTTGAAATGCTGCGCAACATAAGATCAAGGGGGCATGTAACAATCTATGTGTCTACGTCAATAACGCAACAAAATATCAACGAACAACGTAAATTAACATAAACAAATCATTATAAAACTATGTTAAAACTACTCGAGATTGCATAAACAATCAAAAGATGAACATTTGCGGCTGATCAACAGCCCAGAATAGCCTAGTCTTAAATGTGGGCGTTCTCCAAATAAGGCTCTAATTAAATTATGCAATGTTCTCTTTTTGAATCGAAGACAACCAAAATTGTGTTGTATACGATTCTGTACATATATCTGCTTTCGCCCAAAATAGAACAAACTGAATCTAAACAAACTAAATAAGACTACGAAAATCACTTACATATCGGTCCAGCTTGTGCCAAGGTTAGGAAATGAAGAACAGCAAAGGTACTACTAATCAAGGCGAAATGTTACGAAAACTCTGTTAAAAGAATGCTAAGCTTTTATATGCACGTGGTGACACTAAAAGGTCTGATTACAAAACCAATAGGAAACTAGATAAGCATATGTAAACATTGTAACTAAGTTCGTTACTAAGACCTAGGCACGCAATCAGGCTAATCGATCATTGATCTAATAAAACTTGACACTTTGTCTAGTATCCTCAACACAACTTTTGGAATGATTGATAATGCCACGGCCGATAAAATGACTGCAAAAGTGGTTGGGAGAAACTCAGAGCTTTCACGTTAGCGTGAAGAATATTTTGAACGTGCGGTCATGCAGCGAAACACATCTGCGAAATTTTGAACAATTTTTTGCTTTTAAATAGTTTTTTTTTTGCCTCAGCTTGAATGAAGATTTATTGTTATCAATCTTCCTTTCGCATTTCTTTCATTTGGTTCCCTCTGTTTGGGAATTTTAGGTTTTAAAAGTGACCAGTAACTTGCACACTGGATTTCTGCATATTTAGGGTGCTTTCCATTTAAACGCAAACCGACCAGTCAGAGATCAGTGGGAATACCCGAGGAAAATGGAACGACATTTTCCAATTAAACTGCGCCAGCCAATAGGAATGGCTCTTGCCACTTTTTATTCCTTTTCCGAATTCCCAAATTAGGGCAAAGAACCAGTTTGTCAAAAATGGAACAGCAAATCTTGATTGGAATATTCCAACCGAAACAATTGGACCACCTCCAGAGGTAATTCTGAATATTCCGGTTGCAAGAAACCAAAACGGACCTTTCCGTTTGAATTCTGACTGAAAGTTCCGGAATCTTTGGCATAATGGAAAGCACCCTTAATGTATGGCGACCTCCAGGGGCTTTGTTTATTTCGTTTATTCGCTTTGTTCAAATATTTTTTGGAGTCTAATTCAGCTACTACTTAACTGCTGAGAAAAGAACTAAATGGCCACTAATTTAACACAGTTAAAATATGCCTGATCTCTAAATAATTGGTTAGTTTTTGTCGTCTTTTTGATTTTGCAACTTTCATCTTTCTTTCGCAGCGCCGTAATATTTCGTCACACGGTGAAGAAATTACTCGATTTCTTGTTTTCAGATTGATTTTTACATGAGTTTTTTGCTTTTATTTTTCGTTGATTTCTCAAATGTTAGCCGTTATATTTTGTATTTGGTTTCATTTTTGTCCTCCAAAGTCAATAATTAACTCGTTTTCACAAAGTCAATTTTCTCAGCTTCTGTGGGACATTTTGTCGTGTGGTAAAGAAATAATATAATTTCTTGTTTTCTCATCAGTTTTACACATCAGGTTGAGTTCTTTTTGATAATATTTTTTAATATTTTGACCCTTCATTTAGTCAACTTTAAATAAACAATGTCATGAAACCTGATCTTGTGTCTGTGGTTACTGCGCATATGGTTTATTTTTGTGCTTTCGCTCGCTCTGAAATATTCCAAAAAAGGCCAGGGAATTAGGAGTGGGTCGCGGTCAATTTCATTCAGGCATCAATGGGTTAAAGAGGATACTTTGTACACCAAAATTATGCTATAAAACATATAGGTCGTGCTCATTTAAGAGAAAATGAGCATTTATTTCACTGTCAAGCTTAGTGTAGGAGCACACGCTAATGACGCGAAAAGTGTACCCAGTTAAGGGCTGCGCAATGCAACATATACTGACAAATCACCTTAAGAAAGTCCTGGTCTAATCTGGCACATATCCTACACGTCTAATTGTTTAAATGGCCTTTTCTTAGTCACATGCATAGAATGATGAAGTTAACCCCTGCACTACTAAACCCTAACCCTAACCCTGACATATTTTTGTTGTAAAGCTTAAACTTATAAATACTTCTTTTATGCAGGGAAACCATTTGAAATTGTTATTTGAAAGAAGACTAGTCAGAATTCTGCCAAAAGGATTACATATTAGGTTCTTTGCTCTCATTTTCCATGACCTCATACAAATCTTGAGCTCATAATCTAATTGTTAATTGAAAAATTAGTAACTGCTCTCATTACCAAGTTTAAAGTTTAATGTCCCCTTCAAGTGTACTGCCTTTTTTTTGTTAACTTCTTTGGCCATGCTTGAACGATGGTCTTTAAATCTCTGTAATATAAACACCCATCATTGTTTGGCCCAGGCTTTAAAAGAACAATTATAGTGTTCCTGACGTTATTCTGGGGACAAACTGGGAAAAACATGCACATGGGCTCGCATTTGGTCACTTGGTCAGGGTTACACAACTAACTGACTGCACTTAAGTGCATCTAATGATCTACTGAGAGAAATAATGTCATGTCACCCACTGTATTGTTTTCCTTAAACAAAAAGTTGACAAAGTTACCTGAATGAAATGTATTTTTTTTACGAAAAAAAAGTGACTATCAGCCTTACAATTGGTGAATAAATTATTTACTTAAAACAGAGTACTCACCTGGTAGTATTCATTTTTTCCATTACCTGTTCCTTTTAGTTGAAAGTGATCTAAATTCAGTAATGGCTACTTGAAATAGCTGCACTTTGGGATTTATTTTGACCATCCTACTTTAATTTACATTTCTCTTCTCCTAGATCACCTAAGTCTTGGAATGAGCACACACCAGTTGTTTTTATTTCTTCTGGACCTCTCTCAGGTGAAATGCTTCGTTTCCAAATTATTATTATTGTCACAGATGTACACTGTTAAGTACTTAAAAAATAGGCTCACAATGTGTACTTGTGAACTTATGCTTAGTTTTGTTCTTTTCGGTTGGAGTTTAATTGCTATAAGTGAGAAGGCAATCATTGAAAAGATAAAGGTGTTACTTTGAAACTGGAGACATTGTACTTGTGACAGAAAACTTGTGGTCCCTTGGTTGCATCCTGGGAGTAAAACCAAACAAGAGAGATGGGCTTGTGAGGAGAGTCAGGCTGAAAACCAAGTCTGCAGTCCTGGAATATCCCATCAACAAGATCATTCTGCTAGAGGCTCCTATAGCTAGACTCCACGAGAGCAGCTAAACAATGTTGATCTTGATGCCGTCAGTAGACTGTGAGCGGTCTATATTTTGCTCGGTAATCCGTTGGGAAGAATGCAACACACGTGAGCAGTGGGTTGTGAGCATGCAAGCATGATATGTGAAGCCGCGAGCGGCCCACACTACCTGCAGCTTGGGGAATCAGCGCTCGGTAATCCGTTGGGAAGAATGCAATGAAGAAAGCAAAACAAGTGTGAATGCGAGTGTGACATGCTAGTGGCGTCAGCGCCGAAGCCCTGAGCTGTGAGTAGTGCAGGTGGTTTGCGGCTTCACATATCACGCTCGCACACTCACAACCCACCGCTCACGTGTGTCGCATTCTTCCCCATGGATTTTCGAGCCAAAGAGAGACTGCTCGCAGTCTATGTCCTCAACCAAGAACTTTGCTTGGAACGTCAGAGAACATTTGTTACTGTTTGACTTGATTGTGATGTACCATTTCAACTGGATGTAGTGACAGAGTATTACGCAAGTAATTCCGTTGGAATCAGTTAAAGTTTAAATGCTTTCAGTTCGCATTAATAAGGTGGCTGAACACAGTTTTCGATACCTGTGTTTCATTCACCTTTTTCTCTAAGACCCTTGATCCCTTGGTCACCAAAAATGGCAGCAAGCAAGTTAACAACACAAACTTTGGTTTTTTGATGGTTAAGCTGATGTATGTGCTGTTGCCATGGCAACATGAATAAATATAAACAGGCCTTTAAAATCGGTTTTGTTTATCTGTAGAAAATCTACTCATTAGATTTTCTTTTTAATTTGCTTGCAACAAACTTGTAACGATTCTCACAAGTTAACACCATTTTGCTAATAATTTAACAGAGAGATCTTTAATTATCCCTTGTTGAAGTTTCACCGTAATATCTAGAATTTCCTCTGTAAAAGTTCAATTTTTTTTCAATATTCCAGTTACTTATTCCCTAAAGTATTTTCATCCCAAATTTCATGAAATTCTAATGAGTGGTTCTCATTAAATAGGTGTATTTCCGAGAATGCAATTTTTCATTCAGTCGCAGTTTTTTGACTTGATACATATGCGCTGCATTTAACTGGGTTCTTTCAGTAACAAAGAAAAAGCTGAGAATTGCTGGGTTCTTTGCATTGTTACCTTTTCTAACATATCTTTGTAATAAAAGACTAAAGCCATTGATACACTGAGTTCAATTAGAGAAAAATCACACAGATAGTGCAGGTGTTGAGTAAATGAAATGATCGCTCTATTGACAGCATGTTTGTTTTTTGCAAACTGTCTTCGGCCACCTTAAGGGGCCGGTAAGTAGGATTCAAACGTGCATGACATTTCCCCTACGTAGGTTACGCTTGATTTAAAATTTAACTCGTCGATCATACCATAAACATGCATTACATTACATTACATTAGGCCATCTTCGCTCCTAATGGGGAGCATAGGGCGTCAACCATGGACCTCCACCTGACTCTTTTTTTAGTGCAGAGTGCATTATTGGGATGGTTTTGAGGGCTGCCTGCTGCTAAGGCACTAAGCCGCTATGGTACTTAATGGTGCTATAGTGCTATGGCGCTATTGCACTATGGCACTGACGTGTAAACTTTAATGTTTGTTTAATTAATTAATTTCAAATAATTAATTAGTCTAGAGGCAAGGAAGTGGTGGGGGTGGGGTGGGAAAGGTACATGACTGTACTCTACATAAAACATGTTCCATTGTCGTCAGTTGGGTGTGAACATCGCAAAGCTATATATTTGTTTCAGGTAACCCCTTGCTCTCCTTGTGGTACCATTCCCTTTAGAACAAAACTAATTTGCTCTAAATGCCTGCATAGATTAGTTAGTGTTTGTGGCTTCTATATTAGGTGGAGGATACATTGCATATGGAATCATGCATAAATGCTGAGTGGTTTTCCTTATGGTAGAACTCAACATGTAAGATGCATGCGCTCTAGCAACGTTAGTGTTATACGCTATCTTTCCACGCAGTATTTTATATTTCATGTCATGTGACCAAGGACGACAGTTATTTTTCAGATAGTGCCAATTGTCCCTTTTTATTGCAAAAGTGAAACGTCACTTTGGCTGCGTAGCTTTTAGATTTACAGGTCGGTCCAACAAATATTAACTGCTGTTTTCAATCTACAATAGTGTGTTTAATTTGTCAGGGTTCAAATGTATTGCTTCTCCTTAGCGGCTTGTTTACTTCTTACCTTAATTGTGTCTGTAAGAGGGACCAAAAAGTTCCCAAGTTTGTGGCTTTAATACTCCGCAAATTGTAAATTTGTGACAAAAGAAACCAGGATTAAGTGCTCAAATATCACTGCAGACTCCGTGGCACCTAATGAAAGCGCAAATTAATTTAATCAGTCTTTGAGGAGCCTCATTCATATCGGCCAAGTAACCCTGTTTATCTTTAATACTTTTCATTGAAACTCTTCTCAGCCATCAATATCGTTGTGTGTTAATTTTGAATTGTTTTATTGTTAACAACAAAGGTGGCAACAGAAAAAGAAAGTGGTATTTCGTGACTATCTGATACTTAAATTAGTTCTTGTTTATTCGTGATAAGATAGTAAAACAACATCGTTACTGTTCCAGTTCTTCATCACTACATCAGATATCTGACTTTCTTTCATTTGTCTCGAAAAAACAAGCACATCTTCCGTGTGTTTTGGAGAAAACAAGGATTTCATATTACATGCCTTTGCGAGGAAAACAAAAGTGTCAGGTTACAAAGTTGGCGTGAAGAGCTAAATTGTCATGTTACATACATACATACATACATACATACATACGTTTATTTGATAAGTAGGTTTAAAATAAGCAACTGTACAGCTGATGTGAAACTACTACTACTAAATCTAAATAAGAGAAACAGAAATTTACAATACAATTGTCATAAAGCTAAAATAATATATACAATAACGATAAAAAGAGTAATCAAATAATTTTAAAATACCTAAATTCAGGGTTCTTATTATAATTTACAGAGCAATTTCCTTTTGGAAACTGATGTCTCTGACTTAGGTCTTGATCGATTTTATCTTCCTTTTAAAACAAAGAGGGTTTTCAAGCTGTTTGACAGAGTCAGGTTAAAGAGTTCCAGGCGATTGCAGCTCTGTGTTTAAATGAACGACGGCCCTGTTCAGTTCTTGGCCTAGATACAACAACATTTAACGATTTCCTAAGACTATAAGAAGAAGTGTTTTTAACAACTAGACTATTAACATCATCTAAACCTATGCGTTAAATTTAGAATACGAGAACAATAAAAATATTTTAATGGCATCCAATTTGCAATTTATAAGTACTGTTTCATCTTCCATGTCTCTTGGTAGTTTATGGATAAGTCTTGCTGCTCTGAGGTGGATTAGTTCTAGATCTTTCAAATAATCTGTTTGCTGCTTCAACGTATTATTGAATTTAAAATGAACGAAAATCAACTTAAAACACCAGTAGTAATTTGTACGTAATTTTTGGACCTTGAATGAAAATACAACCTTGGAACATACACACTTCTAAGGGGAAAAACCCTAGCAGACTACCAAGGTAGACACAAACCGGAAGTGAACCGACCAGGGGTGAGTACTTATGGGACTACCTTGCCAGAGCTATCACTTGCACTCTGCACTATTTGAGATTGTCTCACTACTTGGCAGTTCTCTTTGCCTCTATCCAAGTGATATTCTTCTTGGCGAGCTCATCTTGCACACTTTGCTTCCAGGATTGCTTTGGGTGGCCTCTTGTTCTGAACCCCTGAGGTTTCCACTCAAGGGCGGAACAGGTGATGTTTAACTCTCAGGCTTTCCTAGCGTATGCCTGATCCATTTCCACTTTCTTCTCTTAATACTTTCTTCTATATGACTTTGTTGTGTCCTTTCCCATAGTTCTTCATTTGAAATGATCTCAGGCCAACGGATATTCAGGATCTTCCTTAAATAGTTGTTGATAAATGTCTGCAATTTCTTGATCAGTAGTTTCATCGATCTCCAGGTTTCCAAACCATACAGAAGGGCAGACTTCACGCTCGTATTGAAAATCCTGAGATTTGTTTGCAATCTAATACATTTTTCCTTCCACACAGGCATAAGCATCGAGAATGTCAATTGCGCTTTTCTTATCCTGGCTGTTATGTCGTCGTCAGTTCCACCAGTTTCATTAATGATGCTTCTCATATATGTGAACTCGGACACTCTTTCAACAGTTTCCCCATTAAGTTCCAATGATTCTTGTTGCCTCATGCCAATTTGCATCTTCTTTGTTTTCTGGATGTTGATTTTGAGCCCTACCTGACCACCAGTCTCTTGTAATCTTTCTCCTTTCACTGCCATATCAGCCAGTCAGTGTGTTAGTATGCAAAGATCGTCAGCATAGTCCAAGTCTTCTAGGCGTTGGGTCAGTGGCCAAGTGCCAGTCCCAAACGTTTACCCTCGTATGCGTTCTTTGACACCCAGTCAAATACCACAAGGAACAGCAATGGCAAAAAAAGGCATCCCTGTCTCACAACAGTCTTGACCTTGATTGGTCAGTCATAGTTTCTCCATGAAGCACTTGGCAATTAAAGCCCTGATACTGAACCTTAAGCATGTTGATGATTTTATTAGGTATACCGTAATGATGAAGAATCTTCCACATAGCCTTCCTATCCAGAGAATCAAAGGCTTTCTCAAAATCCATGAATAACAAGTACAGGTGGGATGACCACTCGATTGTTCTACAATAATCCTCAGTGTGGCAATTTGATCAATGAAAGAATGGTTCTTTCTAAATCCTGCCTGCTCGTCTCTCAGGGCTTCGTCAACAGCTACCTTCATTCAGTTCAGTATGACGTGAGTTAGGACTTCGCTAGGTATTGAGAGCAACATATTATTCCCCTCCAGTTACCAAACAAACTATTAGGTAGCCTTTTTTTTGCCAGCTTTACTAGAAGACCTTTCTTCCAGTTGTCTGGAATCTCTTCTTTCTCCCATACGAAATTTAAAATTCTATGCAGTGCATCCATAGATAGCCCAAGCTCCTTTTGGAACTGTCAACATGGCATTGCGTAACAACATTAATTATTATAAGAGTTTGTATGGGAATATAACTATCATACAAAATAGTTCAAAGTAAGGGAAAAAATAATAAAATCGACTTACCTGTCCAGTTGTTTGAATGTATAAATTGTGTTTTTATGGCGTTAATGGAGGGGTTTCAGTAGGATTTCAGTGGGTTTTTAGGGAGAGGAATACAGAGAAGCTAAAATACACTGAAATCCAAGTGAAACCCCTCAAATGCCATAAAAACACAATTTATACAAACAACAAGACAGGTAAGTCAATTTTATAATTTTTTTCCCTTCTTTTGAACTATTTTGTGCGATAGTTATATTCCCATACAAACTCTTATAATAACGCTGTTACGCAATGTCATGTTGACGGTTCCCAAAGCAGCTTGGGATACCTGTGGTGCTTCCATAGAACAAGGACCTCCCTCCTTCAATGCTTCAGGAGGGATGTTATCCACCCCAGTTGGAGCTTTGGCATTCTTCAGTTAAGTGAGACTAATTTCTCCTCTGGAGATAAACATAGAAACCTAAATTAACCTTTACTTCAACACAATAAGAATCTAAGCTACAAAGCTTGTGGGGTCATGTATATTACATTAGAATACATTAATTAAAACATATACATGGTAAATACTTGTACACCAATCGTGTCATCAGTTACTTGAATCTACCAGTTCACATCAATAGGAGGAAATATCTGTAAGTTGTTTGTCTCTACCTTATTCACTCTGTCCCCGCACCCTTGTGAGATAACTTTAAGAATTCCTAGGAATTCCTAGGAATTTCCTAAGAATTCCTAGGAAAAAATTCCTAGGAATTCCTAGGAATCGAAGGTGTGAATTTTCACGGTAATTCGGACTTGGAATTCCTAGGAATTCCTAGGAATTCCAACTGAAATATACTCACCTTGGAAATTCCTTAAAATTCTAAAAAATTCCTAGGAATTTCTGAGAATAACTTGGAATTTGTAGGATTTTTTGAGAATAGGTTGGAATTTTTTGGAAAATCTGAGAAAAACCGGAAATTTTGTATCATTTGTAGGGCAGACAAAATTTTGATGATTAATGTCCAGCATTAAAATAGCAAATAAAGTCACTGATATCACATCAAACAGGTTTTAAATCAATGGTTTATTACATTGGCTTTCGTGAATTTAAACATAAGAATAATAATATTATCCTGTTTCTTTTTCATTACATCAAGAGTAAAAAGTAAAACTGAAAACAGATATGAAGGTCAAACTTTTACATGTTTGATAAAAAGAGAACTTTTTCAGATAATTTACTTACTATTTTGGTTTACAAATCCAACAATTTTCCATACACAAGATTTTAGCTTAAATTATTGTTATTATGTGGAACAAATCTGGATTTTCTTGAATGTAAGGAATCAATGATAAGAACAAAACTGAAACAATCCTTAAAATTAAAAAAAGACTGAGTTTGGGCAAACTTAGCTGCTGTTCAGTTATTTCTGTTGATTCCACAGCTTCTTTTGTTGCCCTCTAATTAGGGTGTCAACAGCTAGCCTCTTCATGTTCATCTTTGTTGTATGACACCTAAAACAAAATTAAAAAAATACATTACATTGCGATATATATGAGGTACTGTAAGACTGAGATCCAAATATTTATGTGCTCACAGTTTAATACATGCAGCTAATTAAGACCTGACTGTAAGCTGGTTGAAATGTTAAAAGAGAAGACTTGATAATTGTGAAGGTGCTTGTATACTATTGATAAACATGTTACATAAATCTTGTGCCTACAGTAGATTAAATCAAGGTTTTCCTTCTTCTATAAGCGTATCAACAACTCTCGAATTGGAGGATACACTGTATATATATCACGGTTTTTAGCCAAATTTAGACATTAGAAATATTAAAAAAGACACTTAAAACATTAAAGGAACATTTACACTGTAAATAATAGAGTAAACACAAAAGAATATACAGATGGACAAAAATTGAAGATCAACACGGATTGCCATACAGTCAGGCTGAAACACACAGGAGACATCAAACTCATGCACACTGTGGCTGCCTCGTTGGAGTTTTTGTCAAGAACTAATGACTGGGATCAGAGAGAACTGCTATATTTATTTCGTTTGAACAAGTGAGGCGAGAGAAACGACTTGTTCCTCGCAAATCAAATTGTTCAGGCACGCACTCTGGCCAACCTAAATTGTTTCAACTCTGCTTTAGCCAGAATTCATTTCATGCCATGACTGAGTGACCCACTCGTGTATGATTCGTGATGATAAAGTTCATTCAAAAGCTTTTGTCTAAATACAAGAATTTACGTTGTATAATATAAGGTTACTTGAATTCGATTACTCACCAAACAATTCTGTATACGGCTAATCTGCCCTTTGAATTTTTCCCCGTTGAAACATCCACAGGAAGACTTTCTTTTAACTCCAAATCTTCGCCAAGAATAACTTGTTTCTCGTTAATGACACTCACGCTGTTTTCTTCTGATCACAGGACCGCAGCAAAAACCATTTTGATATAATTTTGGAAGTGAAATCTACTAAAACGCACGAGCGATCAACCGTTAACACTGAATTCAAAGATGGGCGCCAAAAGAGAATGAATAACGCGATCTTTGTCACGTTCAGTCACCAGGATAGTCACGTGAAAATTCGCGTGCTGTGATTGGTTCAGTTGATCAGTTGAGGAGAGAATGGAAACTAGAGAAGAAGGAGAGAGAGACTGGCAACGAGGTTGCCAGACCAGTCGCTTTCGATGGCAAGTCTGTTTCCCTTTCCACGCTGTTTTGGTGGTCTTCTGAAAGATGGGTCTTGCTTCAAAAGGAAATAACTACACAAACTTTTTACGAAGAAATCAAGGAGGAAAATGGAACGTACTTTAACTGGTTGATCTGCTCTCGATGGTTGTCAAGATAACAAAGGATCGTGAGGCACTTAAATCAAGTTCACTGCAAAGGTAAGGAATCCAATTTTATAGGGATTTTCTGTTGTGATGAGCTATAATTGTAAATAAATCAAACTAAGCAATGTATTGTGTGCTCTTTAAAAACCCCAAAGGCCGAAATTCACCTAAAAGGTTTCAGATCGACCTGAGGAACCGAGATAAATTCTGCGAAATCAGCTTAAGCTTGTTGTATTAGTCCACCAAATCTATTTTGAGAGCCCACGTGTTTCAACACCCAGTCAGCACAATGCAGCAAGTATAAATTTGCAACGCTTGTCATTTTTCCTTTGAATTATTTATAAGGATTAATATGATATGAGATCTATAGTCTTTTCAATACATCAAGATGTAGGTTTTTTTATTTGCATTGTCATTTATTTATGTCAGTTATTTATTTGTTTCCCACTGACTCATAATCTTTTTGATTCTTTTGATTTTGTTGTATCATGAATTAAAGTGACCGCGAGGACAAGGAAATGCAAGAAACATATTGATGATCCCACTATACCCATACCAAAATCTACAAGATTCGACCGCATAAATTGCTTAAAGCAGTCTTCACAGACCAGTTGACGTCATCTCCCTCTCTTGCATCCCTTTTTCTTGGAGATCATTTCCAGCACATGAACAGAAGACCTCAGAGTTTTCGGCTCACCTGAGTGAGATGGCTGTTGGCAAAAATGTTGTGGATGACTTTGATGGATTATGGAGTGAACCTTTATGCAAGAATTGAAGCTTCACAGAAGCATTTGATGAAACCGAGTTGCCTATACCTGAAAAGACTACAGAAACACCAATTGATGTAATACACAACAACTCAGATTTGTCCACAGACAGTGATTCAGGTAATGATGTTGAAGTTTCTGTTGCGACTCCTCTGAAGAAATTGAGAACTCTGACACTGATGGCCATTCACTGGACTCCCCTGATGAAAGTGAAACTAATGGTTCCCAAGAAAAAACATTAATTTTTCTGCCAAAGAATGTGCCTGTATGGCTATTTTGGCCTTAATTTCAAGACATTGTATGACAATGAGAGGCTGCTAAAGATATCCTTGTTTTAATGAAACTACTGGTAATTTGTCCAGAGAATGTCACAGTACAGTTTTACAAATGTACAGCAAGTGTGTGGAAACTGTGAGCTATTCATTTATGACATCTGTGAGAGATGTCTTCTTTTTCCTAAAGTCATAAAGGATCAAGTCAAAAATTGTTCAACAGTGGGCTGTGATGGGTATGTGCGTGAATCTACAATTATATTAAATATATACATGCATATATATACTTTTGGTTTTATTGAAATTGTAAATAATGTATATTCATTTATGCTGACAGAATTTTTTGCTTAATCTATTTATCAAATCTAAGAGCATCCATTTTTCTATCAGTTAAACTCTGGGTGTTTGATTTAAGGGTCCATACGGACACATATACACTAACAAATCACGTTGGATCTAAAAAGCAATGTTATCAGTGCTATAGTTTTATGTTGAGTTGTCAGACTTAAACTGGAATTAATGTACATTTGTTTGGAAATAATTATCTTGGAGCTTGAGAACAATAAAAAGGTATGGAACTCCAGCGAAATGATAGTGTTGATTTTTACTAATTCACAGAAACTGATTCATGCACTGAGTTCATCTTTAATTTTGACATTTTGAGAAATTTATAGAAATTTCCAACAATATTTCATGTGTTTTAGCTATTCCCAAAAATTCCTAGATATTCCAAACACATTTTTTAAAACAGTCTGGGAAATAATAGGAGTTCCTAGGAATTCCCAATAATTCCTAGTCATACTTTTCACTATTCCCAAATATTCCCAGAAATTCCAAGGTCTTGGATTAAGCATAATTTGTATGGCTTGGAATAACTTGGAATTCCTAGGAATTCCCAATAATTCCCAGTCATACTTCCACTATTCCCAAATATTCCCAGAAATTCCAAGGTCTTGGATAAAGCATAATTTGCATGTCTTGGAATAACTTGGAATTCCTAGGAATTCCTAGGAATTCCTAGGAATTCCCAGACTACTGGGAATTTATTTCGCAGGGGTCAGACAGACAGACAGATTCTATCTGTCACCTTTTCTTAGAATTATTGTAACCGATTGCTTTTTAATTAACCACATGATTCAACCAGATGCATTCTAGAAATTACCTCTAAATCAAAGTGAGCAATTTGTTTTCAAATCACGTCTCGGTCTGATGTCTACATTACATTGAAGATACAACCGCTGCTCAAGTTTACCAAGGCTCAAATGAAAGGAAATTATGGCCACACATTTAACCAGAGTGTTAGAATTAACCAGAGTGAAGAATTGACACAGAAAATCCCTTGAACTTTGCACAGCAAAGGCAACTATGACCAAGTAGATCAAAGGATTTATGGAATACATTTCTTTTCCTCCAAAAAAGAATTCTATGAGATACATTTACACGACTGTTATGTCATGTTTTGACGTTAACTCAGCATGAATTCAAAATGTAAACAGAAGAACAAGCTTAAATTTAGGCCTGTAGGCAATTTCAAAGCTGCCATTGGATTTGTATTCATGAAAATCTTCTCGCTTGCCCAAAGGGAAGTTCACTTTGGTTTGCAGAATTTCATAATTCGGGCTCTTTGTCAATGCTATAAGTTCTGTTTGTTATTTTTAATTTGCTGTAATGTAAATTGTAAATCTTAATTTATAGTGGTCATGCATTCAACTATACAAGCAGTAAGCTAAGTTAGTTTACAGGCATGCCACTGAAACTGTTGCAGCCACATTTAATTCTTTGTTATTTTCTCCGTTTATACGTGCATTCTTTTGTGATCATCGCATTCTTTTCATTTATCTCGCTTTCACGTTATCAATATTCTGTAAGGTTTTTTCACATAATTTTGTTTTGTTTCAGTCCCTTTTGTATGCATCTTTCCAGTTTTTTTGTGCATTTTCATCGCGACACTACTATCATCTCGTTTCATTTACTGCCCTGCCGTTTTCCTTTTATGTGTTCCTTAGCTTCCTAGTCATACAATGTTTGTAAGTATCGTCTACCTTCGGCTCGTTATTTCTGTTTCTTTTATTGTATTTGTCTATAACTTGTAATTTATTTTGTTTGTAGCAACCGCTCCCTTTTCATCGCTTTCTTTGTACTCTATCGTTAAATTGCACATTTCGTCTTATCGATTAAAGCCAAGTAGCATGTTGAACATTGACCACAATGAGGAGACATATTTCAACTAAACATAACATATAGTTAGGGACTCGGCATATGTCATAAAATAAATTTCCGTGGGATTTTTATGGTGAAAGCAAACCACCTACCTAGATGTGTTAAGGGAAACCTGAGGAACACAAAAAATGTTGTCGGCAATTGTGTAACCTGCACTGGCGGCTGCTACGGGGGTCTATTTTTAGACCTATATGGCTTAACATGGAATTGAGGCTCAAATATAAAATGGAGTGTAAATACAATTAACTACAATAGATTTCCACAAAAATATCACAAATCTTTAATACCATCTATTTAATGCATATCCATAGACTTAACTACTAAATACTGATCACATGATCAAAACTGCCCAAAAGCGAGGCTGTTCATTTGTTGTCTTGAAATGAGCTTCAAAGGCATGAATTTTGGTATCAAAATTTGATCAGAGAGTTAAATTTATCAAAGAGAATATTATTTCATGTTTAAAAGCTATATTCAAATCAATAGCTCATTGAAATCAGGAAAAAACAATGATTTTGGTCAGCAGTCATTTTCATCATTTTAGACGTCCGCCATGTTGGATTTACAGACCATCTAGAGCAACATGTTTTGTGGTGTTGAAGAAGATATGGAAACGGATTCTGGTTCAAAAACAAACGAAACTGAGGCCCAAGGATTGGATTTACCTTTATGTATAATTTGTCCAACGAAAAAGAAACAAAAATCTACTTGAAAAGCCCGAAGCTCACTAAAAAGTTCCGGTATCAATCAAGGAATGTAGTAAATATGTCAATCTTCAGTACACAGAAGCGTGGAATAAGTTGAGGTTTACTTCTGTCCAAGAGCTCGAGGATAGGCCGGCATCATGGCATAGATCATGTTATAAAGATGCAGTACATGCTGGGATGCTTAAATGAGCAAGAGAAAGGTATGAGAGGCAGCTCAAAGGCCCCAATGGGTCCAGGCGAAAATCACGACCAGATTCATCTGTAGAAATTCCTCAACTAACCTGTTTGAAAATGTCTCCCTACAATAAGAATGGCTGTTTTTTCTGTGATGGCCTACCCGGTTACCATAAGAACCTGCATAATATCAGTACCTTTTCTGCTGGTGAGTTCCTTCGCACTGCCATTGGGATGTCACAGTATGATAAGCTCTCGGCTAAACTCAACACATCAATTGCTCTAGATGATGCTCATTCAATAGATATAAAGTACACAAAAACTGTTGGGCAATTCATGCATCGCACGTTTTATGAAGAGAAACATCCGAATCATCATCTGAGAAGTTGGCTGGTGAGATTGCAGCACAAACAGAATTCCTGACGATGACAGAGATGACCTTGAGGAGTGGAAAAGTGGCAACTATGTCTGAATTACAATATGCTTGTGAAAGCATACTAGAATCTAACAATGTTGAAAATCCAAGGGGTGGATGAAAGGCCTTGAAGAAGTTACTAATTCGAGAGATACCAGAGATAGAGGGTACTTACCATTTACATGGGAAAACCGGAAATTCCAGTTGGAAAATCAAATGGTTCGCGCCATTCCATTTGGGAAGCTTCTGAAAATATGGGCTGTGATTTGAGTTGATGCTATTTTTCTGCTCTTTTAAGTCTCTCTAGCTGATATGGATATACTTTATAGCGATTCCTTCTCTCGCAACGTGGCATTCAACTGTTTAATGTTTTTGCCTGAAATTTCCAACCGGATGGTTTCTGTAAATGGTAAGCACCCAGAGTTTCATGCACCTAAGCGTGTCAATGAGTCCGAATGAGTCAGTATCAAGAAGACAAGAAATCAAGCAATTCAGATGGCTGAGGATCAGAACACAAACATAGACTCCGATATGAAAACTGTGTTTGATGCCACCGCAATAATTAGGAAATCTATCACCAAATGTACTAAGTGGAAGTTTACAGGTTCACTGAAAAACCTGCCTGATAAGAACGTACCAGTAGAGCCTTTTTTTTATTTTTTTATTTTTTATTTTGTTATGCATTGTTACACACACTGGTTACAATACTTATACAGCTACGCTACTTACAAGACTAATAGATATACTTACATTATTTATAATACTTGGTATTCAATATGATTAATTCCGTCACTTACAATACAAAGGCTTACACTACTTATATTACCTACAATGCAGTACATACATTACTTACAATACAACACGATCTCTTACGCTACTAAAAATACAAATGCTTACACTACTTACAGTACAATATGATAACTCAAGTTGCTTAACAATACTAATTAACATTACTTACACTATGATTACTAATGTCACTTGGAATAAAATTCAATTACTAATGCTACTTAAAACTCTTACACCTTGACAAAAAGCATATTTCCATTATTGCATTATGCAGGCCAAGCTATATTGAGGGGGAAAATTGCAAAATCAAGTCAGTGAGCGATGCCCGATTTTCCATTGCATTTGGAGTTTGGTTTGAAGTTCAGAAATACTGGGGTTCTTAGGAAAAATCTTACAGGAATAGACATAGTGTTTCATGAGAAGCAAGAGAAGATCCAGTCTGCACTTTTGGATGGAGGTCAACAAAGCAGAGCTTTTTAGTTTTTATAGATGGATTATACAAGGCCCAAAACATGAGCTTTCTGCTGGAAAGAAATCTGAGGAAGTGTACAATCATGCAATGGCTCTATCCCAGACCACTGTATCGATGTGTTTGACTGAGAGGCAAGTCAAAAACAAGAAGTCCGATGTTGTAAGATCCTCTCGGAAATGCCGCTGCAGTTAGCCATTGGGATAGCTGTACACCAGGCCGTGAGAAGCAAGCAGCTCATAACCATGCTACATGGATTTGGAATGTCAGTGGACTACAACAGGATCCTGAGAGTAGAGGCCCAAATCAAAGCTGGCGTTCTAAAGCGCATAGAACTGAATGGTGGTCTATACATACAGACATACACACACACACACATACATACATACATACACACACACACACACACACACACACACACACACACACACACACATACATACATACATACATACATACATACATACATACATACATAGAGGGCTGATGTGGACCTGCCATAAAATATATACCTAAAAACTAAAATCTAAAATTATTAAAAATACATCCTTAGGATTCAAAAGCTACTAAAGATAATTCCCCATACCCCTTGATGTAGTTTTGGGCAGGCACATCTTTTTTGCAGTCGATAATGTGGATTTTGCAGAGGACACTCCTGATGGCAAGAATACCTTCCATGGCACAGCGATGGCAATTTACCAAAGGCAGGAACCAGGCAATGTAGCACCAGAGCTGACCGTAGATCACCAAGATCAGTGTCGTTGCTCAATCAGACAGCTTCCCGAGTCTGTGACAACCTTGCTAGAATGCCCTGCGCCCCCAAAAAGCCTGTTGGTCCCACCTCCCCACAGTTTGGATTGTGCACTGAAGACCAACTTCCATTGTACATCAAGAAGCAAGATTTCACATGGCTTCTTGGACACAGTTTGACAAGAATGATCACCAATGGAGAAGTTGAAGACAATCAGCCCCCTAGTACCCCAAGTGGTCTGGCTATAACTCCACTATGAGTAGTCCCATGCTGTTGACAAGAGTTGGCACCCCTCCCCTGATCGCTATACCAGCACACAAGTGGCAGACTCTGATTACCATTTTGATGCAAGTACAGAATATTAAGATGACGGTTGTAAGGCAGAACAGGAGGACTGTGATGTCGCTTGACATGGGACTGCATCAACCAGCAAAGAAGTTGCAGATGAGCCGTCAAGATCTTGGGCATATAATACTTCGTCCTGGTTACATATTGTGATGGCCCAACTTTGCACAATCGGTGCATTCATTGAGAATAGCGGTCTGGACATGTGCTGGGTCGAGTCGGATCTCTATGGGCCTTCACTGTGAAGCAAATTCTCGGTGGGAACCACGTGAAGAGAAGAGAAGCGGCGCACACGGTTACATTACAAGCTCTATTCGGCCTCTACCAGGAAGCCTTCTTTGTGAGACACCCAGCTGTGTGCACGATTATCAAGAAGTCGGCTAACCAGTTAAGCAATGCATGTAAAAAAAGGCAACAAACAAGATATTACAGCAAAGCACAAAGAACTGGCACAGACCATCTCTTCAACAGAGCTTGCTGCAAATATCGAGCAATTTGATGCAGATCATGAGGATAGTCCACTGTTCAAGTTCACCTGAAGGTACATGGCAATGGTTATGGAGATGATGGCATTTATCAGAGCCGTGCAGAATGGAGACTGGGATCTCCATTTAGAAGCCCTACAGTCATTTGTGAAGTACTTCTTTGCGTCCGACAAGTTAAACTACGCTCGCATAATTCCTGTTTACTTGGCAGAGATGAAGATAGGAAAAGAGACTGATCCTGAAATCTACAAGGAGTTCCAGAATGGTAACTGGGTGGTGAACAAGAACGAATGTTTTTTGTTACGTGTTTCATTGAAAAGCCCCTTGGGGACGTGGAATAAACGTATGTATGTATGTATGTATGTATGTATATGTATGTAAGGTAGCATCCTGTGCTATTGGCGCTGACCACGCGCTTGAACACATCAACAGATCAGTGAAAGTCTCACATGCATTGATTGGCATCACACTGAATCCTACTGCATGCACGAAGTATTTTTTGATTGCACCTGAGTTCCCTAAGCAAGACTGGCAGAACAAGCCAAGCTGATGGCAGCTACTTCTTCCATTAGACACAGACTAGCCATCACAACCTCACCACTGCTGTCAGCTTACATGAAGAAAGGAACATCCAGCAGCTGACCGCTAGTATTCAGTGCTTCACCAACCCGTTTAAAGTAGAAGGCCCTGATCTGTTCAACCTAGTGAAGAAAGTGCGCATGCCCAAGAAAGTGAAGAAAGGTCTCTGCAATCAAAGTGTCATTGGTAACAAGCTGTGTGGAACATTCGTTAAGGCACCAATAAAGACAGCCAAGAAGAGCATCTGGGATGTGGTGAAGAAGCGCAAGCTCCTAATGTGGAAGATCACTGGGAAAACAGTTAGGGTGGCTACAAAGGATAAAATCATCGAGCTAAAAGAAGATCGATGTCTCTTCACATGGATGATGGTAATCTGCAAGTCCCGTCCTGAGATAGACATCAAAGAGGCAGTGGGAGTGTAAGAGATGCCGAATGTTTCGAATGTTTGTCACCAACGGCAATATGCTGCACTGTTCTGCAAAGAGCTTCTTGATGAGTATTCTAGAGAAGCTGTCAAGTGACAGATCAGTTGAGCAGGCTGAACCCACTGATCAGTTGGCTAATGCGGATGCGCAGATCATGGTTTCCATTGTAGATGGTATGGCTGAGGTACAAACACTTGGAAAACTGGATTGAATCAAGACCTGCTCGGATCTGGCCGATCATCTCACTGTGACGATCTTCAACAAGTACTGAGATGCAGACGAAATTCATCTTATTTTTGATAGGTTTGTCACTCCCGCTGATAATTACCTTGTAACCTTTTTATTTAGATTAGTTATAATCACTCACATTAATAGACACGTTATTCTGCTTTTAGGTATGATGTACCATTGTCTTTAAAGACCGCAACTTGCAAATTTCGTCAGGGGGGCTTGGAACCTATCAGCTACAAGATTACCGACACCACTCAGATTTCCAAGGTATACTATCAACGGTTATTCATCCAAAAACAATGATCCTATTTCTAATGTACTACAAGAATAGGGCCAGATGTAGAGGTAAAGATACTAAAACTAGTACATCCTTCCTTATGCAGCTAACGATGAACAGACTTTTGGCTCATGTGAGCACTAAGGATGAACTGACGCAATATATTGCCAGCAAGACTTTAGAGAAGGGACGTCAGAATGGTTTGCACATGATGGTTGCATGGAGCAGTAAGTGTAGTGCAACACACAAGGATATGGCGTACCTCGATAGCGACCAAGAGGAGGCAGATACTAAAATCCTGCTACACGCAGTAGATGCCACTGCATTCAGAGCCAAGAGTATCAAGATCTTCTCACCGGACACCAATGTGTTTGTACTGGCCCTTAGACATTACCCAGAGCTATGTGCGGACAGTGCCACGGAAATATCCAGCTTTGTCCAATTGTCCGTGCTCTAGGAACAGCTAGAACGGCAGCACTACCTGGCTTTCATGCCTGGAGCGGAGCTGATATCACTGGAAACTTTGCATTTAAAGGGAAGCTGGAATGCTGGAAAGCGTTTCTTGAAGCTGATGAAGAGTGTGTCACAGCATTTGCAGATCTCGGCTCTACCATCCTTCCCACAGTGGGCATGTTCTATGCAATAGAGAAGCTAGTGTGTCAACTTTACCTGGGCAAGACTAAGATATCCAGTTTGAAAGATCTGAGGTGGCTCCTTTTTCGAAGAAAACAGGCCAAATCAGAACAACTACTGCCTGTACAAGCTGCTCTCCAAGAGGCCATTAAGCGAGCGTATTACCAAGCCATGATCTGGGCCAATGACAAAGTCCCTAATCCAGACCTTCCATTGCCAGATAGCTATGGATGGAAAAAGGACAAAGGTTATTATAAATTAACAGTTGATATAGTAATAAACTCTCAAGTTCAACACTATAGATCAAGACAACTTTAAAACATTGCCTTATTCTTTTATATTTCAGACAAATGGTTGCTGGTGATGACAAGACTGCAGCCAGTACCCAACGCTGTTCTTTATCTTGTCAAGTGTGGCTGTGGGAAGGAAAAATGCGGAAACAACAGGTGCAGCTGTTGAAGGGCTGGTCTCACTTGCACAGATCTATGCAGCTGCAGCAACAACGAGACAGGACAAGCGTATGACAATGTCGATATGACTGAGAATGATAGCTGTGATGATGAAACATTGGATGAGCAGGACGCTGACAGTGAGGAGGACAAGGATGATGAATGATTCTTACCTGACATCCATGTTTTATAGACCGCAATGCATTATGGGATCAGCTGTGCTATTTTTAAAGCAGTGATCATCACCAATAGCCTGCGAACGCAGAAGTATTTCCGACTGTCACTTGGTTCCGCTGAAAAATAACGTCTGCGAACCGGAGCCAGGAAACGATTTCTGTGACATAATGACTTTTGTTCCTCCTTGGCCAATCAGATTCCATGATAGAATGAAACTCGAGTGTTCCTCACAGCGAATACCTTGCGCAGTAGTTCTGGGGTTATTTGAGCTAAACTGTGAATGGCTTAGAATTCCTACGTCACAGAAATCGTTTTCTGGCTGGGGTTCGCAGACATTATTTTTCGGCGGAACCAAGTGACAGCCGGAAATACATCTGCATTCGCAGGCTACATCACCAAAGGCCTGACTAGGTTTTGGGTAGTAATAATTATATTTACCTGTAAACCTGCTATGGTTAACATGACACCCTTGGAGAGACCTTAATTATAGCTAACATATTGCTTAGCTAAGGCCTCAGGTCTAAACATTGATTAATTCCATTTGGTTTGACAACAGTGCAACACTAGTGCGGCAATGGTTCTAAATGCCAAATTGGTTAGGTCTCCATAATCTAGTTGTATTTCTTCTTTGCACTGAAAGCGCCAATTTTCGGAAAGTAATTTGGTTCGGCACGACATTGGCTCAACGCTTAGACGAGGCCTAACAAGTGCAGGCGAGCTCAGCCTCACTTCCATGTCATCTTAAGTGAACAAAACATATTCAAATGTAGTTGAATTTATGTAGACAATATATATTATCATGTTGTTCACTTGTAGTCATTTTTCTGAAAAACTCCAGAAAAAGAAGTATGCTTTTGATGCTTATTTGAAAACAACAAACTACCAGCCTCACTTTCGTGCAGAGTTGATCACGTGATCAGTATTTAGTACTTAAGTCTATGGATATGTATAAGATAGACTATATTAAAGATTTCTAGTATTTTTGTGGAAATTTATTGTAGTTTAATTGTAGTTACACTCCATTTTATATTCGAGCCTTGATTCCATGTTAAGCCATATAGGTCTGTAAATAGACCCCCCATAGTGGCCACTTGTGCAGGTTACAAAATTGCCGACAACATTGTTTCTGGTCCTTAGGGTCCCCCTGACGCATCCAGGTAGGTGGTTTGCTTTCACCATAAAAATACCACGGGATTACATATGCTCCCTGACTAATAGTTAAAAATCCCAACTGGCAGGAGGCAGACCAGTTGGCTATATATTTACAAAGTCCTGTTAATGAACTCAGACCACAGTGGACCCGAACAACATAATCATTTACATTCATTTAAAATACTGTTATTCACTAGGCCGATTTAAACTAACTGAACATTCTTTCTGGTGTTTTTTTGACGGACCAATTAACATTCTCTAGTTAAATGTGACTTTTGTTTCCATTAATTCATTTAACCCGCTAACCAGGTAATTAAAATTCCAAAACCATGCACCTTTCAGAAATCACCGAGAGAGGAAGCGCTTTTAATGACTTTGCTAACCAATTCTGTTTGAAACCCTTTTGCATGCTAATTTCGTTCAAAAATGGTGGAAAGAGAACTACAGACTATCTAGATGTACGCGTGAATATGTCGTCCAAGTGGCTAGTCCAGATTTGGATTTCTTTTTTGCCATGAAAACAAACGTCATCAAAAATGCGACCAAATGAGATTGACACAATCTGGACACCATAGGGTGAGAGATCAGGTCGATTCATCTGTTTTCAAACTACAATAGTATGTCTGTCAGGGTTTAAATAAAGAAGGGAAATGTGAAGTTCTCATTAGCGGCTTATTTATTTCTTGCCTTAACTGTGTCTGTAAGAGAGACCAAAAAGTTCCCGAGTTAGTGGCTTTAATATCCTGCAAATTGTAAATTTGTGACAAAAGAAGCCAGGAAAGTGCTCAAATATTGCTGCAGACTCCATGGCACCTAAGGAAAGGGCAAATTAATTTAATCAGTCTTTGAGGAGACTCATTCATCGATGCAGGATAATATCGGCCAAGTAGCGCTGTTTACCTTCAATACTTCTCATTGAAACACTTCCCAGTGGTATCAATCAATATTGTGTATTAATTTTGAATTGTTTTATTGTTAACAACAAAGGTGGCAACAGAAAAAGAGACAAAAAAAATCATTTCTCTTCCATTTCTTCGTCAGATATGTAACTTTCTTTCATTTATCCCCCAAAACAAGCTCATCTTCGGTGTGTTTTAGAGAAAACAAGAGTTTCATGTTACATACCTTTGTGAGGAAAACAAAAGTATCAAGTTACAAAGTTGGCATGAAGAGCTAAATTGTCACGTTTGTTCAACTTATTATTGAATTTAAAATGAATGAAAATCATAAAACATCAGAGTAAAATTTAAAAGCTGTTGTGACAAACAGTAATTGTACGTAATTTTCGGACCTTGAAACGTACTCATTGCTAAGGGGAAATAAGCCCTAGCAGACTACCAAGGTAGTTGCAAACCGGAAGTGAACCAAGCAGGGGTGGGTACTCATGGGACTTACTAAAGTGCCAGAGCTATCAATTGCAGTCTGCACAATCTGAGATTGTCTCACTAGTTTGTCATAGCATATTGTTTTGAGTGAAAGTTTGAACACTTACATACATAAATTATTAAACGTGTGGTTCTGTTTCAAATATGCTTCAGATTCAGTGAGACTCTTGATGCAAGAGCAGTACATTGATGAGCTAGTGTTCAAGTGCCTAACATTGGAGTATGATCTGGGAAGTGCAGTGAATCGACTGATAACACAGCCAGGACAGTTTGCTGGTATTTATCAATAAAGTTATAACCATACTCAGGTCTAATGCATTAGTATTAGACCTGAGTACCAGTGGTTTTGTTTCAATGATCACCAGCATCCATGCATCAGGAATTTTTATTCCACTGACTCTTTGTGTTCATTGATAAGTCTCCTGTGGAGAGCCTCTTTGACCCTACTACATGACTTGTAGTATATACCAGTGAGGTCACAATCATTTCACTATTTGGAATATGCCGGTTGAGTTTATTGACAGTGACATGCAGTCACACTCACTGGTACACCTATAGAGTATGAGAAAAGCACTCAAAATATATGAAACATTGAATTTGTTTGTATGTACGGTCTTTTCCACCCATAAGTGGAGAGATCACATGGTGGTACTCATCAATGCAAAATTACACTGACTGTGTCATTGAAAATGGGGGATTAAGTCAGTCACTGGGGGAAACATCACTTTCAACAAGTTTAGATAACCAGAAGAACATCTAAGGGAGCATGCAGCCACTTTCAATGCTGTCAGTGTGAAAGTAATAGTCATTGATTTGGGGGAAAACAGCTGAGTGAAAAACTATTGGGAACTGTAATCAGCCCATAGCTTATGGTGATTGATATTATATTAATAATAATTAACAATGAGACCCATAGCCCTTGTGGGCTACGGGTTAATAGCCAATGCGAAGCCGAATGGGCTATCGACCCATGGCCCTTAAGGGCGAAGGGTCTTATAATTGTTTTACTATCACCCAACTAGTCAGACAGAAAAGGCAATAATAAAGTTAGCAAATGCAAGTTAAAGAAATATTTATTAGGGAATAAAACGAAAGAAAGCGTCATGCTTGGTTGCGCCAATTTCGTTACTCAAGGACTATTACTAATAGTCCTCTAGTAGCATAGCCAATCAAAATGCAGGATTTGCATTAGTCCACTAGTTGGGTGATACTAATGTGAAATTATTCTCACATTTTGATTGGTTCTTACTTTAATGATCTATTGGAGGACAGACACATAGATGACGTCATTATAAGTATTTTTCGGTTTCATCGTGATATAAACAAAAAGATTCCATGTTGCTGCATGTGTGTCTGTTCAGTAATAGATCACAGAAGAGGTCAAAATGTGGTAAGAACATCAGTGACACACTCGCCTAACAGCTAGCTTGTGTGCTGCTTTATTGTTCATACCACATTGTGACATCATGTGTGATCTACTACTGAACAGATGCACAGCAACATGGAATCTTTTTTGTTAAATAAGTAGATCGCAGTGCATTCAAGTACAAATTGATGGTGGTAAACCATGGTGGTGCCATTGCACCACCGCAGGCCTTACACATTTCATCTTCTAGATTTTTGTTCTTTATGAAAGTTATCATACTACTGTCTGAGGTGTAACATTATACCACCAACCTCTTTTGTAGTTACTCCTAAGTCAAAAAGACCAGGTATTGTGAGAAAAAGAAAACTCGAGACAGCACTCTCCCCAGCAAGGAACAAACAGTCTTCAGGTAGAAATAACTAATGCATATTAATAATTAAAATAAGTTTCAATATTTATGAATCTAACTCTCGATCAGGGATATTTGCTGGAAAAACCAATTAATATTAATTCCAACTGATGTCATGAAGCAAAAATTAAAGAGGTTAAATACATAATTTTTTTATGTATGAATTCAAAGTAGCTCAAACAATCATCCATGTAAATTTGTCATTAATGATTTAAAACTCAGTGAAAAGTCAAGGAAGAGTTCTAGCTGGCCAGATGTTGCATTTTGATGCATGACTCTTGACTGGTGAAATCTAGTGAATGAAAATCGTTAGTCTTATAGGTTTGGTTTTTTTTCTTCAGACATTGTAGCAAGTCCAACCAGTTGGCAAAGTGCACCATCAACTGGAGATTTGCCTTTGGGTCCACCCTTGCTACATGGCTGTGATTACTCACAAAATACATTCCACATGAATCCTTTCATGATGCCACTACCACCTGTACACCAACAACAGCAGCGCCAGCAGCAGCAGCTGCTGCAAGGCTGTGTTGAGCCCAAGAGTGACTTGGATCTCCCTGGAAAACATATGCGTTATGGAGGGATAAGTTACACTAGCAGTCACACTGCCGAGCTATCTTCACACTCTCAATCTGAGTTTAACTTTCATCCTAACTCTGTCAGTGGAAGACATAAAGCACAGGCAAAGAAACAACACTGTGCTCAGCAGTGCATGCATAATACTGCCGAGTCAGGATATGCACAGAGTGTTTTTGACCAGTGGCGACCCCCAGTGATTATGAAGGTTGAGAAGCAGCAGTCACTGAACAGTGATCCAAATAATAAGGACATCACAGAGGACTCAAAGAAAAGCGAAGATTGTAAAGAGAAAAACATTCAATTTGAAAGAAAAAAGGTCTGTAAACCAAAATTTAACAGGATCTCCCCAAATAAGGAAAGTTGTGTGCAGACTGCCTCACCAAGGTATGTATTACACTGTTTAGCAGTGGCAGTAAATATAACATTAGACTGGCATTTGATGACATTAATTGTCATTCAAAGAAATCACTGACTAAAATTATTTCATTCAGTAGTCTCATTAAAGCAGTTTTTTCAATTGATTTTAATTTTTAGTATTGAGGTTTCAGTGTACATGTACCTCAATTGACCCCCCTCAAATTGTAAAATCACAGCAATGTACATCTGATTAAAGAACTCTGACAATTCAGCTGATTTAATTATTTCAGTTGTTTTTCACCAAGAAATATCTAATGTATTCATTTATGATTTAAATTATACATTTATTCACTTGTCTTGAGGTAATTCTGAACCTTGTGATTGGTTCTTCCATGGTTGAGACTTTGTCTCGTGGACCATTTCCATGGAAACAGTCAAAGCCATGTAGTTTTGTTTTTGAAAGCCCCGCAAATTCAAAATGAGTCATATAATACACTGCTTACTAACCTTAAGCTTGCTTGAGCTGCACTAGGGAATAATGGCCCTCGAGTTGTTTTTGTACGGACCTCAATGCACCCCTTCCATACTGCCACAACCTCAGACCAATATTTCTTAGTACAACCTTTACGCTCAGTCAGTTAGAGGTTAATATATTCTTTCATGCTTTTGGGGTAAATGTTTGCCTACATGCACATAAGTTATGCTCTCAACTCCCGTACATTGTGTAGTTCCAGAAAATATCCATACCTCCCCACCCCTCTGGAAATTCCAATTGAGCTTCATACATTTCTTTAAATTTTTTGGTCTCACAGAACCCCCCACCCCCCCAGGAAATTTTAATCCCTTCTGTTGGGAGAGTATGGATATTTTATGGAACTGAACATTGTGCATCTTGCTAAGTACAAAATGTTATTGCATGATACAAAACCTACTGACTCAATCTAAATAATTTAAGGTACAAGTTTAGACTAGCAAGTTTGTTACTCAAAGAGCAGTCAATTTCAATGCTGTCCAGTTTTTATCATCTTAAACTTCTTAAATTAATGTGCTTTTAAAACAGCTCAACAATGACAAATTATATTTATTTATTTGCTCAAAGTTCAAAAAAAAGCCATACCTCTGGACAGGAAAGAAACAAGCAGAAGTCTACAGGTTCCTCTTCCCTTGAAAGGAAAGTACAACACTTGGACAAGGAAAAGCAAAGAAGGTGACCAGATAATAAGCTGCACTTTGATCATGTGTAATTTGTGCACCCCTCAACCAATGTATCAATTGACATATCAACTGACACTTGGCCAATGTATCCGTCGACATATCGACCAACACTTAACTGATATGTCAGTCGACAGATCAACCGTCACTTGGCTGATATATTGACCAAGATATATCAGTCAAGATATCGACTGAGGTATCGGCTGAGTGTCGGTCGACATATCGACCGACTATTGGCAGATATCTCTGTCAATATAATGCCCAACACTCGGCCAATATGTTGACCATTGGTACATTGGCGGAATATCGGTCAACTGTCATATAATATAAGTCAAAAGCTTAGACTGCCAGTGTCAGGTGTATAAGTTATGCACATTTTATCCTTTTTTGGTCGACCTTAAAAATTTCTGAAGAGTTAATGTTTGGATCATGTGCTGCAAATTCAGTGATTGTCAAGCAAGACACTCAAGTGAAATACTGCCAAATACACAAAATACAGTTGACTGGAAAGAGGATAAGGACGATAAAGGATAACAAGGTGCTGAAATAGAACTGATTAAAGAAAAGCAAGTCTTGAATTTGCCCATGCATTGCACTGATGTTTTTGCTGTTTTTTGATTTTTACATTTCCTTGCCTGTGGGAGGGGTTACTGCACGACTTAAAATTTATGAGTTGTTATGCAAGCATTTAACAAAATAATCAAGATAAAAAAATCCAAAAAAGTGAATTCGCATTTAAGCAACTTTTTCACACTGCCATAGCTGTTGTGGTATCTGGCCTTCACTGGCATAGTCCTTTTGATTGTTGTAGTATGGAATGGGGTTGTTCAACATATCGACTGACATATCTGTCGAGTGTTAGTCAACATATTGGCCACACTCGACCGATATGTCGGTCGATACGTCGACCGACATATCTCGGTTGATATATATCAGCTGAGTGTCAGTCGATATGTTGACGGACATATTGGTCAAGTGTCCATCGATATGTCAACCAATACATCGGTTGAGTGTCGGTCGATATGTCGACGGATATATCGGTCATGGGGTGCACAAAATACTCATGATCCCAGAACCTTTCTTTGATGTTGTAAAATTTTTGTCATGTTTTATGAGACAGCCTTCAGTTGGAGCCAGTGTCAACAACATGGATAAAGTGAAACTACTTCTTTGTTCAAAAACAGTAGCACGATAATTCTGCAATGATGACAATTATTGTCATCATCACAACTAACATAATAATATTAGGTCAGCCCTTTGTTAGACTGAGGTGATCTTTGTTGGAGATGTCATCTGTTCTTAAAAGCCTGTATATATATTATGTGTAATTTTCGTTGATAAAACATTCAATGGAAATTTCCTTGAATGTTTGCATGAGGTATTTCTTATCATCTGGATCGAGATGTATTGTGTTATTACACACACAGTAATCACAATACACACAGCCATCAAATATCCCTTCTCAACTTCATTCAAAAATATATTCACAAATTCCCAATCTTCCAGCCCTCTTTGACCTCTCTTGTTGCACATCTGCCCCCCTCCAACAAAAAAAGATAATCTACAGAACTGCAACAAAAGAACTTCTTTCAACTGTTCATTAAATTATTTAAAACTTGTTACCTACTTGTCTTTAATTCAGAGAACGGATCACAAAATCATGGCACTGGTTGCGACAACTTGTGCCTAACTGTGATGCATATGCAGACAAGGCCACTGTCTTTGAGATGAGTGTTGCATATCTACACCATTGCTGGAAATACCATGGACCACTTGTGCAAAACATTAACAAGGTATACCCCGAATGCATCTCAAATATTACACAGGGTACACGATACTGACATTCCAGAATGAGTTGTTTACCTGGTAAAGCATGTGAACAAAATTAATAGCTCCTTGTACAGTCTATTTTAATGGTAATATAACAACTACATGTAAACAAGTTTGTCAAGGGTAATGAAATGTACATGTACTCATGAAAAAGAAACAAAGAAACCTTGCAAGCTATTATTCTTACTGTAGGACATTGACACTGCAAGGTGCTGATTTACAACGGGATTTCTTTTTACATCTGAATGCGATACAGTACTTATTAATTAGTGAGTGAAAAACAACTGCAGATCTTTTAACTCACAAGCCGTGACAATAGGGCCTCTGATGTTCATTTTGTTCCATCCTTGGCACTTTGGTTGTGAGCTCAACTTTCTCATGGCCCTTGGGAAAAGAATTTCCTCTTGCACCCAGGGTATAATAATTATGTTCAGATGAGCAGATTTCATAGTTCATTCATGTAATCAGTCTATTCTATGTCAATGTCTTGAATGATGTCACTTTCACCATGAGGATACTTATTGGAAGAGGGAGCACTAATATTAGAAAGTGTGCAATGATTCAAAGGAGGGCACTAAATCAAATCAGCATGGTGAGCAACTGATAACCTGAACATGGTGAAAGTTTTACAAAAAAAATCATCATTAAAAGAATTTTGTAAAGATGTTGGTAAACATATGATTACAAAAAACAATAATCTAAGAAACTATAAAATGCAAAAATATGTTTAATATAAAATTATGGAACAGTTTGTACACACCTTTGCTCAATGTGAGATTTCAAGAACAATCATAATTATGCGGGAGTGGGAGGTGTTAGGTAGCCTGGTGGAGTGTGGATCAATGCACAAGCTGTCCAGGTTTGAGTCATGGCGAGGGTAATAAATTATTAAAGTACTTAAAATTCTCAGTGCCCATACCCACCCAGGTGTAAAAATGGGTTCTACTAAATCATTAATACTCTGGGGTGACCATGAGGGCGACGAACTAGCATTATATCTTAAGGGAGAACAAACAAAAAGTCATAGAAGTTTGTTTTTTTCCCTTTCCTTAACGCTTAGTTCTGTTATGTTAAATCCACAAATTGTGTGTGTTTCGTACCACGGATCAGGGTACTACTCGAATTGAAGACACACCAGGAAAATAAAGTCCACGGGATCTACCAGTTGTTTTGAACTAGTTTAATCAGCACAAGCTAGCTAGTCAACTGAAAGCAAAGGCATACATGTGGGTTGACTATAGCAATTCTAAATAATCGGATCTAACCTAAGAAACGAAACAGCAAAAAACATTCTCCACCATATTGTCGATATACTCACAATTCTGTAAGGCGTAATCCCGTTTAAGACGCGCTATTTTCCTACTTTTGTACAAAGAGCACAAACACACTGTTTTCGATGAAAGGATTACTTTCTACTGATCTCTTGATATTCTACTCGTACCAATCCACGAACGAGAGCCATGATCCGATTGGCTACTAAAGCAAAAATGAAAGTGAAGAATGATCATCGCAGTTAATTTTCCAATTTAAGCAATTGGAAAGACGAAGCTTGAAAAAATCAGGGCTTCAACGGGATTCGAATCCGTGACCTCCGCGATACCGGTGCGATGCTCTACCAACTGAGCTATGAAGCCACATATTGGGAGCGAGGTCAATTAATTGAGTTCATATCTTCCCGTGAGGAGTGAAATGATGTGTGGCTTCATAGCTCAGTTGGTAGGGCATCGCACCGGTATCGCGGAGGTCACGGGTTCGAATCCCGTTGAAGCCCTGATTTTTTCAGGCTTCGTCTTTCCAGTTGCTTAAATTGGAAAATTAACTGCGATGATCATTCTTCACTTTCATCTACAACCGCAGTTCGTATATGAATTATTTCATATAAACTTCACATCAAAGCAAAAATGGCGGGAATCTCGCGTGCTCGGTTTTATCACTAAGAAAACAAACATAATGTCTAAAAATAAACAAAACTCTCAACGAAGTGCAAAACAGTGTGACAGAGCAGTTTACAGATCACTCAGTGTATTGAACAACAGAATGCTTCAGAATCTTTTTTCTCCCCTTATCTAACAGGAGTTTTCCTCCAAGCAGAAAACCACCATTCCTCCAGAGGATATGGAAGGTATTGTCACTGAAGTCATTGAAAAAGAAACTAAAGCATTTGGAAACGTTGGACTGCAGTCAAGATCAAAAACTTTATAACCAGAACATGTATCTCAGAAAAGATTTTTTTACAGGTAGTTAAGGTGGCTCCCTATAGTTTTACGATCGCACGCGCGTATAGGACGCATATAGAAAGCTCAAGTAATCTGCGCGCGCTCAAAGGAAAATGTCAGTGTTTTTTTTTTATTTTTATGACGTCAACATGAGGACAAAAAGCAAAACTGACAGTGAATTTTCTCGCGTTTCCTTCGCTGAATTTTTTTAAAATTTGGCTCAGTTGTAACCACATACAATTCCTATAAAATACCCTATTTTTGTTAAAATCTGTCAGAGCTAATCGAGTATATTTAGAAGAATGACAAATTGCAGAATATTGGAAAAACCGTCTGACCAACCTTGACTTTTTACCAATTCAAAATGTCAGGCAATATCATTTCCATGATGTGGCAAAGTATGAAAAACTTTCACCGAAGGAAAGTTTAAATGTTAAGGAGTTTAGGCCAAAATGAGGAATATATCTGCATGTCATTAGATGAGCTGTTGCCATGGTAACAGCCTTAATCCAAAAAGTGACAACCGAAAAATAAGCCTTATTTTAGCAGTATCCATACTGGAAAATCTCTACAGGGAAAACTTCAAGAGGAATTAACTAAGTTTCCTTTTCTAACTCGTGCTCTATAGGGAGGGTGTTTGTAAATACTCTAGGGAGCCACCTTAAGTTAAGTGCTTAACTAAAGCATAACAACAAAACAAATTACTGTCACATCTAAAAGCAAAGTATAAACAGTGAATGGTGTTTCAAGAAATGGAACAATTAATCAAAAGGGACAAGGTTGACTAAGAACTAGTCAAGTAATTTATAGTGCTTGCAAGACTTCAGCCCTTATAGATGTCACTGGTGCTTTTTGTGGGGTAGAATAAGTGTCGCATAACTGTGTATTTACTTGCTCTTTTTTCTTACTTTTATAAAAGTACTTTTGCGGGCGCATTTTCTTGAAAATAAAGATTGATGTTTGAAAACTTTCAGAGTTGGTTACCTGTATTGGTTTGCTTGAGGATGAAATTTCGAAACTTGAGCAAGGAGCAAGCATAATATTAAGTAAATTGTCAGAGAGTTCAGGTAACTCGACTGACCCACCATTATACGTTACCTGACTGTGTAATTTCCTTTTCATTCAATTTTTAAACTCCTTGTACATAACTTTGAGGTGATTTTTAAATTCTAATTTTTTTTTAAATGTCTTATTTTACGCAGGGCCCTTTTTGATACCAGCCTATGGCTGATGGGGCTACCCTGCCTAAATAAAGCTGACTTGACTTGACTTTGTATTCCATATGCACTTGGCAAAGTGAAAAGATGTTCACTTTAGTGAAGGGTTAGGAAGCACTTCCTGTTTGGTTAAAACACAAATAATATATAGATTTAGGCCAGCCTAAAAGCGTAGCTCCTGGGCCGGGTTGTTCAGAGTCCGATTAAGCTAACGCAGGAAAAGGTAGGATTTTGATTTGAGTTTTGTAACTTTGCGGTGAGGTTTTCTGCATATTGTTTGGCCCTCTGTTTTGAGTTTTAATAATCACCATATACACAAAACAAAGCAGCAAAAAACATTTGCATAGAAGAAAAAGTTATAATTCGGTCAACTTTTAATCCTGGGTTAGCGTTAACCCGGCAGGTTTTTTGTTAGAGCCGGGACGCCGGGACCTTTACTCGGCTATTTTTATTTTTGTGTCGGCTATTTTACGCGCAGGTTGTACAAAAAATAATATACAAACTACGGCTACAAACATGACAAAACAACGCGTTTCTGTTAAAGCTTAAATGGCCGAAGAATAAGAGTGTTTTTTTAATTTTGCTATTTAATATTTTCTTAAACCAAATCGTGCATTATCTCTCAGCTATTGGATATTGTTTAATATTTGTACCATATTTTGCGTACGTGTAGCTGATTTGGAGTTCGTGACAAGATGTTATCAAGTAACAGAAAACACATTGATCGGCACGCCCTGTGGTCGTCGTTAGACTAAGGGCCTGATTACATGGCGAATTTCAGCCCGGGCTGAAATATTAGCCTCGGCGCCAAATATGAAATTGTGTGCGAAAAGTCTCCAGAGAATCAAAATGGCGCCGAGAACACGAATCGTGAAAATAGGCGCATTGCTTCTCTCGTAGTTTGACCTTTTGTTGGCGCTCAATTTTTAACTTTTTGGAATAGCAACACCCTACAATGATGATGGAACTGAAACGAAACCTGTCTCTTAGCCAGAAAGACCTACTTGCATAGAAAGAAAATATGTCGTCAAGCTTGCCGAGTTCATGGCCTCCCTGACAGCCTCGTGCTGTTTAACCTTGTCTCCATGTTCTTATATTCCATCTAAGCTTTAAAATTAGAGAGATTCTCTATTTTATCGCCTTTATTCCACTGAGAACGCTTCTACTTCGTAGCGGCAGCCATCTTATTTCCTGCTGTTCAGCCCGGGCTGAAATTCTGTTTCGATTACATGCCCGGGCTGAATCATTCTCCACGTAATCGCCAATTTGATCTCATGAGAATTTGTTTCAGAAGCCGGGCTGAGATTTCGGGCTGAAATTCGCCATGTAATCAATAACCTTCGTTGGTGATTACATGTGTTAAAAATAAAGACCGATAAACAGTGCACTGAATTCTCGAATCCTCCTGAAAAAAAGTGTGCGTATTTCTGTCAACGTTTTTACCCGGTGTTGCAACATGGAACGGCAATAAATACAGTTTCATTGTTAGCCTTTTGAACATTCGCTCCTTAGAGAACAAGAAGATCTGTTAGATCTTATAACCGCGCTTTTAAAATTTAACTGTTTTCTTAGTACTACAGTCGCAACGCAGTGCATATTCCAAAGCAATCTCTGATGATTCATTGATTACTGTAGACATCACAGCACTTGATCAACACAAACTCTATTATCGCACCATCAGTCGTAGCCGTTGTGACATCTCCGATGACGTAATAGTCTTAATCTGGAACTTTCTTCGGGATATGTACGGGCATGAAGATACGAACACTATTACAAACCGCTTTCTTTCTTTAAAGTCACGATTAAATTTAATCGTTTTTTTCCCTTGAGTTAAGGGTTAGCAAAGAAGTCACACAAGTCACATAATTCAAGAATTGCGTTATCTACGGCTATCTTTAGTACGGTGGTTATTTCCCTATCAATGACGTAATCTTTGCACGTTCTGACAAGTTCTTTGCTTGGCTTGCAAATATTTAATTTTCCTTCCGATCTATGAACTCGCTGCGATGAAACAGCCAAAGGATTTACTTCATTTGCCTAAAACCGCAAGAAATACTGGGAAAATTACAAATAAATTAATGACCGTCGCTTCTGCCGAAATAAACTTGCAAAGTAAACACGATCTTATTTGTCACGTAGCGAAAGTGAAAGCTGCAACGTCAGCGCATTCCATGGCTGACGTAATACCTTTTTTCAGCGTATTTATTATTCCCTTTAAATCCAACGCTTTGATAGAAAAAAAAAAGAAAATATATTTTACCCACAAAAAAGAAAACAATATCCGTAAAATTGTCCGTGTATTTATGTTTTAACAGCTTCTGGCGGAAAAACATCACACGTTGCGTGACTCAAAGTTTGGCCGAGCGGAGGTCTGCGTCTGGTCACCGACAAAAAAAAAAATAATAAACCACGGGTAAACCTAGAACCGCGCTCGGCCCATGGCCGCGCGGTTAATAAAGCAATCGAATACTGACCTTATCACTGTTCAAGGCGACGTATTGGCGCGAAGGAAGTGAAGCGGAAAATTGACCAGTATTTTACCCAGAGGTAAGCTGCTTTCATTGTGCTAAACTACGGTAATTTATTAATTCATCTTTCTTGTATCACAACTTCTGTAGCATTTCGGCGAAGCGAAATTCATTGCGAAGTTGCTTGCATTATGTCTGCCGAAGATGCTTGAAAGTTTGCTTAGGACTTCGCTGTTTTATATTTTCTTTTTCCTTTTCGCGTAAACCTTTTATGCAACAATCATGTTAACACATGCCCGATAGTTTCGGCTGATTTCTGATTCGTAAGAGTATCCTGCCACAAAAGATTTGAGGAAAGCAAAACATAATTAGCTCTTATTGAGTTATTTTTTTGTAAAAAAAATACCTCGTAGCCGGCGCGTCGGGTATGTAATGGACGGGTCAATGGGTGAGTGAGTGAGTGAGTGAGTGAGAGATGTATGTATGTCACACCAATCAGATTGGATCTACTATGAACAGCCAATCAAATTTCTTGTTGTAAAGGTAAATGGTATGTGAGAAACACAAGGTATGTATAAACAACATAGGCACGCAAGGCGTGCAAGAGTTATTTTTTTTGTGAACTATAAGTCTCGGAGATAGGAGCATTCATGGAACTGTTTACAGTAATAATTTGGTTGATTTGACAAGTTTTTTTGGTTGCGATGTACAGCAAGAAAGAAACTGGGAGTTTATGAAGTACATACGATGTTACATCGGTAATGGTAAGATAACTAAATAGTAAGCCCTAAAATGTTTGACTGAACAAACTACAGTAATCTGACACGTCTCCAGATGTAGATACCATCTTATTTTCTAACAGGCAATTTCTTTGATACAACCCACACTGTGATTGGTCTGACACGCGCACATGCATAACTCCCTCACTCACCGATCACGTAGCCCTTCCCCCGGGGGGGACTCCCTTATATGGGCTATATAGGTCTGTGCGGCCCCGAAGGGTGTGGTTTTTCAGCCGTTTTGGTCATAAATAGGGTATCGATTTTAGCTGATTTTGGTCATTTTGGTCATAAATTGGGTACGGTTTTTGCACTCTAGCCTTGATATGGGTATGCTTTAAGAAGAAGCCACTTTTTCATCATTATCGAAAAGAAAATCAACAAAAGCCCTTCACAAATTTATATGTTTACGGTAATTTAACATTGGTTTGAACTAGGGAGCTAATTATAACGCAGGTCTGAAACAGGGTTTTGATTTGAGGGTCAGGTCGTAAATAGGGTTTCGAATTTCTGGTCAGGTGATAAATAGGGTAAGGAATATCGCAGATTTTGGTCATAAATAGGGTAAGGGTTTTGGGAAGCGGGCCGCACACCCCCAACCAATTTTTCTGGGAGTACCCCCTCGGGAGCCCTTCCAGCCCCCAAGAGGTGTTTTTGCTCAAAAATACTCAAGTTAAGGGAACTTTTCGCATTTTATACGAGTCGTAAGTTTACCCTTTTTACACAACACAACGCAACAACACTACTTCACCGAAAATTGAAAGAAAGAGAAAAAACCTCTCTGACACGTTGAAAGTCTGATTTAATTAAATTGCACTTTAACTTGGTGCCACACAGTCTTCAAAGAACATTTGAACAGTTTTCATACCTTTTACCTTTAAAAATATCGGACTGAAAAGAATGTCATAAAATGCCCATCAAATAAAAATATTAAACTGCTACTGCAGAGACGTAAAAACACTCTAGAAATGAAAGCTTCTTTTTTGTTTAATATCCTGGGAACAATAGCCGATAACTTGTAAGCTCTAATTGAATTTACTCCCATATGAAAAACAAAAGTGTCGAGTTACCATTTGTAACTAAAAATAGCGAACATCTCGTGGGAACAAATGGTGACGATTCGTCAGCTCTAATTGAATTTACTACCTTGTGAAAAAACAAGAGTGTCAAATTACCCATTGTAACTAAAAAATAAAAATATCTCGTTATATTTGCATGCAATAAGAACAAAACAATCGTTACCTGCACTTACTATTGTAAACGTTAGAACTGCTTCAAATCTAAATAGTCTCGTCTCCTCTAAAACATGTCCTAAGAACTAGAACCGACGATTCGTGACCTCTAATTGAATTAACTCCTTGTGAAAAACAAAAGTATCAAGTTACCCTTTGTAATTAAAAATAAAAATATCTCGTGCCATTTGCCTACTACTCATGAACTGCTTCAAAACTCAAGACTCATCTCGTTCATAACTAGCCACCATTACACTGAAAATTATGCACTCCAAAACAACCCAATGTACGTATGTAACTGTCACACTCCCCTCCAAACCGGACTAAAAATCACAAACCGGCAACATACACGTCACTCTTTATTTTTCAATTACCAAAGTCCTCGTGTTTATACATACCTTGTGTTTCTCACGTACCATTTACCTTTACAACAAGAAATTTGATTGGCTGTTCATAGTAGATCCAATCTGATTGGTGTGACATACATACATCTCTCACTCACTCACTCACTCACTCACTCACTCACTCACCCATTGACCCGTCCATAACATACCCGACGCGCCGACTAAGAGGTATTTTTTTTACAAAAAAATAACTCAACAAGGACTTTGGTAATTGAAAAATAAAGAGTGACGTGTATGTTGCCGGGTTGGGATTTTTAGTCCGGTTTGGAGGGGAGTGTGACAGTTACATACGTACATTGGGTTGTTTTAGAGTGCATAATTTTCAGTGTAATGTTGGCTAGTTATGAACGAGATGAGTCTTGAGTTTTGAAGCAGTTCATGAGTTAGTAGTAGGCAAATGGCACGAGATATTTTTATTTTTAATTACAAAGGGTAACTTGATACTTTTGTTTTTCACAAGGAGTTAATTAAATTAGAGGTCACGAATCGTCGGTTCTAGTTCTGAGGACATGTTTTAGAGGAGATGAGACTATTTAGATTTGAAGCAGTTCTAACGTTTACAATAGTAAATGCAGGTAACGATTGTTTTGTTCTTATTGCATGCAAATATAACGAGGTATTTTTATTTTTTAATTACAAAGGGTAATTTGACACTCTTGTTTTTCACAAGGTAGTAAATTCAATTAGAGCTGACGAATCGTCACCACTTGTTCCCACGAGATGTTTGCTATTTTTAGTTACAAATGGTAACTCGACACTTTTGTTTTTCATATGGGAGTAAATTAAATTAGAGCTCACAAGTTATCGGCTGTTGTTCCCAGGATATTAAACAAAAAAGAAGCTTTCATTTCTAGAGTGTTTTTACGTCTCTGCAGTAACAGTTTAATAGTTTTATTTGATGACATTCATTTTAGTCCGATATTTTTAAAGGTAAAAAGTATGAAAACTGTTCAAATGTTCTTTAGAAGACTGCGTGGCGTCAAGTTAAAGTGCATTTAATTAAATCAGACTTTCAACGTGTCAGAGAGGTTTTTGTCTTTCTATTTTTGGTGAAGTAGTGTTTTTGCGTTGTGTTGTGTAAAAAGGGTAAACTCACGACTCGTCTAAAATGCGAAAAGTTCTCTTGAGTATTTTTGAGCAAAAATTCCCCTTAGGGGTTGGAAGGGCTATGTGATCGGTGAGAGAGGGAGCTAAGCATGTGCTCGTGTCACACCAATCACATTGTGGGTTGTATCAAAGAACGAATCAAATTGCCTGTTAGAAAATAAGATGATATCTACATTAATCTGGAGACGTTTCAGATCACTTTAGTATGTTCAGTCAAACATTTTATGGCTTAGTATTTAGCTATCTTACCATGACCGATGTAACATCGCAACCATAAAAACTTGTCAAATTAACCAAATCACTGTACCATGAATGCTTCTATCTCCGACACTTCACACAAAAAAATAACTCTTGCACGCCTTGCGTGCCTATGTTTAACCGAGCAGGAGGTCTGTATGGGAGAATCTTGACCGAGGTCGTGAGTACAGACAGAACGCAGTGAGGTCTGTACACACGACCGAGGACAAGATTCTCCCATATAGACCGACTTAGCTCGGTTAATAAGATGTTTATTATATGGCAAAGAAGAAAACTTTAATTCGTTTAATGTAACTGGTTTGCTGACATTTTGCCAGCGAACGGCGATGAGCTTAACTTAAACCTGCCGAAAGTTGCTCGTCCTCTTTACTTCTTTTTTTGTCATCGGGCTTTTTGGCACTTCCATAAATGATTGAGAAGAAAATCAAAGAAAATGTTGAACATTTTTGTATTTTAGTTTGCTACTTTTCCAACGCAAAATGAAACCGGTCTACAGATGCCGGTCTAGATGGGAAAATCTAGACCGCGGTCAATATCGATTTCAGCCAATCAAATTCGTGAATTCGGTAGTTCCCAGTCCTTGTGAGACACAGCCATAAAATAAAGGTTTTCTCTGAAAATATACGCATTGAAGTGAATGAGTGTTGCGTGTTGTTTACAAATGACATTGTCAAAAGCTGCTGAAAAATAATTTACAGCATAAATATGTTTTTTAAAATGCAAGGCTTCACAGTTAATAATTGCGAGAAATATGACTTTCAAACAGGAGCCTTGTAATGACAAAGCCCTGTATTTTCCTGTGTATTTATGGTTAGCAAGTTGAGGTCCTCTCGACTGATAAACTATGATTTCTTGATACGTTGCGTGACGGTGCTGTTTCCGTAGACTCACAAGTTTAAAATAACTAAATATTTGCATTTGCCTTCAAATTTCACGCTAAACATTTTCACATTTACTGGTCATGTTTAACTACAAAAGCCTTACCTCCGTGGTAAGGTCTTGAGAGACAACAGAGAACTTCATCTCCCTAGAACTGAAACTGCTATGGGCCAGTCCACATTCATGTACGCTGCTGCCAAGGAATGGAATGACCTCCCAAACGACCATCGAAACTGCAGTACTCTGAAAATTTTTAAAACTAAACTTTTCAAATTTTTTAGTGATTTAGACAAGACTGATCATAAATGTAGTGTTTAGATTATTTTTTAGTATTGTTTGATTGATTATTGTTTCTTACCATGCAATTTATGGATACTGATCATCGGTTTATACCAGCGTCTTCCTCCCAGTCTTCGCTGATCGGTCTTTCAGTTTTAAATAAAGCTTTTATTATTATTATTATTAAAGATTCGCACAGCCATTGATGATATTGAAGCTGATTATCATTATTATTATTATTATTATTATTATCATCATCATCATTATTATTATTATTAAAGCTAATCCCTGAATCGGTGTACTCAGAGATAAATGGTGAGATGATAAGGGAGGCTGCGTTAAGAACAAAGGGATCAGGGGACCATGCGGGGTTGACGCTAATGGTTTTAGAAGAATGATGGTTTGCAAATCCTTTAAACAGTCGTCTACAAAATTATGCGAGGCGATAGCCACAATGACAAGGACTCTATGTACAACTTATATCGACCCTGCAACCATAGAGCCACTGGTGGCAAGCCGATTGATTCTCCTGGATAAAGGTGAAGGTGCAGTGAGGCCTATAGGGGTCGGCGAGGTGATACGAAGGATTATTGGAAAGTGTGTAATGAACGTTTCTAAGGGAGACGTGGTTGAGGCGAGTGGTTCACTCCAGCTATGCGCAGGTCAAAAGTCCGGCAGCGAGGCTGCTATACATGCTATGCATGCCATATTTGAAGCAGATGACACGGACGCGGTACTGCTCATCGATGCTTCTAATGCATTCAATGCACTTAACAGAGCAACTTCACTGCATAATATCCGGGTTCTCTGCCCTGTAATTGCAGCATATGCCATCAATACTTACAGGAAGTCGGCACGCTTGTTTATTACCGGCGGCAAAGAGATCATGTCAGCTGAAGGAACAGCACAGGGTGACCCACTTGCTATGGCCCTCTACGCCTTAAGTGTGCAGCCGCTGATCACAAGCCTGCAGGCGGCGTCCAGTGCTAAACAGTGCTGGTTTGCTGACGATGCCTGTGGAGCTGGCTCTGTACTGGAAATCAAGAAATGGTGGGATGTCCTCAACAGCCTTGGCCCAGTCTTTGGCTATTTTCCCAACCCCAAGAAATGTTGGATTATCTCAAAGCCAGATAAAGAGGCAAGCGTGAAAGAAGTGTTCAAGGACACGGCTGTCAATGTGACGGTAGAGGGACAAAAACATCTGGGTGCGGTGATAGGTTCACGGGAATATCTAGAGGAATACGTTAGCGAGAAGGTGACCAACTGGGTCAGCGAGATTACCAAGCTGGCAGAGTTTGCTCTTTCTCAGCCTCAAGCGTGTTATGCTGCTTACACCTTTGGCCTCAAGCACCGATGGACCTATTTTTTGAGAACTTTGCCTGATATTCAAGAATTATTGGAGCCTTTGGAGAATGCCATATCTAAGGTGCTCATCCCTACAATTACGGAGCATAGGTGCACTCGGCTGGACAGGGACATTCTAGCACTGCCAGTCCGTCTAGGGGGGCTTGGCATGACAAACCCGTGTCTTCACGCAAATCTTGAGCAATCCTCCTCCGTCAAAGTTACCATCCCGCTGGTCCAACAGATCGTGGCTCAATCCCATCAGATGCCGGATGATTCTTTGGTCAAGCCACTACAACAGGCAATGAGGAGTGAGAGAGCAACGGTGCTCCAAGACAGGGCAGAGCATATCAGAGGGGTAGCCCCACAGAAAGTCCAACAGGCACTTGACCTTGCTGCGGAAAAAGGGTCATCTGTTTGGCTGACGGTACTCCCCCTTCGTGAAATGGGTTTCAATCTAAATAAGAGAGACTTCCGCGATGCAATCAAACTGCGCTACGATTGGCCGGTTGATGATATCCCCTCCACCTGTGTATGCGGTGATGCTTTTACAGTGGACCACGCAATGATATGCAAGAGAGGTGGGTTCGTTAATCAACGTCACAATGAGCTGAGGGACTTAGAAGCCGAACTCCTGAATATGGTTTGCACCGATGTTGAGATTGAGCCTGTCCTGCAAGACATCTCGGGTGAACAGCTGGGAAGAGGTTCTAATCGAGCTCCAGATGCGAGATTAGATATTCATGCGCGCGGGTTCTGGGAGAACCAACGATCAGCATTCTTTGACGTGAGGGTTTGTCACCCTAATGCTGATTCGTATAGGGACCTAGAGCTCCAACAGATATACCGCAATCATGAGAACGAGAAGAAGCGCCTTTACGCGAGGACGGTTTTGGATATCGAACAAGGAACTTTTACACCCCTTATTTTCACGTCAACAGGCGGCATGGGAAACGAGTGCTTGCAATACCATTCCAGACTGGCGCAGCTGATCTCCATCAAGAAAGGAGAACATTATGCTAAAACAATCTCCTGGATAAGAGCAAGGACATCCTTCGCTTTACTAAGATCCGTACTAATCTGCCTAAGAGGTTCAAGAGCTAGAAGGAAAGCCTTTTGTGACTTTAAGAACATTGATATTGACGTTGAAACCCAGGAGGGAGCCATTATGTAAACACTGTTGAAATAGGTTTTAATAGTTTATTTCTTTTATTTACTTTTACCTTGTAATATACCGATATTGACGTTGAAACCCAGGAGGGAGCCATTATGTAAACACTGTTGAAATAGGTTTTAATAGTTTATTTCTTTTACTTACTTTTACCTTGTATATACCAGTTTGTATGGAATATGTTAATTAATGTTATGATGATGATAGTAGTATTAGTATTAGTTGTAGTAACCATGATATCGTGATTAGATACGGAAACATGTTTTACAGGTTTAACAGACATCAAATTATGTAAATATCATAGCATTTTGTAAAGCTTAGCTCTAGTTTTTGTCACAATAAACACTCCTCTTTTTAAAAAAAAAATTATTAAAGCTAATTCTAAAAGTATAATTAACATGCAGTTTCTCAGCTGGAAGCACGAATATTAGCTGACATTTGCAACCGGAGCTGATTTATCGTAAACAAACTCCGTGCAACCAGCGACCGATTCTAATATTTCCGCTGATAAATAAAAGTAGACAACATTCCTATTACCGTTCCTTGGTTCAGGCTTACTCTTATGGCTTTAGAGTACTTTTCCGAACAATTTCGACTGGATACAGACCGAACTTTCCATCCCCAAGCCAACGCGATTCAAAAGTTGAGTTCGGGAACATTAATTGTCCCACTTATGTAGCACGTCATCTCGCATCCCGACGAAACCGGCCACGTTATGTATGGGTTATTGACCAAGTGTGAGGTCAAGATGGCAGGATATTGGCCAAGTTCATTTTTTGCGTGTTTATGGACCGAGACGGAGTCGAGGTCCATAAACTCGCAAAAAAAGAACAAGGCTAATATCCAGCCATCTTGACCTCACGGGGAAATTTTTCTTGCAGGACACGGCGGGTAGTCCCGAGCGGGCAAGATAGCTCCAACTTGCCCGCTCGGGTAGCCAATCACAGCGCAGGATTTGATTCATCTTGCCCGCTCACGGAGCTAGCCATATAATAATATTTAATTATCGCACGGTCCAGAATCACAACCAAAAAGTAAACCGTCTCGTCTCCTCTTGCTTTTCGATGATGTCATTTGTTTTCGCCCCTGCTACGAAAAACAAACCTAACCTGCAAAATGTGTTTACTTCAATGACTCTTTCAATGAAATTCTCCCCCCCCCCCCCCCAATAACTTGGGGCTATATATATGTCTGCTGGCTTTTGTTTTTTTGTGTGTGTGTTTTGTTGTTGTTGTTGTTGTTGTTGTTGTTGTTTTTTGTTTGTTTGTTCAGTTTTTGAGTTATTTTTTTGTAAAAAAAAATACCTCTTAGTCGGCGCGTCCGGTATGTTATGGACGGGTCAATGGGTGAGTGAGTGAGTGAATGAGTGAGTGAGTGAGTGAGTGAGTGAGTGAGAGATGTATGTATGTCACACCAATCAGATTGGATCTACTATGAACAGCCAATCAAATTTCTTGTTGTAAAGGTAAATCGTACGTGAGAAACACAAGGTATGTATAAACACAAGGACTTTGGTAACTGAAAAATAAAGAGTGACGTGTATGTTGCCGGTTTGTGATTTTTAGTCCGGTTTGGAGGGGAGTGTGACAGTTACATACGTACATTGGGTTGTTTTAGAGTGCATAATTTTCAGTGTAATGGTGGCTAGTTGTGAACGAGATGAGTCTTGAGTTTTGAAGCAGTTCATGAGTAGTAGGCAAATGGCACGAGATATTTTTATTTTTAATTACAAAGGGTAACTTGATACTTTTGTTTTTCACAAGGAGTTAATTCAATTAGAGGTCACGAATCGTCGATTCTAGTTCTTAGGACATGTTTTAGAGGAGACGAGGCTATTTAGATTTGAAGCAGTTCTAACGTTTACAATAGTAAGTGCAGGTAACGATTGTTTTGTTCTTATTGCATGCAAATATAACGAGATATTTTTATTTTTTAGTTACAATGGGTAATTTGACACTCTTGTTTTTCACAAGGTAGTAAATTCAATTAGAGCTGACGAATCGTCACCACTTGTTCCCACGAGATGTTTACTATTTTTAGTTACAAATGGTAACTCGACACTTTTGTTTTTCATATGGGAGTAAATTCAATTAGAGCTTACAAGTTATCGGCTATTGTTCCCAGGTTAAACAAAAAAAAAAAGCTTTCATTTCTAGAGTGCTTTTACGTCTCTGCAGTAGCAGTTTAATATTTTTATTTGATGGGCATTTTATGACATTCTTTTCAGTCCGATATTTTTAAAGGTAAAGAGTATGAAAACTGTTCAAACGTTCTTTGAAGACTGTGTGGCACCAAGTTAAAGTGCAATTTAATTAAATCAGACTTTCAACGTGTCAGAGAGGTTTTTTTCTCTTTCTTTCAATTTTCGGTGAAGTAGTGTTGTTGCGTTGTGTTGTGTAAAAAGGGTAAACTTACGACTCGTATAAAATGCGAAAAGTTCTCTTAACTTGAGTATTTTTGAGCAAAAATTCCTCTTGGGGGCTGGAAGGGCTCCCGAGGGGGTACTCCCAGAAAAATTGGTTGGGGGTGTACAGCCCGCTTCCCAAAACCTTTACCCTATTTATGACCAAAATCTGCGATATTCCTTACCCTATTTATGACCTGACCAGAAATTCGAAACCCTATTTACGACCTGACCCTCAAATCAAAACCCTGTTTCAGACCTGCGTTATAATTAGCTCCCTAGTTCAAACCAATGTTAAATTACCGTAAACATATAAATTTGTGAAGGGCTTTTGTTGATTTTCTTTTCGATAATGATGAAAAAGTGGCTTCTTCCTAAAGCATACCCATATCAAGGCTAGAGTGCAAAAACCGTACCCTATTTATGACCAAAATGGCCAAAATCAGCTAAAATCGATACCCTATTTGTGACCAAAACGACTGAAAAACCATACCCTTCGGGGCCGCACAGACCTATATAGCCCATATAAGGGATTCCCCCCCCCCCGGCGGAAGGGCTAAGTGATCGGAGAGTGAGGGAGTTATGCATGTGCGCGTGTCAGACCAATCACAGTGTAGGTTGTACCAAAGAACGAATAAAATTGCCTGGAGACGTGTCAAATTACTGTAGTTTGTTCAGTCAAACATTTTATGGCTTACTATTTAGTTATCTTACCATTACCGATGTAACATCTTATGTACATCATAAACTCCCAGTTTCTTTCTTGCTGTACATCGCAACCAAAAAAACTTGTCAAATCAACCAAATGTTTACTGTAAACAGTTCCATGAATGCGCCTATCTCCGAGACTTATAGTTCACAAAAAAAAACTCTTGCACGCCTTGCGTGCCTATGTTTTTTTTTGCTGGGTTTTAGTATACGTTGTGAAACAACGGTTATAGCGGATTTTGCCAAGGTAGCAAAAATGGCACACGGAGGAAAACCATTTTTCGTTTTCGGTTACATATTAATGACAAACGGAGAAACGTGATTTGCTCGTAATACCTTGGACATCAAAACACCAATGCAACTTACCACATTAAATGTCATGTGATCTTTTTTATGTATCCATGGGTATTAGCCACGGGAAATGTACCTCCGGAAATATTGGTCATACTCACTAAATGCAGTTTCCCGTGGTAAAAGGGTCATTTACAACGGTAAAGAGTTCCATGTAACCGAACCCTAAGGGAGCGAAGTCCAAACATGTTTCTCCTGTAAACGCTTTTTCGTCTGCAGCTTGGGATCTTATAACCAGGACTCTACGGCATCTTTACTTGACGTTCATCACTACAACACGACAAAATGTATAAATATTTACTGTAAAGCTTCAATTTCTCTGATTTATCCATAGCGCATCAACTTTTATTTGACAGAAATCCCACACAAGTTCGCATTGCGGACCTATTTTCTTTTAAAACTCGATCGAAAAGGAAATTTTTCAACAGAGAATACGCTGATAATTTAATTATGGTTGCGCCATGAAAAGAATAGCCGCGTACGTGGGACAATTATCGTAAATATATTAACAAAAACTAATTTTACGTTTATTGTATTAACATGGTCAGGAAAAGTTCTGTTTTTCACAACAGATTTGAGATAAATTTCTTCCGTGTGATGGAAAAAAATATGGGAAGAACGCAAACAGAAGAACGCGGAAGTAAATTAACCAGGCATAAAGTGAACTTTATTTTCTTTTGATTAACCAAAAGTGGTCCAAATTTGAAATAGTGAGACAAACATGGCCTCCATTACATAAAGAAAAAGCCTAAATTTCCATGTTTTTGAGCAACCAATGCATCTATTAAGGGATGAAATCAGGGAGGTAAATTGACCAGAAATGGCCTAAAATGCACCCATTGGGCCTTACAAATTCAAAACTTTTCTGGGGGAGACCCACCAGACCTCCCCAGTGGGGCGACCCCCTCCCACACCTACCCCGACTTGGCACGGCGTGCCAAGATGGCGGCAGAGCCGCCATAATGGTCCCTGTTATTTGCTCAATTGTCCCTGTTAGAGCGGTTTTCATTTGAGTGTCGAAAGTAATTAGGCAATTACTTTGGTTTTGGTTTTGGTTTTACCACGGTTTCAGATTGGCTGAGTAGTCTAATTGGTGTGTAATTGGTTTGGTTTTGGTTTTATGACACTCAGTTGAAAACCGCTCTATTAAAAATCATAACAAAAACCCTGGTTAACCGGCTTCGGAACAATCCTGCCATGTTTTCAACAAGTTAACCTGACAAGAGCCTGCGGTCCAACCGAAAACCAACACTTGGTCAGCGGTCAACTTAAAAAAAAACACATGACCTCAATGAGCCGTAAACTTGAGTCCGCGATATGGCCACGCTATATTGGTCAGCGGATACGTTGTTTTGACAGGTGTCAGTTGATCATAACATGGTTGTCCAATATCAAAGAAGTACACGGTAAACCAAGGCTGCGTGTCTCTGTCAACCTGTTAGTTGAAAGTTTAAAACCCGGTTAGTAAGAGGTATATCGTGGTCTTAAAATCGTTGTGGAAATGTCAACATGTCAAATTCAACGTTGGATTAAAACCCTAACATGTTAACATGTCAAATTTAATTGAATAACATACACCGTTTATCATTAAAATTCCTGAAAAAAATTAACTTTCAGGCAATGTCAGTTTTTAGGGGTTCTTGATACGTTTTAAAAGTTCATTCACAGTATTCAACATAGCCATATTCAAGGCTTCTTGCTGTTGTTGATATTGCTGTTGCTGATGAAGCAGCATTGTCTGGAATTGCTGCTGTTGCTGTATTACAGCAGCTGTCAGCTCCAGCTCTCTATTGTGAAGCTGCCGATGTTCTTCTTGCTCATTTTTTTTCATTGCAATGGAGGCTTCCAGCATTGAAACCAAATTGGTGTGACTTGATTCTTCTTAATTGGCGATACCCCATCATCAGAATTATTGTCACCTTCACCTGCAACACCATCTCTCTTTCTTTTCTTTGTACTGCTCAACCTTTCCACAGCCTTCCTCCTCATATCCTCAGCAGTCTCTTTTTCTGTTGTTTCTTTTTCCTGTGATTTTTCCTCCCACTCTGACATTCACTCATCTATCCCTGTTAGAGCTTGATATGATTCATCAAACTTTACCTGAACCCCACTTGCCTTCTTTTCTTCTTTCTCTAGCATGGTACTCCTCCATCAAAGAATCAAACAGATTGCGAACAGATCTTTGAGTAGCTTTCACAAGACCACGTTGAACCAGGTTATCAGCAATCCTGGTCCATGCTGCCCCCCTCTTAGTTGACCCAACAGGAAATTTGTATGGCTCCACGTGGATGACTTCTCTAAGTAATTTCAAGTCATCATCTTTTTTCCAGATGAAAATTTCTCGCTTAGTAGACATATCTGGACAAACAAAGAAAACTTGTAAAACTTTATTCACATTTATTACAGGTCAACAATTTATCGTAAGAAATGTATTTACGGATTAAATTCTGATTGGCTGTATAGGCTTTTTTCACAATGAAAATAAAGCGTATAGATTTCTACAAATCAGCTTTATGGAATAAAATTCTCGTGTTATGTGTAATAAATAATTCAACTGATGTTTTTTTGCATGGCATAGCCAATTACAGAAAACAGCCTTTAACAGAGAGCTCAGTCCGTTATCCGGTCGAAAT
>NC_138146.1:10007011-10209511 GCF_964199315.1 Orbicella franksi
ATTGACATCATCGCTAACGCCGCCACCGCTGTCGTCGTTGTCGTCATCATCGTCATCGCCGTCGTCGTCATAATCACTGTTGTCGCTGTCCTCGCTGTCATCGTCACCCTCACTGTCATCTTTATCTTTTTCACTTTGTTGTGCAGTATCTGTTGTTTCATCTTCATCACTTATAGATGATATACCGCTGTCCCGTTCACAACGCTTTTCGGGTCACGCACTTTCTATTTTTCGGTGACAATGGCGTCAGCCACGTGGAACGAATCTGCAATCGTAAATGTTCTAAAGGAGGCAGATCTCGAGGAGTATGAGGAATTATGTTTAAACAAAGGCCTGAGGAAAGTGAAACACCTCAAAGACGTCAATTCTCCGCTGTTTCAACGAGAATTAGGTATGTAAACTACCTGGTATTATGCATATGCTTGTGTATTTTAAAATATAAAGTGACATTTACAGACATTTGCATCTATAATTAATGCAAATTTTGTCAGTCGAATTCTTTTTTCTTTTTTTTTAATAATGCTTATCCAGAGGAAATCCATTCCGACTATTCATTTCAATTTGAAGGCCAAGCGCTTGTGTTATTTTTAATAGAACTACCAAGCTTTCGTACCAAATATGTATTGATTGTACAGTATTTCCTGAGGGTTTTTTATAAAATTGTCATTTGTGTAATGATTTCTTAATGTTTCTATTAATTATTTCTAACAATCGAGAGTAAGATTTTCTGGTTGTATACGATCTACGTCACACTCCACTATATAATCCAGAGTGACACTGGATTATACTTAAAAGTGACCAACTGCGTTTCTATAAGATTAAATACGCCAGTATCAAAGATACCATATGTCGCTTTTGTCTAATTATATTGATCATTCTTGATTTCTTACTCTAAAAAAAGGGATGAGCGTCTTTGAAGCAGAAAGGCTTCTTAAAGCATACAGACAAGGAAACAATTCCCCTGTGAATGAGCCAGTGACTGGTACGGATACAAGTTCATCTGAGCTACAAATACGGAGAGACAAGGCGCTTGGTTGGATTCTAAACCCACGAACACCAATGAACCACTTCTACAACCAAGTGTATGAGTCCTTTTTTGTTGAAACTGTCTCCTTTTTGGCTGTATCCACAAAAAGTTTTCGGAAGAGTCCCACAAGGAGAGAACCACACATTAAAGCCCCGTGATTTCAGCATTATAACAATGAACTTACATCAAATGGAACAAGTAGAAAACTTTGTACAAGAAATTGAAGACAAAGTGAAGAGTGATCTACAGTCCTCAATTCTTGCAAACGGAAAAATTAAAGCTGGCCGAAGAACGTCATACAAGTTTGACGAGGACGTAATTTCTGAGCTGTGCCAGTTAAAAACCAAGCTGGTTTCCACAAGATCAAAGTTATCTGACCTTGGAAGGAGAGCCTCGAATCTCTTTCAGGTAGATTTTGGAGCCTTCAAGAGAAAATCGCGATCAAAAAAACAGCAACAAACACCGTGCGGCAAAACGTAAGGCTATGCGTACCTCTCAGAGGACGTCAGAAGTTATGAAAAAGATCGCCCCTGGATTAGACGAGGACTCTCGCTCTGAAAAAAGTCATATAGCAAAAGAGCTTGTTTTCAAATTGAACAAAAGAGAGAAGAAATGGTTGGCGTTATTGGTATGCCAACACGATACAGCTCGGCTTAGCAGTGATGCAAGGGACTACCTCTCGAGCCTACTAGGCAAAAATGGAGGCAATGCTGCAACCAGTACCAGTAGTTACCACGGCCACGACAATGAAGATGATGATGATCTGAATTATGATGATGATGATGATGATGATGATGGTGACGACGACGGATACGATGATGACGATGACTGCAGTGTTTTTGAAGCGGCCAGCCGAATCAGTCCAGTGCAGAAGAATACTTCAGATGACCATTATGGCCCATACTGGGATAATTTCCCAACTTGCACACCATACCTGGATCATGTGTCAGACTAACTGTCAGAAGTTTTCTATATTACTTTAATTCTCGAAGAAAATATTGTTTCTGTTCAAAACGTAGAGCATATTATTAGGTATCATTAGTTATAAGCAATGTGTGGTGCACGTGCGCAAGTCAGAAATGGAACTTTTGCAGCTTTTAGCTACTACTGATCATGACATCTTCTCATGTGTTGTATTTTTAAATTTGTACAAACTTCGTACAACAAATGAATCATGTAAGAACCGACACAAAGTGTTTCATTGAACAGTTATGCCTTTAATAAAGACATTTTGTATTCATAATACATGTACTTTTATTATAGCCCCGTATTTCACTTTTCATGCTGCAACCAGTGACAAATTAAAATCCACGGGGCAGAGTGACCTAGATCAAGAGAACTCTGAGTTCAAAGACTTGTGGTAAATACTTATAATCTCAAAAAATCGTAGCCCTCCCCTCACTGAGATTTTTTTTAAAACGACTCTCCCCAAAGTGGAGCTCAAAAAGTAGTGACCCTCCCCCCCCCCCCAGTAAATAATGACCGGTCCCTAAAATAACAAGTTTTGCTAGATTCCCGCCGACAAACCACGTAGCGAAATAAACAAATTCTTAACCTAAACAGTGCTTCGATAAAAGACATATTTGCTACGAAGGCAGAAATTATACTTAAGAAGTAAAACAACGACAGAAAACAACAATTGAACTGTCTCTGTTTATGATGAGAAGCTTTATTTTTGTTAAAATGCTCAATTGCTCAAACAACACTTACATGCAGTGTAGTAACGCTCGTTCTCCGGTCATCTCAGCGAAGTGAACGGACGAGTGGTCAGTACAAAACTTGCTCTGATATTCTCTTCTGTGCTCGGAGTAGAACCAGTGGGAGCCGTTTAATCTTTCTAACTTTTACGCTAGTTCGGGCAATCTTGCTGCATGCGGCTACAAGCCGTAAATAACTGTAGCTCCTTTCAAATTCAACTCGGAATTTCGCATTTTCATCCGCAGGCTTGGAGCTCCGCGTTTCGTAATTTCCACTGGAAAAGTGCACGTTTTGATGGTCCACAATATGGCCGGATTCCTCTGAACTATGAACCTTTACCTGCCTTTAGATCCATAATTATAAATTAACTTAAAAGCGAACCTTGAAGGCATCGTTCTTCTCTCAAAAGCCACTCAAACTACTTGAAACTGAAAGCTTAGCTGAAGTTCAGGTTGTGATTGACAGCTGTCACTTCTTTAGCCAATCAAATTACTTGAACAATTCTAACAAGGATTGTGATTGGCTTATTTCAGCGTGCTTTATCAGAGAACAGAGCATGGCTGATGCCACTTTTGCTCGTTTGGAAAATAAAGTTTGGTCACAGGCAGCCCTAGCTCTCTAAGAGTTCATATGGGATTTTCTACAAGATATCCATGGAGGTAGTTAAAAGTGAAAATTCTGAATAAAAATGGCCTACCTTATTCCATACGTGTGTTGTTTGCTCCTGGTGTGGTTATTTTACCGATTTAACTTGATTTAAGCGACTTTTTTTGAATTGCGGTTTTCCCTTCATAAAGAGGACTTCACAGCAGGAGCAAACAACACTTACTTACTTACTTGCTTACTTATGCCTAGTGCCCCTCCTGGGGCATAGGCCACCAACAAGAGTTCTCCAGCTATCTCTGTCCTGGGCTTTCCTTTCTAGCTGACTCCAGGTCAGCCCCAATCTCTTGATGTCTACTTCCAAGTCTCGTCTCCACGAGTTCCTAGGCCGTCCCCTTTTCCTCTTTCCCTGGGGATTCCAAAACAGGGCTTGTCTTGTGATGCTGGCAGAAGGCTTTCGAAGAGTGTGGCCTATCTATCTCCAACGTCTCATCATGATCTCAGCATATGCAGGTCTCTGGTTGGTTCTTTGCCATAGGTCTTCGTTGTTGATGGTGATTGGCCAACGTATCCGCAAGATTCTTCGTAGACATGAGTTGATAAAAGTCTGCACCTTCTTTGTAGTTGCCACTGTTGTTCTCCAGGTCTCTGAGCCATATAATAGAACAGGTTTGACGTTGCTGTTAAAGATCCTGATCTTAGTCTGAAGAGTCAGATCTTTGGAACTCCAGACGTTCTTTAACTGCAGAAAAACTGCTCTTGCTTTGCCAATTCTGGCTTTAACGTCAGCCTCTGTGCCCCCCTGGATGTCAACTACATTGCCCAGATAGGTAAAGGAATTCACCTCTTCCAACAAGTCGTCCTCGTGTCCTGAATACAGCAGCAGCTCCCCTGAATTCAACTTCTTTCGGCCAGATTGAGTCCATCGTGTCTCACTGATTTCAAGCAGTGCTAGGTTGTAGGCCCTCATCTCTGCTGCAACTTGGAAAGTCTTTCCTGTTGCATACATAGCAAACAACACACGTATGGAATAAGGTACGCCATTTTTATCGAGAATTTTCACATTTAACTACCTCCATGGATATCTTGTAGAAAATCCCATATGAACCCTTGTAATTTCGATGCCATATCGTGTTGCTCGTGTGGTTCATAGAGAGAGCTTGGGCGGCCTGTCCTCTACCGCTTCCTGCGTGCTTTACAACAGAACAGAGCAAAGTCGAGGCTTCTTTATTTGTTAAATAGTACTGTATAGACATGACAGCTGTAATGACTGCATCTTTTGCATATTTAACAAATGGTAAACGCATTGAGTTATGGATGCACGCGGGAGGTTGCTAAGCACGAAGAGCTTATTGAGTGCTTTGCAAACCTCCCAAGTGCATCCATAACTCAATAGTGCACGCTATGGCGTTTACCATTTGTTTTATAACATAACATTGAGACATCTTCGTTCAACTGTGAAGACAGTCTCGCATTTCTGGCAGAAGAAAGTCGGCCATTACTTTGGAAACAATGTCTGTCAAAAGATTTGCTTTGTAAACATTAGCACACACGTCAGCAGCGTACACCCATGGGCAAATAGTAGACGCTAAATTAACCAATCGGAGCGCGCGCTTTGCTTTAGTTATGTTATAATAGTGCTTATATTATGAGTAATTGTATGAGAACCGTAAACTCAGTGGAGCGGCGTCGACAAAATCTGGATCGGACCGGGCCGGACCGGATCACGGATCGGATCACGGACCGGATCACGGACCGGATCACGAATCGGATCACGGACCGGATCACGGATCGGATCACGCATCGGATCACACATCGGATCACCGAAAAAAAAAAACAAAGTTTTAAAGAGAAAAAATTCTTCAAAAATCAAATCGTTTATAAGATAATAAATAAAAAATAAAAGTGGAAGACTAAAATATGTTAAATGAAAATAAGAATCCTGAATTTGACGCAATGACATGTTAATTACAGAGAATGACAAGAGGTCATTTAAAAAGCCACATAACCGCTTAATTTACGAGGAAATTAAATTGTAATTAACAGGTAGATGAACGTTAGTTGGCTCGAAGCTTGCGTGAACCTCCCATTCTCGTTTTTAAAATTGTTGTTCGTATCAGTAGCTAATTCTCGGCTACATTTTCGTGTCAGATGTGAGCATTACAGTTGGCGTTACAGTTAATGAGAAAACTTACGTACGAAAACTTATGGACATGGCTTGCTTCAAAGGAGCTACGTCACGATTTGCGCGCCTTGAAAAAACTAGTCTAGTTTTTCAAGTTCGTCATTTGCAGTCCTCGTTAATCTTTGCCATCCTTAACGGTCCTCATTTCGTTTGGATTTGTTCTTCCCTCTTAAGTGTTTTTTATCCTAGAATACGATCATTTTAAGGTTTTATTCTATTTAAAGGCAAACTCTTTACGACCCTAAAAATGACTCTAAAAATCGTGACATAACTCCTAAAATGTTATTTATTCTCGGGTTGCGTTATCGTTCACACTATCGATGTTATTCCCATAAACAGTTATATTTCCTTGAAATACAAATGGTTTGTTTCGTTTTATTCCAGTGCGAAATATCGTATTCCAAACTCACATCTTGTTAAAGTATAGACTTGTCTCAAAAACGGAAATAGTTTGAAATCATCAGGTGTTTAATTTTTTTTAGTGTTTTTAGTTTTTGTGGTTCGATTCATACGTTCGTCCTATTATCACCATGCTGACTCGTTTTGACAGTTTACCATTGATGCAAGTGAATATACGAAATATCATTTATCTGAACTGCCGAGAAAGATATGAAGACATGATTGATCATCGCAATTATACACACAACTTTAAGCGCCACTATGATGAAATTCTCGATATCCATTTCTTTACATTTTCGTACACATGAGGTTTTTCCTAGATATCTTGCCAAATTTCAATTTTCTACGAACATCAAAACTCGTGGTTTTTGGACCTTAATTTCCGAGAATTTACGGCCGCCATTAATTTTCCTTGTTCCAAGTCTTGGTTGAAAATTTGAGAAAATGACGTCATTTTCTCAAAAATACCGCACGGGTTAAAATTATCATAACAATTAATGTAAAAAATTGCACGAATATATGAGCCAAAGTTTTTGTTGCTCTTTATGCGAATTGCTGTACTAGTTATTATAATTTCAACCCGTGTGGTATTTTTGAGAAAATGACTTCATTTTCTCAAATTCTCAACCAAGACTTGGGACAAGGAAAATTAATGGCGGCCGTAAATTCTCGGAAACAAAGGTCCAAACGACATGAGTTCTAATGTTCGTAATAGATTGAAATTTGGCAAGAAATCTAGGAAAGACCTATTGTGTGCGAAAATGTAAAAAAATGGGTATGGAGAATTTGATCATAGTGGCACTTTAAGCAGTCGTGAAATTAAAGCCTGAAAAAAAATTCAGGCCTGAACAGGACTCGAACCCATGACCTCTGCGATACCGGTGCAGTGCTCTACCAACTGAGCTATCAAGCCAACTGGGAGTTAGTCACATTGTGAGTTCGTAATATACCCGTACATGGTGAAGAGTGCAAGTGTTTTTTAATATACGAAATATCATATAGTTGAACTGCGGAGAAAGATATGAAGACATGATTGATCATCGCAATCAAAACCCAACAGCCTGAAAAAGATTCATCTGTGAATAGCACCCAGTTGGCTTGATGTTATAAAAGAATAAAGGAATATCACACCTGAATTAAGTAAAACGTTCTGCTCACAGTAGTCACTCTAGTGTAATTTGCTCAACAAGATTTTGAATTTTGAATTTTTTTCCTTGATCCGATCCGTGATCCGATCCGTGATCCGGTCTGTGATCCGGTCCGTGATCCGATCCGTGATCCGATCCGTGATCCGGTCCGATCCAGGTTTTGTCAACGCCGCTCAGCGGAGTCTTTTTGTTGTAATATGTGCTAAGTTGCAAGATTCAGAATGAAAGTTTTGTCCTTCAGATTCAAGCAGTCCAGTGTAATACCCTTTGATGACATTAAAAAAAAAAATGAGACAAGCAACACATCCAATCCTTTAATTTCTCATTCCTCTCTTTAAACAAACAATCACTATAGTACACATTACATGTGATGACTCTTTACACGTGGTGAACATGACTTTCCTGGGATACTTCAGCTAATAACAATTCAATCAATAAAATTCATGTTAAATAATTTTGTTATAAATACATGTAAATGTTTTGTGAGTGGAAAGTTTATAACAAACATAATATGTTTGTTATAAACTTTCTGCCCACAAAACATACACATAAACATATCTGAACTAAAAATGGAACTATTAAATACATGTAGCTGTAGGAATATGACAAGCTCTGTCAGAACCCTATAATCATTAATTAATTAATGGCATTGCAAATGACTGATTATAAACTACAAAATAATTTCATGGTAATAATATTACTAAGTAACTACACGTACTTATTTACCAAGACTGAGTTCTTTACGGGAAAATCTCAAACTGAGACGTTGCCGTATTGACCGAGCGACACCAAGGGCAATATGGCAAAGTGGAGGTTTGAGATTTTCGCGTAAAGACCAAAACATTTGAGGTTAATAAGTTGTTTATTATCTGGCTTTTGCTTTGTTTTTGCAGGCCCGCAGACGTTACACGAGAACAATGACCTAGAATTAGCCGATCAATTATATCCGCTACAAACACAAGCCATATAATAAAGTTACTTAACAATAAAGGACATCATAGAAAATAATATAAATTCTGCAACTGTATATAAAAGATATTATACTATATAATTCATATATAATAGAAGTACAGCTAAATTCCAGTTGAAGGTAAAAATGTCTCAGTAGTAATTGTCTTGAACAATCAGAAATTCTAAAAGATATTTGAATTAGAACATAGTTTAGGTAAAAGGTTTATATGCAGTGTAACCTATAAGTTACATTTGAAACTTAATTTGCAGTTAACAAGAAATTGACTAGAGGTTTATAGAAATTCAATGGCATCTACATTTTTCTATAGGAGTCAGAGTGATTCACTGTGATCCAAGTAAGGATGTTCCTGTTAATTCAAAATGAAAAGTAGAAAGTGTTTTACTTTGTGTTTAAATACAATAAACACTCCACAAGGAATTGAGTAGGTAGTTACAAATGGTAAAAAACCGCTCAAATTTAATTTATAAAAGACAACCTAACACGTTAGCTGTCACTTACATGAAAAATGCTCTGTTCTCAGAATAATTTGCAACAATAATCAGGGTGCCCAGTTCCTACTTTTTTCCTATTTTTTGACCAGGTTCCTATTTTCTCCTATTTTTTAAATAAAACCTATTTTTCCTATTTTTGTTTGGCTGATTAAGTAGCATGTGTTTCTAAAATTGAAAATGGATTTATAGCCTCAGGTGTTTCAGTTGTAGATTTACCAGAAAGCAATAATAATTATTATTAGTGTCATGACTTTGATGTTCTAAATGAACAAATTAAAAATAATGGGGACAGTAACTATTTCTTTGTTCTCTGTATCTTTCTGTAATTTTTCTGTAATTCTGTAAAGTAATTTTTATTGCATAGTTTAGACATACTGTTTCCATATTTTTCACTGAATTTCTACTGCACCTAGTATATCTAGTTGATCTAAATGTAGTTCATCTGACTGTGTTGAAGACGACATATTCTGTATAAACCAAACAAAATATATTAAGTATCCATACATGTCCTTACACTGAACTCTTGCTCACTTACGTGTAGATATGATCAAATTTGAAACTCAGATGCTCATGTCACGAAGTCGATGTTCATCAAAGAAAAGAAAGGCAAATGAATGGTAAACTTTGGTTGATAAGACATTCTAAAGGTGAACTGTCATTTTAAAGTCAAATTAAGTGTAAACTTGTTTTATGTCAAGTTAAGAGTGAACTGTTGTTTTTAAACTTCACTAAGGATTTGTTGCGTTTGCTATTGTCTGCTGGTTTTATGTTAACATTTTGAAAAGACAGCGTAGTTTCTGAACAAGGTTGAGCTGGAGTAGCTCAGTTGTCAGGGAATTTGAATTGATGAATCGAGTGTACAAAATCACCAGTCTTGTTCTAAGAAAATATATTCAAATTGAAGACTTTCGTGCAAAAAGGGTGTATATAGCATTTTGGGCCGATTTTTATTTTTTGCAGGATTGAGCTAATATTTGGCAGACTGACTTGTTTTGACATAAAAAGCATCATTGCATAATTGTTTTTGCTGATTTGCACTTCGTTTTCGAAAAATAACATATGTGAAAATACTCAGTTTTCCGACTGGCATCTTTTGGAGTGAATCCTTCGAAGGTGGATTTTGACACAGCACAAACTTAAACGCTTACTTTTAGCAGCTTCAACAGCACAGTTTTTTTTGTTAAATAGATGTTTTGGTTTTTGAAAGAAGAGAAATAGACCAGGAAAAAAAACCGACCGACCTTGTATCAAACTGGTGTCACGACAAAACAAACTCGAATCCAGCCCGTTCAGCGCCTAATAATATTCATGAAAAATTACTTGATTCTGATTGGCTGAGAGCAGTGGAGTTCAAGTGTAACACCAGTGCAAAAGGTCTTACACCAGTGCAAAAAGTGTAACACCAGTGCAAATTACACATTGCAATTCTGAGTTATGATTGGCTGAAAGACAAAAGGAAATTTTCTAAGCCAATAATATCACATAAAATGATGAAAATTTTGTGCAGAAACTTTGAAAAAAATTTTCTCAAATGAGAAAAAATGACTTCAAGAAAGATCTTCCAGCACTTCCTTCGTGCAAATTTTTTCATGTTTATATTATTAATTAGTACTCATACGGTTTTTCTCATTCAATTCGCAATTAATTTGTACTTGTGAGTTTTTCAAAAAGCTGAAATTGCACTCACTGAAGCAGCTCATGTAATTTCAGCTTTTTGAAAAACTCATTCGTGCAAATTAATTCCAAATTGAATGAGAAAAACCGTATGATTACCTCTACTTATTCGCTTGCGCTAATGAAGCAACAAAAAGAGAACAGTGTAATTTTAGGAATAATAAAACTAGTGGCAAATACCACGCTTCGGTGACTTCATCGTTTAGCAAAACAAAAGGTTTCTTTTGTTTTTTGCTCAACAAAAGATCTCCAAAAGATTAATATACATGTAACCCCTGGAAAACTGAGTTTTTTGCATACGTTATTTCTCGAAAATGAAGCGCAAATCAACAAAACAATTATGCAACAATGCTTTTCATGTCAAAACAAGCCTGTCTGCCAAAAAGTAGCTCGATCCTGCAAAAAATAAAAATCGGCCCAAAATGCTACAGTGTATGTATGCCCTTTTTGCACGAAAGCCTTCATTTGATTGCCAACTTACTCTTCAGCTTTTTCTCTTTATGTAAACTTATGTTAATTAATCAGATGTTGTTATCACAATGAGAGTTAAGAAGAATAAAAACTTTTAGATTGTCATACATGCATGTACATTTGTATCACTGTTGATGAATTAAAGCAGTGGATTGGAATAGCTGATGGGGTGTTGGGAGGCTGTATTTATCACAGTAGTATTGATTCTCCTATTTTGTTTTCCAATTTTTCAGAACAACAATGCTGCTGGACACCCTGTATTAATACATACACTGTATTTTACACAATTAACTTCACCTTACCCCAGCTAACATCATTCTCTTCCCTTCTCTGAAAGCCCATTCGCTAAGATTCTTCTGACGGAGCACATTTCCATCGTCATCTGTTGAAAAAGTGAATTATTGCTCATTGCGAGAGTAATTTACATCTAAATTGATACATTTCTTTGAGATGTAAAAATAAGGACCTGCTTGATAATTACAGAAACTTGAGTGACCAGTCAATTTCTCACTAATCTGAGCAGCATGTGAGACTGTTTAACAATAGTCATCTTTAAATAAAAATAATCATGTAACAGTATGATAACACTGGCATACTATAACAGAGGAAGTCACTTTCAAATACTGACAGCTCCGTGAATAGTAAATTACAAGAATGACAATGCTTGGCTGCACTTGAATCTGAGATACAATTAATGTGTTTCAGAGTTTGTTCAGGCAGTGGATCTCAGTTATTATACCACTCCAGGCAGATAAAATAAGCAAGAACTACTTAACAACTAGATTTCATGTTACCGTACATCTGTTCAGTAATAGAACACAGATGACGTCAAAATGCGGTAAGAACAAAAAAGTGGCACAAGAGGCGATAGCCGAGTGTGTCACTGATGTTCTTATCACATTATCACGTCTTCTGTGACCTGTTACTGATGTACAGCAACATGAAACTTATTTGTTTCATATAATAAAGAAACAAACTACCACAGAAAAATAGAGTAGTGGTAGTCAGGAGCTAACATTGTAAGATAATGGTTTGACACTGACTTTTTCTTTTTCGTGTTTCAAAACATCAAAAAATAGTCAGTGTCAAACCATTATCTTACAATACTACCGAAAAAGCCTTTTTATTTCAAAATATTTCAACACATAAACTCAAAAGTTGGCCCATTGCCCACTTTGACAAACACGAAAATAGTAATTTGATGAAATCTATTGTCTCCATCTCATTGGTTGCTATGCATAGCAAAGAACTAGTTTGATCAGGGGAATCACAGCACTGTCAAACTTGAATCAAGAGTTGCTTCTTGTGGAATGAAAACTTACAGCAAAAACAGAATTGGACAGCAAAATCCCCAAATCTTACACAAAAATATAAATAAATGCTAGAAATTTCAGGTCAGTTTTTGTCATCAGAGCACCCCTGTGAGCAGAAAAATCTGGAAGTTGTTTTGAGTATTGGAGGAGTTGAAAAATACACTCGGAAAACTTGCAGTTGCATTGGAAAACTTGTGGTAAGCATTGGAGGCCATTTGAGTTAAGTTTTGAATGAAAGGAGCATTGGTGACCTTAAAATTTTGTGTCTTCTGTGGTTGGTGATTCTCAAATCAATTTGATATAGTTTGCAAGACGCTTTCTAGCTACGATACAGTTGGCCATAAGTTGTTCTGAGCTATACTTTGTTCACTGCTGTGCCCTGAAATAAACTGGAACATTCGCATCGGAAAGCAAGGTTACACATGTATGTGTTTCTTTTAACTGATTTAAAGATGTGGTGTTGTGATGTTTCATTCCTGACATCAATCTGTGCCAACAATTATTTTGAGACTGAACTAGTGAGACAATCTCAGATAGTGCAGAGTGTAATGTATAGCTCTGATGCAGTACTCATAACACAGTTTGTATATAACCCCTGCCATTCACTCCTGGTTTGTATTGACCTTGCTAGTCAGCTAAGGATTTTGATGAGACTTAATTTTAGCAGTGTGTATGTTTGATGTGTGTATTTTCATTCACAGTCCAAGAATAACTTACAATTAATTACCTTTCCTCAAGACAGCTTTAGAATTTTACTGTAGTGTTTTATGTTGATTTTCACTCATTTTAAATTAAATAATACATGTAAGTAGTGAAAGTCACAATTTTACTTTTCACGCAAAGGTATGTAATGTAAACTCTTGTTTTCTCAAAAACGCACAGAAGATGTCCTTGTATTCTTTTCAAAGCTGGAGATAAATGGAAGAAAGTTGAATGTCGGATGAAGAAATGAAAGAGGAACGATTTGCTCTATTTAACACAGAAATTTTCCTTTGACTGATAAACAAGAACTAATATAATTATCAAATTGTCACGGAACAGCACAGTCTGTTGCCACCTTTGGTGTTAACAATAAAACCACTTAAATTCAAAATATACACACTGATATTGATAAATACAACTGAGGTGCATTTCAACAAGAAGTACTGAAAGTAAACAGCACTACTTGACCAAGATTATCTCCTTCATCAGTGAATGAGTCCCCTCAAAGACTGATAAAATTTTTGCTTCCAGTAGGTGCCACAGAGTCTGCAGTGATATTTGAGCAGTTTCCTGGGTTTCTTTGTACAATTTGACAAGTTTTAATGTCACTTACTCGGGAAAGTTTTGGTTGCGGGTATGAACATTTTGGTCTGTTTGATAGAGACAAAGGATGAAATAAATGCACTAGTGTAGTTTGGAAACATCAGATGACATTTCTTGAACCAAGTTAGGCGTAATTCCAAAAGACACGCAGTCACAGTAGCATTCTTGTATCGCGCTAACGATGCTAGAACACGTGCGTATGACTTGTTTGGGTTCTACCACAAGGAAAAGCGCTCAATGTTAGTGTGTGATCTTGTATGACATGTATCTTCTACCTGAAATGTAGTTGACATTAACGCTTATTAATCTGCACATGCATTTAGAGCAAATATTGGTTTTGCTCTAAAGAGAAAAGTACCACAAGGAGAGCAAGAGGTTCTCTGAAACAAATATATAGCTTTTTGAAGCGACCAAAGAAGTAGTGTAGGTACATATACCACTCATTTTACGTAGTGCTCACAAGTACCTACCGCATCCTCCCCACTTCCTGCAAGCCAAATTAATTAATTGAAATTAATTAATTAAACACACATCAATGTTTACACCTTATTGCCATAGTGCCTTATTACCATAGAGCTTTAGCGGACATCTGTATCACCCATTAATGTAATAACCAACCACTAATGTAATAAAAATCAACCACTAATGTAATAAAAAAGCTAACCACTAATGTAATAAATTTTTAACCACTAATGTAATAAAGGAGCTTACCTTTAATGTAATAAACATCCAAAGAGTAGAGATTTCATCTCATTTAGTACAGTATTGTTTGTAAGTTCAATACTGTCCATAGTATGTCGTCATAGGTGACATAACCGAATCAAATTTAGTTAAATAAACCTCTTTAATAAAACTTCAACGGATGTCTAGACCCCCCAAAAGACACAGGGTGTGCCAAACTTGGTCTATCCCTGCCATCAGGGATGACTATGTCCATCAATGATATTTCACCAGAAGCAAACTCGGACATAGATGCTAACAAGGTAAATAGAGGCATCCATTAATATTGTTAGGTATAGGTAATAGTATAGGTAATCATACAGTTTCAAGTTCAATTTGGAATTAATTTGCACAAGTGAGTTTTTCAAAAAGCTGAAATTGCACGAGCCGCTTCAGCGAGTGCAATATCAGCTTTTTGAAAAACTGACAAGTGCAAATTAATTCCAAATTGAACAAGAAAGAAAGTATGATTACTTATTAATAATATAAGCATGAAAAAATTTGCGTGAAGGAAGTGCCGGAAGCCCTTTCTTGAAGCCATTTTTTCTCATTTGAGAAAACTTTTCTCAAAGTTTCTGCACAAAATTTTCCTCATCATTTTACGTAATATCATTGGCTTCAAAAATTTCCTATTGTCTTTCAGCCAATCATAATCCAAAATTATGATGTGTAATTTGCACTGGTGTTACACTTTTTGCACTTGTGTTACACTTGAACTGCACTGCTCTCAGCCAATCAGAATTGAGTAATTTTTTCACGTATATTATTATTTCCATAACTGAGCACAACAGACAATCACATTTTATCAAAGTTGTTAAAAGGGTATGATGGTCATCCATGAATACGATATCATATGTGAGTAAACTACCTAATTGAATGGAACTCATCCCAATGAACACATAAATTATGGCAACGAACTTAAATCTTTCAGTAAAGGGAACTTCTCTTTTAGAGAAACCAAAGGGCCAGGAAAAACTGCGTATTATAGAGATAGAGGTGATGTCATTCCGGTGCTAATGTTAGAACAAAAAGGCTGTTTTCAGAATATCGTGCTTTTAACTAATTATGCTTATAAAAGTAAATACTAACAAAATTGCAATACTTAAACCGCTAAAAGACTCTGTCATTGAATTCTAAATAAGGAGTGTACTTCTTTATTCATCAGAAACACAAAGTGCATAATTTTATTGGATAATGCACATTACAAATCAATCGAGCCCTTACAGTAACTACCATTTTCTGTTTAAACAGAATGGCTGCATGCTATTTTAAATTGATGAAACTCAACAAATTTTCCAATGGCTTTGAAAACAAACAGGAACTTTTGAAACAACAAAACACTGTAGCAATATCTCAAGGTTTACTTTTTCTTCCATTTTATGCTGCGAACACACATCCATGCAGGGACACCAGTGAATATAAAAAATACACCAAGCATAAATCCATCTGTTGCATTCAATCTCTTTAGTTCTTGAATAACACTGCTCCCTCTTCCAAACCTTTTGCAAAGGCTCAAAATACTGTGCCATCCAGGGACCATATCCTTTCTGATATGAATGTGAGGAAGTCCGTTTCGGTAGGGTAAAACAATTAATTTATCGGAACAACAACAACAACACTTTATTATGACAACTGTACCCTGGCATTCACCAGATCTCTATTCCTTGCACCAAATATAATGAACTTGAAAATAATGTCAACGATTCTGTCCGGAACCATCTGCAGACATTGAATAAGCAACTGTACCCATCCACCAGATCTCTATTCCTAATGCGCCAAATATAATGAACTTGAAAATCATGTCAACGATTTCGTCTGGTAGAACTCCGAACAATCCTTCGCTTGATGTAGCCATAGAACTGCTTGGCAGATGCATTCTCTCTGTAAGTACATTTGACATGCTTTCTCCAATTTCAGCACGTGTTGAAGCTATGTTAACATTGTCATTTTGATATTTATCATTTTCGTTCCTTTCTGATACTTCCACTTGGCTTTGGCCAACTTCAGGTTCTCTTTCATCTCTAATTCCCATGCCACTTTGTTGATCTATGACGTTTTCATTTGTCTCTGACATGCCACAACCATTGTCTTGCTTGTTTTCTGTTTTGTCCCTTATATGATACGAATAAGTTTCTGTTAAATGCACATAGTGCATGCCATGATCCTCACTAAAATGTCCAAGCGCAAACATGGCACCAGGTTCAGAATCGTGGGGTACAATATGGGTTGCATGGTCCTCAGCCGATGAGGACATTATGTCAAGTTGAATCTGATACAAGTTAGCTATGGCTTGCAGAGTCAACTGATCACCGTATGTACCATTGGTTATCATTTGCTACAAGTAATCACTCCATGGCACACCTACGAAGAGCTCAAGAGGCATTCCATCTGGTGCACTGTCATGCTCTTCCAAATATTTTTGCACACTTCATCCCTTAGTGTCTCTGGTGAACGTAAAATTCCAATATTTAGAAGATGATGCGCAACAGTGGCAAACTGACAATTTCCATTGCCAGGAGGGTTGTAGGATACCTTGTATCCCTGATTTTCAAATTCTTCGTATGTTTCTTTTGTTGTCAAACTCATGTGATGGAGAGAAGAAACAGCTGAATTTTTATCTAGAGATTTCTTCCTAGCAGCTGCTTTCTTCCTTTTCGCTATTTCCTTCTTATTATTATTTTTCTTCAGCCACTGTCAGACTTGTTATGTCTTTCACAGAGACCCACGGGGTGATATCACAATGTGTTTCTGGATGCTCATATCTGACCTTGTAACAGGACAGTTTCAAGTTTCTTTTGACAATTTTTCCTTGGATGACATAACGCCTTTTAGGTGCAGCTTTTGAAATGCGAGAAAACGGGTATAACCAACTAGGACTATTTCTCCAACTGAATAAGGTCAACAGGGGATTGTTTCTCATTCTTCTATCTATATAACACTTATCCCAAATATGACTTGCTACTTTAGCCTTATTGCCTATTTTGGAGCATTTGTGTGCATTTTTCTTAAAATCTTTCTTGGTGGGGGTGCGTGATGCCTTTCTACTTTTGCGTACGCATCGTCCCCCTTGTGCAACATTTGTCACAGCATTTGATTCTCTGCCATAAAAAACTTGAAATGGCGACTGACGCCCAAGGGCTTCCATTGATTCTTCATTTTGTAGTTTTTGGTATTCTTTCAGTTGGATTGCCCAGTTCACAGCATTTTTATTGAGATGTGCCATGTCAAATGATATTTTCTTTCGTAGAGCTCGGTGCGACCTCTCAACTTTACCTTGAGATTGAGGATGGTAAGGTGAGCCTCTAACTATTTTCACAGCAAGCTTTTCACAACGTTTCCATACAGCTTTCTTGAACTCCACTCCGTTGTCTGCCTGTAGCACCTTAGGTGGCCCAACTTCCATGTACAAGTCTGCAAGAGTTGATGCAACTTCTTTGCTAACTTTACTTGAAAGGGCATGTAGCCACAAGAAGCGACTAAAGACATCTTGCACTGTGAGAATGTATTTAAACGTTTGGCCATTGACTAAAACTGGTAGTTTGCTCATATTAACGAGGTCTATATGATGACAGACCTTCAAAGAGAAAAAATTAAAACTGGTAAGCCGAACAGCAGATTTAATACAGTCATGTAGCTTATACAAATCATTGAAATTATATCACTACAAAGACATCGTCATGTCAGTTGAGTGAAGTCGGTCATTTTGACTAATTGAAATCACAGCATATGATTTACATATAGCCTCTACCATACCCCAAGTTTGGTTATTTAGTAATGACTCGATATGACCCACTGAAGAGGAGTTATATTACACAGGGATTCCATGAGTATTGACAAGCCCCAAAATAGTCTCCATTACCCAGATCTCTCCCAGTCAAAGACAAGATCCAGAGAACGGTCTCGGAAATTGCTAACTGATACAATTTTGTAAAATTCAAAATAATTTGGGTCAAAGTGCAATTGGCCCACTTCAAAATACGTCATTTTTACATCCAGGTCACCTGGTTTCACGTGGTTCGCTGCGCTCACTCATGAAATTTTTCAACAGTCGAAGAGAAATTTCTTACCTCCAAGTGGCCATGTAGTGTTTTAATTATAATATCAATACCAATGAAATCCCAAACCATTTCACTTTTGCTACAAAAGGCGCCATTTATTACAAAACCATAGCAATGGTGATCTTTTCACATGGGATGATAACATGTTATTTTCAGGTGTGAAGATATCATGTTTTTGCGCGACCGCTCAACTGGTATTTCATTGGTTTTTATATTCAAAATGTATACCGTAAAGACTTGTGTATAAGCCGCACCTGTTTGCTTAAGTTTCGGGCCAAAAATCGTGGGTGTGGCTTATACACGAGACCATTGCTTTCACAGGGAGTAAACTGGCTTGTAGGGGCCAAAAATTGCACTAAAAACTTTCAGTGAATAAAGATTAAACATATTGAAACCTGTTGTTGATCATTGCTTTCGGCAGAAGTGGTGGCTCCTAAAGTTTGCATCCTTAGGTTCTAAACCCAAATCTTGCCTGCCAGTAGTTCTTTCAAGCGTTTCATTTGCAACTCTAACTGGCATGGCATCTCCATTCCTCCGCAAAGCTGCTTACAATGTTGTCTGCGACCGATCACTTCAACACTGATTTCTCCACTACATGCAAGAAAATACCATTTGTCTCTAGTGTCCAGACTTCCCTCATTAATTGACTGCATGGTTACCAAGCGAACGTTTTGCATCGTTCTCCTACACTTTATTTTCGTTCAAATTCCATCATTTTCATTTCAATTGTGGGGATTAGCAATGAGGACAACTGTTGTCAGTCACCGGGAAGAGGGAAATTGATTAAGGTGGCCGAACACAGTTTTCACGCACACTTTTGCTGATGCAATTCAGCGTGCTCACAAGGATTGCAAAAAAACAAACATGTCGTCAATAGAGCGATTATTTTATTTACTCAACACCCGCAGTATCTGTGCCATTTTTCTCTATAATTGAACACAGCGTATTGATGGCTTTAGTTATATGTTAGAAAAGGTAATGATGCAAAGAACCCAGCAATTCTCAGCTTTTTCTCTCTTACCGGAAGAACCCAGTTAAATGCAGCGCATGCACAGCAGGTCAAAAAATTGCGATTGAATGAAAATTGCACTCCCGGAAATACGCCTATTTCTCGACAACTACTCATTAGAATTTCACGAAATTTGGCATGAAAATACTTTAGGAAATTAAAGTAACTGGAGTATTGAAAATGATTCAACTTTAACAAAAGAAATTCTAGACATTCCAGTGAACCTTCAACAAGGGATAATTAAAGATCTCTCTGTTAAATTATTAGCAAAATGGTGTTAACTTGTGAGAATCGTTACAAGCTTGTTGCATGCAAATTATAAAGAAAATCTAATGACTAGATTTTTTGCAAATAAACAAAACCGATTTTAAAGGCGTTTATATTTATTCATGTTGCCATGCCAATGGCACATACATCAGCTTAACCAACAAAAAACCAAAGTTTGTGTTATTAACTAGCCTGCTGCCATTTTTGACGACCGAGGGATCAAGGGTTTTAGAGAAAAAGGTGAATGAAACACAGGTATCAAAAACCGTGTTCAGCCACCTTAAAGAGAGGCTTTTAAAAGGTATTTTCCGGGTTGATTAACTTATTAATGTCCCTGCAGATACACAACATTTGATTTCGTCAAGTTTGCTGTGAACAGCTGCGAACAAACAACCAACTTTTTTTAACAGGAGTGCTTTTTTGGAGTTCTTATTTTTTCCAAAATCATGTTTGAAAGTTGGGATTGCGTCTTATACACGAGTGCAACTTATACACGAGTCTTTACGGTATTTCTCTCTCGAGCATCTCAGTGGTGCGGAACCCTGAATTGGGCAGTTTTTTTACGATACAGACCTCAAGCGATGAACTGTTCACATCCCCTTGCTAGAAACTTCAGGTTTTGTTTCTAGGCCATGTAAATGTAAACAAGAAAATACAAGGTGACTCGTGGGATACTCCATGGTATGAGAGCGGTAAAATACTTATGTACCTGAATGCCACTTGCACGAATCAGGCGGCTGATCGCTTTGTTACCAAACTTGGCATTGACCATTTGGTTGAGACTGCTTTTAGACAAAATCTTTTGGACTCGTGGTTTGCTAACACCTTCTTATCGCATTGGCAGCCGTTGTTTTAGTTTTCTTGATCCAACACCTTTACAATGGAGAAATTCACATTCGATCACTTTATCAAACTCTGACATCTTCAAAACTTCTTTACCTTTCTTCCCACTGATCTTCCTAACGTTGAAGTATTTTTTGTTTCACCAAAATCAGATACAGGCAGATTTCTGAGTTCTTGCCCTTGCAAGAACTGGAATATTAAACGTTCCTTCACACAAACTGACTATCGTTTGTGGTTTCATACGAAGCGTCATCTAAGGGCGTTGTTTGCCTTTTCTTCTCTTTCCCTACTGAACTTAAGTCAAAAAATGACTAAAGAAAGTGAAAGCAGAAGGACAGTAGTCTTCAAGATGTCGAGATCAGTGAACTAGACTGCTTATCACTAGACCTCACAGCAAGCTACACATGGAGCCATCCAGACATAGTCTAGACAGAAGACCAGATGTCTAGACTTGGTAACTTACATTTCAAATATGTTTTTATCATTGATATGTTTTTCTCCACAATGGAACACCATAGCTTAATTAAATTCTACTGCTTGAGGTATTACTTTTGTTTTATTCATGAGGCAAACTGACTCTGAAAGTGTGAAACATCTATGTGTAGCAATGGACAGTAGACTTATTGACAGCATATGTAAGAAAGCCAATTAAAGAATTAGTGTGGTGATTAGTTAAACCAGCTTGCACCTGAACGTCTTCAACCAAATAGTCGACAATTTTAAACCATAAAGGAAACTGAATGTTAACCTCACAAATTGCATTCAAATTTTGCTGACCTGAACAGCCCAACAAAGGAGTGCCAAAATAGTTTGAACTCAGCGCAGACACTTTGAATGCACTCATCTGAGTTCAGAATTATTTTATTACAAGGCGGAATTTGTTAACCTCTCTACAACGGCCACCTCTCCACAGCTGGAACGGTCACTAAAGTGCATCCCAACTGCTGAAATAACCTCACAACAACAGCTAGTTAAGGTTGCGGGGGGGGGGGGGGGGGAATATGAATTTAAGTGAAATTTTAGGAAGTTTAAAGAGGGATAAAAAGGAAAAAAAAGGTTTTGGAACACCACCAGATAGTTGAACGCCCCCGAAAGGACACCCCAGGTTGGTGGGCAACTGTTTGGTGTACGTCTACTAATTTTTAACTTCAAATTCTACTTTTAAAACAACATCAAATCTTCAAAATTTCCTATCTCCATAAATTTTACTAATCCTTTGAGAAACACTATTTATCCCCAAAACATTTACAAAACAGCCCAAAACGTAGATATGTAGGATGAGCAGTCAGATTTGTGACTGCTTGAAATGTGAACATTAGATATTTGTGTTAAAACCATAATACCCAGTCGAAATATGGTCTTCGTGTGAACCCCCGCCTTAATCAATAATAAAGTGCATTCATTCATACATTCATTCATTCAGTCAGTCAGTCATTCATTCATGATCATTCCAACTAAAAACGGATAGAAACTGGAAATGTCAGAAGTTCACAAAACCTACAATTTCAGTTCATTTTTTCTCAAGGTTCCAGTAAATAAGTGTTTTGTTATTTACCAAGTGTCAGAGAATACAACAGAGAGGTCTCATGCAATAATTAAATTTAAAAAATTACATAATTAATTTTCCCTTTTTTATATTTGTATTTCATCATCATCATGCATCATCTTTATTAGGTCGGTAAGAGCCGGTTAAACAACACACCAAAAACACACCAACCACTTACAAAATATAGAGTAAATTGAGTTATTTACATGTCCAGCAATAATACAGTCAAAAGAATAAAAATTAGCTATACTTATCTACAAGTTCTCATTAAACTAATAAGATGTAATGAAGAATGTCAGGGAAGAGCTGATTCCAATCTTTAGCAGTTCTTGGGAAAAACGAAAACTTAAACAATCACATCTTTCTTACAACAAGGTTCAACAAACTTAAGCCTATGACGTACTGCTCCTAGTGCGAGTCTCATTGCTAAAATGATATATAGATTCAGGCCAGCCTAAAAGCATAGCTCCTGGGCCGGGTTGTTCAAAGCCTGATTAAGCTAACCCAGAAAAAGGTAGAATTTTGATTTGAGTTTTGTAACTTTGCAGTGAGGTTTTCTGTATATTGTTTGGCCTTCTGTTTTGAGTTTTAATAATCACCATATACACAAAACAAAACAGCAAGAAACGTTTGTATAGAAGAAAAAGTTATAACTTGGTTAACTTTTAAACCTGGGTTAGCATTAACCAGCTTCCAAACAATCCTGCCCTGTTTCCAACAAGTTAACCTTATATGAGCCTGCGATCCAATCGATAACCAGCACTTGGTCAGCAGTCAACTTCAAAAATACACGTGACCTCAAGGAGCTGTAAATTTGAGCCTGTGATATGGTCACGTGACACTGGTCAGCGGATACCTTGTTTTGACAGGTGTCAATTGATCATAACATGGATGTCCAATATCAAGGAAGTACACAGTAAACCAAGGCTGCATGTCTCTGTCAATGTATTATTTGGAGTATGGCCGCCATGTTGGGCAACTCCGCCGTCGTCGTGTGTACACACCCACGAGCAATACTGCTAGCCAAGATAGCCATGAGAAAATCAACTCATGGGTTTCCTTTTCTTTCCTATATGAGTATTGGGCTCTGCTTGGCGGCCCTTTGGGCTGCCAGAGCTCCACTATAATAAAATATAATTAAATAACTTACCTTTTTTAATTATCGGTCCATAATCAGAGCCCACGTTGCCAAGGAAATGAGATTTTATCACTTGGAAAGATGAACTTTAACATTAAACATCAATATATCTACGACATAAAATAGCTATTAATAGCTTATTTATTACATTAGTGGTTAAAAATGCATTAAATTAGTGGTTAGCTCTTTTATTACATTAGTGGTTAAAAGTTTATTACATTAGTGGTTAGCTTTTTTGTTACATTAGTGGTTGACTTTTATTACATTAGTGGTTGATTTTTATTACATTAGTGGTTGATTTTCATTACATTAGTGGTTGATTTTTATTACATTAGTGATTAGTATTACATTAGTGATTGGTTATTACATTAGCGGGTGATACAAAATCAACCCCCAAACCATCCCAATAGTGCACTCTACACTAAAAAGTTGAGTTTTTTAAATAAATTAATCTCATAAACATTTTGCTCATTGGGTTTGTTTAATTGGAGACAAAGTAATGGTTTCTTACCTTGAAGTAATTTCAAGACAAATTTTGTGTTTGGTTTAGTCTCGCTTGACTGCCGACTGAGGTGCTTAAGTATTTTTTCTTGGTCAATTTCTAAAAAAGAAACAGCTTTTTCTTTCTTCTTCTCGTACCTGTTCACAGCCTTGGCAAGACTTTTCTGTACTTCATCTTTCGCTCAGTCACATAAATAATTTCTAGATTCTGTAAAGTTTCTGCCATTTTAAAAAAATAGAGGGACACTGTTTGTTATATTGACGTCATCTATGTGTCTGTCCTCTAATGGATCATAGGTGAGAACCAATCAAAATGTGAGAATAATTATTTGACTTATTAAGGTCATTCCACTGAAATAGAACCTGCACTGAGATTTTGTCAAACTTTGCCTATTGATTGTTTATATTATAGGAACTTAAATTTGGAAATAATCAAAGGGCTCTATGAGCCAACTCATTCATGCTCTTAGCCTTGAAATGATGAAGTGTTTATTGTGTATTGTTGTTAGCTCTTATTAACCGAGCTGGAGGTCTGTATGGGAGAATCTTGACCGAGGTCGTGAGTACAGACCAAATGCAGTGAGGTCTGTACACAAGATCAAGGTCAAGATTCTCCCATACAGACTGACTTAGTTTGGTTAATAGGATGTTTATTATATGGCAAAGAAAAAAACTATAATTCGTTTAATGTAACTGTTTGCTGACATTTTGCTTGTGAACGGTGATGAACTTAACTTAAACCTGCCGAAATTTGCTCGTTTTCTTTACCTTTTTTTCTGTCATCAGGCTTTTTGGCACTTCCATAAATGATTGAGAAGAAAATAAAAGAAAATGGTGAACATTTTTGTATTTTAGTTTGCTATTTTTCAACGCAAAATGAAACTGGTCTACAGATGCCGGTCTAGATGGGGAAATCTAGACCGTGGTCAATATCGATTTCAGCCAATCAAATTTGTGAATTTGGTTGTTCCCAGTCTTTGTGAGACACAGCCATATAATAATGTTTATTAATGTTGGTGGCACATTAATAAGCGTCAAGCTTCTTCCTGACATGTATCTTTAAGCTATCAGCAGACTTACAATTTACTGGATGATTGGGGAATGAATTATTTGCTGTACAATAGATTAGGACAGTAAAGCATTGTTCTGTGTTCTGTTATCAAGTATTTGTGTTCATTGTTTAGCAAATGTTGTGTCATCTATATTAAGTGAAAGTCTTATTTTCACTGTTTGCTTGTTACAGTTTATGTATGGTATTTTATTCAAAGAAAATGCAAGTGATTAGTTCAACATTTGTCAGTAAACCTCGAGAAAGCTTGCATAACTGTTTTATACATGTACCATGTTACAAAAAATACAGGACAAAATTAAAGGTGAATATTCTATATCATATACATTATATTTAAACTATTTTGTTATTTTGGTGGAATACATGGTGGGAACGTTGAGTGCTTGCATATAAATATGCATGTACACTCATATAACTGACCATTTACTTTACCGGTATATATTACTAGCTACAACATAGTCTATTGGGTTTTTATTGAGGCTTGTACCACTTGTAGTTCAATAAACACATATTATTGTGTTATGATATTCAAGTGCACAATGTCTTGTCCATAGCGTTCTGGATATGTGGGTTGTTTATCACTTACACAAAAATTGGCTCACCAACGATTTGTGCAAATGGTACATCGAAGCAAAAATGCTTGATGGTATTAGTTCCCTTCAGATTGACCATTTACCATTTACTGAAAAAATTCCAATTTAACAAAAGTTGAACCTTATCATAATTCCAAGATGGTGGTGAAGAAGTAAATCACAACAAAGATATTAGGTAGTCTGACAGTTCATTAACAGTCTTGATTTCTGATAGTGGAATTTTTTATGAAATTCACAACATCATCTGTTACTTATTCGACTGAGGGCCATTATTATAAAGCAATAGTATTCATTTGGCATTTCAGTAGCTTTGTAATGGAGCTTTACAGCAATTGTAAACCTGGCTGAATTATGTGCTCTAAGTCTGAAACAGGCTTTAGTTTATTTCAAGGTCGCTTCGATTTGACATGTGGGCTGTAAGTTTTGCTTAAAACAAATTCAAAACAATTAAAGAAAGCAATTTTTACTCACCAGAAATCGCAAAAGCAGGAAGGCAAAATCCACAATGGCTGCCTTGAGCTGAGGAGCTTTAAACTCATTGCACCCACAATGACTGTAATGGGGGAATATCTTGAAAATAATTTGCGCTTCTGAAATTCTAAAATTTTTCGGTATTTCCAACCAAATTCACTCTGTTTATCAACAAACAATACAGTACACATCCCATCTGGCAAGCGATTGACAACATCCAAAAACAACTGGCGACAACATGTCATTTTCAGATGGCCAGCAGTAACACCCCAGCTATATAGAGCGTTTCTTGGCATTGATCAATGCAGGAATGTCGAGATGGGCAAGTGGATATAAACGAGTTCGTCTCCAAATCCAGCGACTGAAGTCAGGCCGAGGTTTGAGCCCTGGTCAGCGCCCTTCGCTTTCTTTTTTCTTGCACTGTTATTTCCGGTTAAGATCAGGATAAATTAATCAACATTTAATTTCTGTCTACACCAATTAAAAAGTCTGCAAGGATTAAAAGTCCACGCAAGATTCCCAGATGAAGGCCCACATTGCTAAAACTCATTCACTGCGCATGCGTGCATGAATGAGTTAAAAATGAGGGGTCCCAATGTTCATTTAGGAACCTTGTTTATACACAATATATCCTTATAATAGCACCATGATTGTAGTCATGATTGCTTGCTAAACTCACGTTTCTGATGATTGTTTTTTGTTCTACTTGAAAAATTGTTCCATATTTATTTTACACAGAGAAATTTATTTCTCAACTCAAAACAACAGATAACTAGTGAGACAATCTCAGATAGTGCAGAGTGTAATTTATGGCTCTGATACAGTAGTCACATAGGTCCTCACCCATGCTGTTCTCTCCCTTGTTAGTCTACTAATATGAACGGAATATAAGCGGACAAAAACTAAATAAGACATAATCTTAGCAGTGTGTATGTTTTATGTTTGTGTTTTCTTTCAAGGCCCAAAAATAACTTACAATTAAAAGGCTGCGTGCAAGAACGTCCCCTAGATTTTTCGGCCATTTTTGAAAGTGCTTAAAACTAGCTCAATTTTGGCATGTGGGCTTCGTTTCACCTGAGAAACATTGCTCTGAAGTTTTTTTCGCTGGGTTGCTTTTCGTTCTCGAGAAATAACGTATGCAAAAAAGGCACACAAGTTGGAAAAACCGAGTGGTTTATTGCATACGCAATATCTCGAGAACGAAGCAAACTTTAGCACGAAAACTACGGGACATTGCTTAACATACCTGAACGAAACTGCATGCGAAATTTGGAGCATTTTCGACAAAGTTCAGCTTTGATTAAAATACCTGACGCCCTTTTCCCACCGAGTCCTTCAAATAAACGAAGCTGGGCCTTTGTTATGATAAACAGAGCCGATCCTTTGTTATAATAGCCAAGCCAAGCCTTTGTTATAAGTCGAAGTCTCACCTTGGTTTATTATAACAAAGGATCGGCCCGCCGCAACCGCAAGGACTTTGATTTTACTTAGAAACCAGCAAAATATCAATTTCACGCAGTTTCTATAAGCTCAAATTTGTTGATTTCAGGTCAAAAGTGCTTAAAATGTTGACTCATGTTAACGCGCGGCGGCAAGGATGTTGATTTCTCTTAGAAAGCAGCAAAATGTCAATTTTACGCAACGTAAAAGTTCAAAAATGTCGATTTTAGGTCAAAAAAGGTTTAAATGTTGATTTCATGTTAACCCGTGACAGTAGGGATGTTGATTTCACTTAGAAAACAGCAAAATGTTAATTTTACGCAGCGTATAAACTCAAAAATGTTGATTTCAGGTCTAAATAGGTAAAAATGCTGATTTCACGTTAACGCGTAACGGCAAGGATGTTGATTTCACTTAGAAAACAGCAAAATGTTAATTTCACGCAACGTATAGGCTCAAAAATGTTAATTTCAGGTCTAAATAGGTAAAAATGCTGATTTTACGTTAACGCGTGACGGCAAGGATGTTGATTTCACTTAGAAAACAGCAAAATGTTGATTTCATGCTGCGTATAAGCTCAAAAATGTTGATTTCAGGTCTAAATAGGTAAAATGCTGATTTTATGTTAACGCGTGACGGCAAGGATGTTGATTTCACTTAGAAAACAGCAAAATGTTGATTTCACTCAGCGTATCAGCTCAAAAATGTTGATTTCAGGTCTAAATAGGTAAAAATGCTGATTTTACGTTAACGCGTGACGGCAAGGATGTTGATTTCACTTAGAAAACAGCAAAATGTTGATTTCACGCTGCGTATAAGCTCAAAAATGTTGATTTCAGGTCTAAATAGGTAAAATGCTGATTTTATGTTAACGCGTGACGGCAAGGATGTTGATTTCACTTAGAAAACAGCAAAATGTTGATTTCACTCAGCGTATAAGCTCAAAAATGTTGATTTCAGGTCTAAATAGGTAAAATGCTGATTTTATGTTAACGCGTGACGGCAAGGATGTTGATTTCACTTAGAAAACAGCAAAATGTTGATTTCACTCAGCGTATAAGCTCAAAAATGTTGATTTCAGGTCTAAATAGGTAAAAATGCTGATTTCACGTTAACGCGTGACGGCAAGGATGTTTGATTTCACTTAGAAAACAGCAAAATGTTGATTTCACTCAGCGTATAAGCTCAAAAATGTTGATTTCAGGTCTAAATAGGTAACAATGCTGATTTCGCGTTCACGCGTGACGGCAAGGATGTTGATTTCACTTAGAAAACAGCAAAATGTTAATTTCACGCAACTTATAAGCTAAAAATTGTCGATCTCAGGTCTAAATAGGTAAAAATGCTGATTTCACGTTAACGTGTGACGGCAAGGATGTTGATTTCACTTAGAGAACAGCAAAATGTTAATTTCACGCAACTTATAAGCTAAAAATTGTTAATTTCAGGTCTAAACAGGTAAAAATGCTGATTTCACGTTAACGCGTGACGGCAAGGATGTTGATTTCACTTAGAAAACAGCAAAATGTTGATTTCACGCTGCGTATAAGCTCAAAAATGTTGATTTCAGGTCTAAATAGGTAAAAATGCTGATTTCACATTAACGCGTGACGGCAAGGATGTTGATTTCACTTAGGAAACAGCAAAATGTTGATTTCACGCTGTGTATAAGCTCAAAAATGTTGATTTCAGGTCTAAATAGGTAAAAATGCTGATTTCACGTTAACGCGTGACGGCAAGGATGTTTGATTTCACTTAGAAAACAGCAAAATGTTGATTTCACTCAGCGTATAAGCTCAAAAATGTTGATTTCAGGTCTAAATAGGTAACAATGCTGATTTCGCGTTCACGCGTGACGGCAAGGATGTTGATTTCACTTAGAAAACAGCAAAATGTTAATTTCACGCAACTTATAAGCTAAAAATTGTCGATCTCAGGTCTAAATAGGTAAAAATGCTGATTTCACGTTAACGCGTGACGGCAAGGATGTTGATTTCACTTAGAGAACAGCAAAATGTTAATTTCACGCAACTTATAAGCTAAAAATTGTTAATTTCAGGTCTAAACAGGTAAAAATGCTGATTTCACGTAAACGCATGATGGCAAGGATGTTGATTTCACTTAGAAAACAGCAAAATGTTGATTTCACGCTGCGTATAAGCTCAAAAATGTTGATTTCAGGTCTAAATAGGTAAAAATGCTGATTTCACATTAACGCGTGACGGCAAGGATGTTGATTTCACTTAGGAAACAGCAAAATGTTGATTTCACGCTGTGTATAAGCTCAAAAATGTTGATTTCAGGTCTAAATAGGTAAAAATGCTGATTTCACGTTAACGCATGACGGCAAGGACGTTGATTTCACTTAGAAAACAGCAAAATGTTGATTTCACGCAACTTATAAACTAAAAATTGTTAATTTCAGGTCTAAACAGGTAAAAATGTTGATTTCACGTAACGCGTGACGGAAAGGATGTTGATTTCACTTAGAAAACAGCAAAATGTTAATTTCACGCAACGACTATAAGCTCAAAAATGTTGATTTCAGGTTTAAATAGGTAAAATATGGCGGCCAGAAAATAGTGTTAACATCCGGAACTTACTTTGGTTATCTGGGACAATGATTATCTGCACTGAACAAATAAACATCAAATAAGCACTTTTCTAAATACAGCAACGTCTTAAATGGCTAAAAATCACGAGATAAATACATATTTTTCGACAAACGCGATCGTAGCTTTATGTCATGCACCGCCTAACAGATTAACAAATTAACCCTTCTGCGCAACGTACGGGTCTCCATACATCTGCATGTCCACTGATCCCAGAAGTTCAAAACACTACAAATCATGCCGATATGAAATAAAATCAACGCAACCTGGATCACAGATCTATGTTACAATCGATCGCTGCTTGTTGGCCATTATTACCTTTAAATGAAAAAAGCCGAAACAATCTAGTTACCAGTTCGAGAAACGCGAGCAGAACATGATCGCAATGCATGCCAGGAAGGGTCTTTACACCTCGTGCGCGGGAAAACATGGCGGTTGATACAAGACAAGTTTTATCACTCAAAAACCAGTTCTCGCTTTCCAAACTTTGACACTTGCAATGCTTGGCAAATGGGCCACAACTCACGAGAGGGTATTTTTCTTGGGCAAGAACTGCTCTTGGACTTTGCTGCCTGGCTCGATCTGACTTCGAATGCCGATAACACGATTACGGTATATCAGCTACCTTCGAAGTTTCAGAACACATTTTGATTCTTTAAAACGTGCTGATGACTTATGGGTTTATCGAGGCTTTATGATGCCTCTCAACCACCAGGCAGGCACACAAGGTACTTTAACACTATGCTTAAGATATTAGTTGACAGAGTTCTAATGCGGCACATCTCTTTTTCGTTCGATGGTATTTCGTTTGCCGCTCGATTGATTCATGTGTTGTGTTTACGTCACAATAACCGATGTAAACAATCTGTTCCCAGATTTCTGCTCTATATACTATTTTCCTTTGACTTTAAGACAGCTAAGATTCAGTGGAATACACTATAAACAGTCTGCCTGTTTGCTGTTCAACAAAATAATAAGGTTTCTTTTGTTTTTTGTTCAACAAAAGATCTCCAAAAGATGCCGCTTGGAAAACTGAGCTTTTTGCATACATTATTTCTCGAGAATGAAGAGCGCCCCAGCCAAAAAAAATCCAGAGCAATGTTTCTGAGGTACAACGAAGCCTACATGCCAAAATTCAGCTATTTTTGAACACTTTCAAAATGGCCAAAAAATCTAGGGGACGTTCTTGCACGCGGCCTTTCAATTACCGTTTGTCAAGATGGTTTTGAAAGGCATTGCAGCAAATGTGACAATTGTACTTTTCGCACCAATGTTTGTAACTTGATACTTTTGTTTTCCTCGCCAATGTGTGCCAAAAGGTACCTTTGTTTCCACAAAAATATAGGAAAGATGTGTATTTTTTTTTACTCACTGCTGGAGATAACTGGAAAATAAAAGTTAAATATCTGCTGAAAAGTCAAAGAGGAACGATTTTGTTTAATTCAAAATGCAAATTTTCATTTCACAGATAAACAAGAACTAATCTAATCATCAAATAGTCACGTCGAGCCACGGGAGAGTGCGCTCTTATGCTGTTGCCAGCCGAGTTGGTGTAAACAATAAAACCACATCAAACTAATACACAATGCTATTGAGTAATACAACTGAGGAGTGTTTCAACGAGAAGTATTGAAGGTAGAGATCTTTACTTGACCAAAATTATATCCTACATAGGTGAGCAAGTCACCTCATCGACTGATGAAATTAATTGGAGGTTTCAGTAAGTACCACGGAATGTGCGGCAATAATAACGAAGTTTCTTTTGTCACAAATTTACTTGTTTTACGTGTAACAACATGGGAAAGTTTCGGCTGAATATGAACTTTGTGCTCTCTTTCATAGAAGAGGAAACAAACAAGCTGCTAAGGAGAAGCAATATGTTCCCATTCTCTATTTCAACCCTGGCAAACACACAATACTCATGAAACAGCAGACGACATTTCTTGAATCGAGCTAGGGAAGATTCCAGAAGATAAGCAGTCACAGTAGCGTTCTTTGCACCTGAAATATAACTGCTATCCCCAGCCAAAACGAGAGTGTGGTATCACTCATTTACAAAAAGTAAAAAAAAGCATGCATCTGAACTCGAGAACGGAGTTTATCACACTAGCAATGCTAGAGCGCATGCGTCTTACATGTTATGCTCTACCACAAGGGAAAGCATTCAACGGTCATGGGTAGTCCCATAAGAAATGTATCTTTTGGCTAACATAAAGTCGACTTTGACGCTAACTAATCTGCGCATGCATTTGGAGAGAATTGCTTTTGTTCTTAAGACAATGGCACCACAAGGATAGCATGAGATTTGCAAAACCATATATATATCTTTGTCATGTTACCAAAGAAAGCAACGTAAATCTGACAGGTTTTGCGTAATCCACTAGGGTACCTACCCCACCCAACTCCCCTTCCCGCAAGGCTAATTGATTAATTGTAATTAATTAATTAATTAATTAAACAAACATTAAAGTTTACACCTTATGGCATTAGTGGCTTAGCAAACATCAGCCCCCTAAACCATCTCAATAGTGCATTCTGCACTAAAAATGATAGGTCACCACACTCGTTTGCAAGAAAATGATGATTTACCTCCACTTGTAAAAGAAAACGCCACCATTTTTTAATGCGCGCACGCTAATCACATGTGAAATTATGCGCAGTAGGGATGCGCAATGCAATACTGTGGAATGACCTTAAATGTAAATACTAGTAGTAATTGTAGATTAAAGAGTGCGTTCGAGTTTTGGTAGGCTTGGTATGTTAAAAAAACAAAAATTCTACAGACAGCATTAATTTTTGTGCCTGAGCTGTTAGGTGGGCGTGAAATTGGTCTCCATTCAGCAGGGGCAAAACTCGCAAATGAATTGATCAAATGAATTTCATCTGTACTCATTAGGATCCCGCCCAGGAAAAACTCTCCTCTGGGATCCTGGTGAGAATCCTGGCGGGAAGCAAAATCTTGGTAGTATTCCCGGTGAGAACTAAATTCTCGTGAGAAAAAATTCTTGCGTAGAAATTCCCGCCGAGAGGTTGCACATTCTCGTGGCTGAAATGCAAATCCAGGTGAGGGTGCATTAAACCTGATCTTGAGATTTGACCCTGGAAGCAACTAACCACTCTAAAACTATCGTGAACTATATCTAGTTAAAGTTTTAATATTCATTACAACTTTATCTTACAGTTCCACATGTTGAAAACAAGCAATGAAGATGAAATCCCACACGAGTTTTACCTAAAGCATGCCAATCGCGTCTGAGACAAACTGGAGCTTTTAATGGCAACGCGACAACTAGCCGCATGCTCTTAAACGTGCTTCGTAGTTTATACACAGGGATCACACAATCTTGTTGAATAGGAAGAGAGTAAATAAAGGAATGAAAAAGATTGCATGCTCCCTGTGCTTGCCACGGGAATCTTTCCGCCAAGGTCGTTAACCCAGCAATACGATTGGCTGGCTAGAATCACGTGGGACATAGCATACACTATTCCGCGAGTTGGAGAGAAGGCATCTCAGGAGGTTTGAGGGCTTCTTCAAGTGCTGCTAAAAAATCCACCTCAGAAAAGAGCTGAAAAATTGTTTTTGCCTGGTTTGTTTACTTCGAAGCTTCAGCAAGGACCTTTCTGCAGGGAAAAGGTGTTTTGTTGAAGTTGTTGTAAGCTTAAATTGCATGCCAGCTGTGTGAGCGTCAAACCATGGAGGTTGGTTGTGCGAGGAATTTCATGAAGACTTCTTGAAGCTAGCCTCGATGGAACTGTGTGCATATACGCTGAACAATTTTACCAGACTCCAAAACTGGAAGGACTTAACTTTTGACTTGATGAGGCTTGAAATGTCATTCATGAAAACTATGAATGCAAATTTGCTTCTTCACAGCTTCAACTGATTAAGTTTGGTAGACCATGTTATCTTCCATTTTGTTGTTATTTCAGTAATGATTTTCTTTTACTAAAAATTTTGTTACATGCAGATATCGCAAGGTGTCGAGCACAAGAATATTCACATTTCTTTCATTGTAAAGCATATCATGCCAATTTGTGTATGAGCTTTGGTGTTTTATCTTCTTGCGAACCAAAAAACTGTGATTAAACTTTTTTGTTAGCTAATTAATTAAATCGTGTTGTTTTGAGTCTGTTTATCAGTCTGTTTTTCTTGATATCCAGCTGTTTTTAAACTTCAAACTTTGCACCATGAATTTTGCCAGAACTTCTTCTTAAATCGTTGACACCATTTTTGTGTCACTGACAAACAAATTTAAGTGGCATTAAATCAAACCGCCACATAGCTATATGTGTACGTTTTTTAATTAAGTTAACTACCCTCAAGCACTTAAATACTGGGAGGCTTTAACCTTTATTTAAAAGACGATGGCTCCAAAAGAAATTTGTGGCAGCATGTCTAAAATTTTGCCGAGATTCCCACAGTGAATCTCACCAAGAATTTCACTCCCTGCCATGAGTATTGGTGAGATTCCCGGCAAGATCGCAGAGAGATTTTGGCCACCAGGAATTTGCTTCTCGGCAAGGATCTTGCCAAGATTCACGTTAGGAATCCTGGTGAGATTTTGGCTGCTGCGAACCTCGGCAAGATTCATGGTAGGATACTGGCGAGATTTTAACCACCGGGATTTTTGCTTCACGGCGAGAATCTCGGCGAGATTCGCGGCAGGAATCCCAGCGAGATTTTGGCCACTGGGATTTTTGCTTCTTGCCGAGAATCTTGGTGAGATTCATGGCAGGATCCCAGTAAGATTTTGGCTGCCAGGAATTTCGCTTCCCCGCGAGAATCTTGCTTGGATCCCGCCGGGATTCCTGCCGGGAATAAAAATACAGGGGGGGTCACATTTAGTCTGCAGTTCCCATTTTATACCTGAGTCAGTGCACGCTTTATGCCCAGTCCGTAATGCTTAGTCTGTGTTTTATACCTAACTGTGTTTTATGCCCAGTCCATAGTCTGTAATCTGCAGACCGCAGTCCCAGTGTGTGTTTTATACTGATCGTGTAAATCAACACCAACCATGTTTGTTCTGTCGGTATGCAAGACAACATGCTTTTAGTGCCAAAACAAGGACAATTATTTTGTTTCTGAACACGACTTCACGAATCACCTTTGCTTTTGGTTAACAGCTACAGGTCTAGGGCACTTTCACTTCTGAAACAATGAAACGGAGGACATGTTGGTTTACCAAAGCAACCCTGTGGGAGGGTAACTCTTTTCCTATGTTAACACTTTCGTTGGGTTTATGTTACATAGTTTGGGCACAGAAATCTAGGCCAGCAAAGTTGATTTATTCAGCAGAAAGCAGCACTGGTTTCGGTCGAAGAGAAGAGGGTACACAACACACAGCCAAACTACAGCTTTCTGTTTGTACAAAAAGTCATACACATTTCATGAAGACACGTCTGCAAGGTTTTAAAATGCCATTAACACTGACTTCGAACTTTAAATAAACAACTTAGCCACTAGTCTTCAATAAGCTGCCTTGAAAAGTCATACACATTTTGTGAAGACATGTCTACAAGGTTTTTAAATACCATTAACACTGACTTCAGTATCTGTTACAGTTTGCAATAAGCTTCCTGGACACTTGCAAGTCTGCAATATTGCACAACACTCGAAAGTAAGCACATGGATGAACATGATGTCATTCGCCCCTGAAGAATTTTTTTTGGGGGGGCGTGGAATTGATGTCCCCGGATTCATAGGTCTCAAATTTTTCTGCATTACACGATTAGAACTGCGTTCTGTCGAAAGCAATAACTCTAGTTCTTCCATGCATTCGAGTGTTTACACTTTTCTGACTTGAAGCACGCCAAATTTACCAGTGGATTTTTCTACCGGTGACATAAATACGTATTAACCAACGAACAAACAAGTACTGATTCTATGTCATAATGCCACATGCAATCAACAAACCTCGCAGAACAGCTGAGTTCAAGTACCAAAAAAGTATTTTTCATCCAGCTTTTGTTCTCAGATACTCAAGGATATGAATTTTCAGGAAGCAGTTGAATATGATCTATCCACACTTGATTTGAAGTCTTTGAAAGAGGGACAAAGAAATGCAGGGGAAGGCTATTTATTCGGCCAATACGTGTTTGTTTACTCATGATCGGGAGTCCTGATCGTTTGGGTAAAGTTTGGACCTTTTGAAGAACAACAGAGCCGCTCGTACAGGTTGTGTAATTGTTGAACTTTTTGTTGCCTTAATAAGTAACCAAGTTTCTTCTCTGAAATGAAATCACATTGCAGCAAATTTGCATCGGTCGTTTTAGCGGGCTGGAAGTAGTCGTCAATAAATACCTAGGAATGACTTTCAGGAACAGCACTCCATTCTCTGCTGTTCACTGCGACTTCGATTCCCCATGTTATTGAATCAAGAGATCTAGAGCTTTACAGAATTAAAGCTCTCCCCAGCTGACTCCATCTTCTTGCACAGTTTCTACTTGGGCTAATGCATTTGTCACACAGCTATCTGGTCGATCTGGACTACAACAAGTAATAAATACGGCTGAGTCTTTTCAGGAGGCGTTACTCAATGGAACAGCTTTCACCGTTAATCAATATTGCTGACTACGTACATACATACATGATTTCATTTGAGTTCATAGCACACAGTACTCAAAGAAATCAAGTCTGCTTTTGCCATGATAGCGTGTGGAGCACATGAAAAAATGAGAAGTATCAATCATGTTTTACATGCCAAAAACTTATGCTCTGATTCAAATCTCTGCAAGTGAAACAAGTGGACCTTTCGGAACTTACATTGCTTATGCTCGCGACTTCGCCGGGGACTTCGTCACTTGAACATTGACTTGTGGCAAGTCTGTGGAGTGGTATACATCCATTCATGTATGTATGTACCATGGAATAGAGCATGATCGAGTCATGAGTATTTTCTCGGTATACACGCAAGCCTTTAGGCGAGTGAGTATACCGAGAAAACACATTCAAGTGATAAGTTATGTGGAATATTCCATGATATGACAAAGAAGTGTATGTTGTATAACTATGTTATACCATACCATAGAAAACACAGTGGCCATCACAATTCATGTAGCACACAATGGGAAGTTTGCAATGGGTGTAATATCATCAAGTATACAGTGGCTTTCCTGTATTCTAATTGGCTGCATTTTCTTTCGCATGGTATAAATAGCAATATTCCATGGATGCCCAGAGCAAGCAAAATGTACCTGAACTGTTGTCTTGGTTAACTTCAGAATCAAACAACTGGAGAGCATCTGTGGCACACTGTTTAGCTTTTTGTTTAAATTCCTCCATGTCACTATGAACTCTGAAAAGGAATTGAGAAATAATAGCTCAATTAATGGCAATAGTAACCGGTTTTTGACCAAGCTTGTTTGGTGCAGATGGCTGGATATTGGCCAAGTTCTCAATTGCATGTTTATGGACCGAGATTAATACAAAAAAAGAATGAGGCCAATATTCAGCCATCTGCACCAAACAAGCTTGGTCAATTTAACAAATTGACAACAGCTTTTCATACGTCGGTCCTGTGATTGATCATGAATTTCATCATAACATTGTCAAAGTAGCTGTGGCGCAGACTACTTTGACAATGTTATGCAAAATTCACTTTCAGTAACAGGACAGCACATGAAAAACTGACGTCATTTTGCTTTTTACAATAACAAAAAGCGCATCATGTAAATGATAAATTCATGTGTCTGTCTGCTTATTGACAATGAAATTGGCCAATGAGCAAGTGAAAATTTCTGAAGCTATTGTGAAAAAGATTTGTCATGTGGCATAAAGAAGACCATTTTCTTACACAAACAGCAGGTAATCCTGCACACGCAGGATAGTGCCATCTTGCCTACTCTGGTAGCCAATCACAGTGCATGATTTGGTTCATTTTATCCAACATGGAGCCAGCAATTTAATAAACTCAAATACTAAAACTCAACTGCCTCATAAGATAAATTTAAGACAAAGTCATAAGAAGCTGAAAAAAGGAAATACTTACACATTAACAGCCACTTCATTTAGTCCTCCCCAGGTTTCTACATTATAAAAACAACTCTTCATAAAACTTAGGACTTGCCTGAAAGAGATCATTTTGTATGTTTAAGGTTGTACATGTACATGTTTAAATAAATTTTTGACATCACTGTATGGTTTACAAAAGTTGTTCTTTTGAAAAATGTGGCTGATTTGTTTTTCATGATAATACTTAAAGTTCACATCTGGAGAACAATTGAAGAGCCGAATGCATATCCGCCCCTATGTCAAATTTTAGGCCTTTTTTCTCTTCTCTGGCTCTGATTTGCCTCAGTCTCGGTAAATTAACTACAAATTATATTTCAAACACTGAGCTGGACTTTTTTCACTCATTTGCATGTTTTTAACTTGGAAAATATTATTTTCCAAGTTGTAGTGGAGGGAAGATTTCACTCCATCACTCCATCACTTCCTGTTAGACATTTGGAACCCCAAGGGGAAACTCCCATATCAAAACGTTTGAAGGAATGCTCATCAGAAAATTTAAATTTAACTCCTAAAGGAGACTAATATGGGTGCTGCTCGAGCTTCATTAGACCCTTAAAAGATACCATTTAAAACGGAATAGGTTCCATTACTAGCCACTATTCAAGGATGGATCCCGCGTGCACTTGTACACCCAACACACGAACTCGAGAGATCGGCGGAAGTCAAGCCTAAAAACAGAACTAAATGAGAGCGTTTCTTTTATTATTATTTCTTTGAGTGCACTAATTAAAGGATACTTTGACAGCTCAGAATGGTGATGTTTTGTCATCAACACCCTAATTGAGACCAGAATCCTTGATTTGTACCCAAGATGATGACCTGACCTTTTCATATAGGAATCACTCTGGGTTTCCAACATCACGCCATCTAAGGCCGTTTTACAGTCACTTGCACTGTGCCGTAGTTATTCTTTGAATTTCTGACGCAAGAACTCAATATCTCACCACAAAAGTGAGGAGATAATTACTGAAAATCACAAAATTGATGAGCTGTATGAATTTTCCAATGATTCAAGCCGTGATTTGAAGTTTTAGACAATCAACAGACATGAGAATTGAGAATTTGAGCGACGTGTTTCGCTATAATTGTTTATATGGTATTGGAAATAAATACACATCAATACAGACATGGCGAAATGAAAAAGACATTACATAAGGCTGGGATTTCTACAGTCACTAATATCGCCTTGCAAAGGAAAGAAAATGAGAAAAGGAAAAAAAGAGAAAAGAAAAAAGAAGTTATTACAACAGAGGGTATTCATATTTAGTCACCCAGCCAAGTAGGAACCCTGCCGAACAGGGCTCAACTTTGTTGAGCGGATGAGACACAGTGCTGTCCTTGTGGTACAGTTGAACCCCATTAATATGGACACCAAAGAGGCATCATAAAGCCTTGATAAACCTGTAAGTCATCAGCACATTTTAAAGAACCAAAATGTGTTTTCTGATGTTCAAACAAACTGATGCAATCAAGTTATCGGTACTTGAAGTCAGATCAATCTAGGCAGAAAAGTCCGAGAGCAGTTCTTGCCCAAGAAAACAATCCTCTCATGAGTTGTCGCCCATTTGCCAAGCATTGCCATGGTCAAAGTTTGGAAAGCGAGAACTGATTTTAGACATAAAATATGTCTTGCATCGACCGCCATGTTTCCTGTGTGTGCGTTGTAGAGAGCCTTCCTGGCATGCAGTGCGGTCACACACAGTGGATGTTTGGTGGCTTTAGAAGCCTGATAAACAGCATTTTAAGTAGGAGGAAGTGGATTTTACATAGTTATTGACATAGGGAGTACCACAGATAATGGCCAACAAGTAGCGATCAATTATAACAGCAATTTTATTTCAAATTGGCATGATTTGTAGCGTTGCAAACTTATGGGATCAGGGGACAGAGCCCTAACCTCAGAAGCCTTGTGAAATCACCATTTTGCTCTGTTATAAGTCAAATGAACATCCCTGTGGTCAGGCATTCTTGTGAAGTCTATGTTTAACTGTTTCTTAGGTGAAAAAAGTGTCTTTGAGGTCAGCCATTGACGTGAAATCAACATCTCTGAGCTTTCCTGTGTCAACATTTCACTGTCTTCTTTACATGAAAAGAGCATCTGTGTGGTCATGCATTCTTGCGAAATCAACATTTAACTGTTTCTTAAGTGAAAAAAGAGTTTTTGGGGTCACCTTTTGATGTGAAATCAACATGTATGTGTATCAAAAAAGAGGGCTGCAGTCCTGAAATTGTTGCATTGTTCACATAAAAGCAATATAACTTTGCAGAATGGTGTAGCACCACCTCTTGATCATGAGTTGTCTACAAAGTGTATTTCCGGGTTTTCTGATTCGAGGTTTCTCTGTTCCCATCTGGTTGAAAATGAAGCTGTTATCACTCCATGTAACATAACATTGCTTAAATGTAAGTCTTGAACCGAATAGCAAATGAGATGCGGGAAAAACTGTCGTTTTTTTCAAGGACATCAGTATTCTGTTTCTCGTTTGGCGGAATAACACAAATTCAAAACGAGGTGAACTAAAATCAACATCTGCAGCAAAATAACTTTGGAGGGGAAGTAGGGGGTTGTATTCGCACTTCACGCACAAATTTTGACAAAATTCATGTGCCACTTATACTTTTAGCTGCTTTTGACCAAAGCTTTTCATAAATTAATTCACGAATCAAGTGTGGTTTTTAGTTGTTCTTCACCTGTCAGACAGATTTTTGCCTTCGTCACATGTCATGCATAAACCCTTTGCACCCTCTTTGCACTGTAAACTAATCGGTCCATTACTGTGTCAAAACTGAGTGTTAATAGTTTGATTTTGTTCAAAAAATATTCACTTTTATTTACATTATTGCAAGGCCGAGAATTTCAGTAGTCCCCACCCTAGCTCTACAGATATTTACTTTTATGTTACTTCTTCTCCAGAGGCTACACCCTTGTAAAGGAAGTACTCAGGAAGACCGCAGCCCAGGTAGCATGTCATATTCACATTTATCTTTCCCCATCAGTAGGCTAAAATGGTTTTTGGTAATAAAACCATTTCTTCGTATCACAAACTGAGGAAACCGCTAGAGTAATCATTTCACTAGCCAGCAGAGCAGACACAAGTACAGAGCAGAATACCTCACTTCAAGGACTTGGCGTTCACCGGCTTCAGTGTCACTATTGTGAAATGCATATTATTATCTCTTAGAGCGTCACACTTCCAATCACTGATGCTGTACAGTGGAATCAACCTTTCTAATCAGTTATTTACTACTCTTGCCCAAGGAGCTAGCCAATGTTCGTCTGTAGCGAATGACCAAGGTACTTTACCGATCCGTAAGGTTTGCTGTCAGGGCACGGATCTTCAGTTTGACAGGCCAGGAATTTAAGCCATTTAGTTCATGGTTTTACAACTACACTTGCCAACTTATCTTTGCAAAATATCCATATAGGGCTGCTTGCGCTTGCTGGTTATTGAAGATATGTCTACCTCAAGCTCAGTACAAATCTCCCGCAGCATCCCTATGGAAAACTTTGATAGCTTGGACTGGCACACAATTTCACAGATGTTATAATTTTCAAATATGATTGGATGCTGAAAAGCAAAAGTCTTCATCACTTGGTTCCTCAGTCAACTCTTGGATGTCATTCTCTGTGTTTGCTTATTGTCTTTCAACGTCTTCACCACCAGTGCTGTAAGTTCTTTTTGCTGTCAAGCGAGAAAAAAAATCCTGCTATTTGCAGAGGTGTCAGGAGGTCGTCCTTTTCAAAGATACTGGAGCCATTGCTGTGCTTAGCTCTCCGCATTGCCTTTGAAATGTTAGCAGGATCAGCCTTTTGCCCGGTGTGTTCATCTTGGAACACTTCAGCAAGATAAGTTTTCTGAGTAGACATGTTTATCAAACACAACTGAACATGTTTAATACTCGAATGTCGAAAATCGATAATAACAAGAATTTCCCACGTGTCGGGCTACTTGATGGTGCAATAAAGATCACATGACTGCGATATTACACATACATCAATAAATGAACATAAATTATATAAAAAATGTTCACAACACTCCCCGGGGTTGATAAAACGCTTTGATTCAACAGTCTAAATCTTGAATGTCCACTATTCAATAAATATCAAAAACATACTTCATCGTCTATAATGATCACTATCCAAAATGAAACAATTTCATCTCATTTATTCAGTTCACTCAGAAACTTCAACAGGAATTAAGTCCTGTATCACTCTATGTAATACTTGTGGGTTTCGATCCTCCTTGCCAGCAACCTTGACCTTTGTGGATTGAATCTGACCATCTCTACCCGGCAATAGTTCTTCAACTTATGCCAGTTTCCAAAATGCTCTTTTCGTCAGATCAGACTTCATGATCACTGTGTCACCTACTGAGATTGGGCTCTCCTTGTTTTGCTTCTTGCATCTCTCATTAGCATGCTCTTGTAGACTCAAAAGATACTCATGCTGCCATCTCTTTGTGAAATGATGTAGCAATCATCGGTGATGCTTAGCTCTCTTTGTCAAGGCCTGGTTAACACTAACAGCTTTGAAATGCTGGTTACTTGGTGCACTAGTAATTCATCTGCCAGTAATAAGATGAGATGGTGTAAGTGGAATGGAAATGGACTCTCCATCATCACAGACATATGTTAATGGTCATGCATTTATGATTGCCTCTATCTCCACCATTGTGGTTTGTAAGCTTATCATAGTTTAATGAAGTGCATCCCACTGTTTTCTTCAAGGGTTGCTTCACAACTTTAACCATGCGTTCCCAAACCCACCCCCCCTCCCACCCCACCAAGGGGCTCGCTCAATGATAAAGTTCCATGTGATGCAATCGTCACTTAAGTATCGCATACCCTCGTCTGATTGCATCATCTTCCTTATATCCCTGGTTGCGGATCTGAAGGTTTTGACATTGTCAGACAGGAGGGTGACTGGTAATCCCCAGTGACTAATGAACCTCCAGAAGGCCAACAGAAATGAACTGACGCTCAGAGGAGTCAGTTCCAAATGAATCACTCTTGTGAATGCGCATGTGAATAAACAAATGTACACCTTGTCAGAGCCCTCTTCTTTTGAAGACTTTCCGTCACATAAGTACAATGGACCCATAAAGTCTAATCCCGTGTGGGCAAACGGCAGGTCTAGAGACAGTCATTCCATTTTAAATCTGGAGTCGGTGGAGCCCCTTCTACTCTTCTACAGGTGGCACACTTTCTTAAAATTTGCTTCACAACTTGTCGACCTCATGGTACCCAGAATCTCTCTCAAATAGTGGTTAAGGTATCCCTGACTCCACTGTGTTTAATCTTGGAATGCACAATCCTGGATGATAAGATTAGTTAGTGGGTGCTTAGATGGAAGTAAGATTGGATTCTTGCTTTCTTCAGAGAGCGGTGCATCGCTTTTGCGCACACGCCAGACGCGAATACTACTTCACCTGCCTAACCTCGCCCCCCATCCCCCATACAGTGTTGAAAACTACTAGCTGCAATTTCTCCTAATTTTCAACATTGTATTGGGTGGGGAGGGGGAAAAGAAACGTGTTTTTAAAAGGAAAGCAGCGCTTTTTTCAAACTTCAGTAGTGAAACACAGATAATTCATTAAATTACATAAGTGTCCCAAGGGCTTTTGTCCACGATTGTAGTTGGACTAGCAATGAAGCTCCTAGCAGTTCCAACCTGGGAATTGACTGATGTTTGCTCGGGGCTACTCTTGTCTTGGAGGTCATGATGTTGACTTGGGTTTCACCATTGCTGAATGCGGTACTCAGGTACATGACTGCTGCATAGGCTCACTCTGACGCATCTGAAAATCCATGGATCTGATATGAGCATATGGCTGACTGCGTCAGTGAATAATTGGCATAACATTGGGAAACTCTAGGGCATTTAAGTCATAAATGAACGTTTTCCACTTCACCAAAGCTTCTCCTTCCAAGTTTTCATCCCAGCTGACCTTCTCAACACATAGACTTTGGAAGAGGACCTTCATGATATGTTTATTGCCAATGGAGTTAACAGTCCAATCAGATCAAAGATTTTAGCTGACAGTTTCAAAACAGATTGTTTGGTAGCTGGAAGGACTTCTGCGTACTCAATTAGCTTAGAGAGGTCATAACAAAATTCATCTTAAATTACATCCCAATAAATCCCAGGTGTCTTCACCAATGTTCTGTTTCCAGTTTACCATCTTTGACACTCGATGACTCTTCTCTCTTGAGATTTTGTGTAATTTCACTTTCTTTGGGAGGGGCTTCCATAGCTGACCGGATTTTTCTTTCTTCATCCTGCTTGATTTTCTCGTGGAATGACTGACAGAATTCCACTTATGCAGTGAGAATTCTCCATCTTTCATGATTTCCTGTGCTTTGTCATACAAGTTCACAGTTTCATTCTCGTGAAACACTCCTGCCAGATCATCAACATAGAAGCTTGAACTTAACAAAGATGTTACTTCTGGTTCCTTTTCTTCGTACTTTGACAGATGGTGTTTTATGGTACTTGGCAGGAAAGCTGGACTTGGAGTTAAGCCAAACACAAGCCTTTGAAACTGGTATTGCTTGATTTGCGGACAATCTTTCTCAATATCATTGAACCATAGAAACCTCAGCATTCTTCTGTCTTCTGGGTTGATCTGTATTTGATGGAAGGCCTTTTCAATGTCAGCTACTACAGCAATTGGATAACCTCAAAACTTAACCACAATATCAAATAGGTTTGGCACTAAGTTCGGTCCTTTCTCTAAACACTCGTTAATGGAGGCAGTTGACTTGTCGGATTTGGCTCAACCATCAAATATAACTCTCGATTTCGAAGTTTCCCGGTCTGACCGAATTACACCATGATGAGGTAAGAAATATATCGGAGCTTGGTTGTAGTTGTGTTCTGGTACGGCTTCTATAATCCTGGATTTGACTTGATCCTTGATCACATTGTCATAATCTCTTAACAGTTCCTTGTTTTTCTTCAGTTACGAGTGCAGCTGTCTCAATCTTGTAACACACAATTTGTACTTGTTTGAAGCAGGAACAAGACGTTCCTTCCATGGCAGACTGACTTCGTATCTTCCTTCATTCTCATTGAAATGAATGCTCTGCCAGTGCTGTTTTCTTCATCACTGTCTTTCTGCACCACTGCCAGTCCTGTAAGTTCCTTTTGCTGTTAAGCGAGAACAAAAATCTTGCTATTTGCAGAGGTGTGAGGAGGTCATCCTTTTCAAAGATACTGGAGCCATTGCTCTGTGTGGCTCTTTGTACTGCCTTTGAAATGTTAGCAGGATCAGCCTTTTGCCCAGTGTGTTCATCTTGAAACACTTCAGTAAGATAAGTTTTCTGACTAGACGTGTTTAGTAAACACAACTGAACATGTTTAATACTTGAATGTCAAAAATCAATAATAACAAGAACTTCCCACATGTCGTGCTACTTGATGGTGCAATAAAGATCACGTGACTACAATATCATGCATACATCAATAAATGAACATAAATTATATAAAAAATGTTCACAACATGAGGTTCTTTCTTGTCCCTGTTGCTGACTTCAGAGCCCATTCCATCCGTAGAGCCAGACCTTAATCCTCCAATGATAAGATGACATCTCCATCAACAGCTTCTGGAACCACACCAGCACCTTGCTCCAGCTTGGCGGTAAAAATTATCATTGCCTTGTCGTGCAGAGTTTCTTTCTTCTTCCCTTGAGCTTTACAAATGTGTAGTGAGCTAACCTTAGAGCTACATGTTAATTACAAACAGGAACGGATAGAAAACTTGTAACAAAAACTATTAATGTTCTTCGTGCCACTGTTTTTGGTTAGTTAGTTGGGGTCTAGAACAAAGTCATTGTAACGTGCTGGATGACGTCGCACGTGTGTGGATCTGCGGGGTGAGGGACTGGTATAAGAGTCACTGGCAGGGGAGTCTATAACAGGATCAGTTTGGGTGTCCTCACGGGGTTCGTGTCCTCCAGCAGGAAGGTTGTCATCAGGAACTTCTTGAGTAGCAGGTGTTGAGATTGCACTCGGTATGACAGGTGGAGAGGGTGGGGAACGCACTGGCTGTGCTGGTGGGGTTTCATCGGATGATGAGTCTGCTTCATCGTTGATTGCCGACGGTCGGTAGTCTGCTACTTCAGATGGAACCCAATAGCAATCTGAGGTTTTCATGCGGTAAGATGTGCTTCGAAGCTGAGAGCCGACAAACTTTCTGATGTTGCAAAAAGAGCCGGTTACCTCTACAACTAAATAGCGATTGCATGCTCTAGTCTTGTCGCGATCGGAGTAAAGGTAGACTAAGTCACCAACGGTAATGTACTCAGCTGGGAGGTTCTTGGCGATGGGGGCCTTAGCCTTCTCGCTGTGATGGTGGTTGGCAATACATTGTTCGTGTTGCTGAACGATGAGGTTCTGGTCATGCAGTGGTATCTGCTGGTTTGAGAATTGATCTCGCTGTGTCCACATCTCCCTAGCAGAAAGGCCACGTGAGCAGATGCATGCGTTAAGGGTAGCTGTCGCTACTGACAGGGTCACAGGAGACACAGGACCGCCAGGTGGGTCATGTCGGAGTAACTCGTTTTCAACTTCTTGAACCGCCCTCTCGGCTAGGGGGTTCTTGTTACGATTCTTGGCATTTCCAATCTCTATGGTGATTCTGTGCTGTTTCAGTAGTAGGTCTTCTGTTAGTGCCTTGAATCCTGAGGTGGGGTCAGTGCGTATGACGGCTGACGGCCCATCTAGTGGACGCATTTGGACACAAAGGCGGATTAGGGCATCACGTAGTGTGTTGTGTCGCTCACCCTCCAGTAGAGTTGTGGATGTGAAGGAGGTCACACTCACGTAACACTAGTATGAGCTGTCTCGAGCACTTGATAACATCTGCAGCGAATGATACACCAACGGCATCAGGTGGAGGGGAAGATGACTGTTCCTCTCGCATTTTCAGGGTTTGGTGCAAGGCAGCACATTGGTGGCAAGCTTGAGTCACATGGTCAATACCCTTGTCTATGTCCAGGGCATACAGGTAGCGCTTGGTTACAGCTTTGAGTTGATGACTGGATGGGTGACTGAGTTGGATGTGTAAAGCGGTCAAGAGTCCCTTCAGTACTTGTCGGGGGACGATATTGCATTCACAGGTTGGTGCGAGAGGCTTGTTGCGCTTAACAAGCAAGCCATCCTTCGCGATGGTTGCTACGTTGAGGTACCTCTTAACATCCCTCGAGTTTGTTAGCTTTTTTGAAGGATGTGTTCCTTGTTGTAGATGTGCACTAGTGCGTCGTAAATCGGGGCATTCGGCCTGTGTGGTCAACCAGGCGGTGCAACTGGTGAATGGGAGGTGTTTGGCGCCACTAAGTATGTCGTGAGTAGATGTGTGTCTGACAACTGATTCTTGGGTGAGCTTTGTAAACGTGCAGACCTGGCAGGCTTCATCTTCACACAGGGCAGCATTACAGCTGGAGAAATCTGAAGGCAGTATTGCAGAGCCGGATATGTGTCTTACAGAGGCCTGATATCAGCTCACAGTAGATAGGAAGGTAGACACACGGAGGCTTGTGGAGAACTCTCCTCGGCAAAGTTTTTCATACGCCTGTACACATGGTTTGCTGTCGGTCAGTATGCAGGCCTTATGATGAGACTGTATCAGGTAAGGGCTGAAGTGCTTGGTGGCAACGGCGATAGCTAAAGTTTCCACCTCACATGGTAGCCACACTGTCTGTGAGCCACGTAGTTTGGCGCTGAAAAATCCTGCCAAGCGTAGCTTGCCATCACGACATATAGGGTGGCGCCTATTCCAGGTTTTCGGACAGCTCCGTCTGTCACAATCCACAGTTGATCGCCAGGTCTGCGGAGCGAAATGGTGCGGGTAGTGGATAGGGCTGCCTGGGCATTGCGGAATGATGTTCTGAGGTCATCTGTCCACTGGATCGTTTTGTTATATTCACGGCCAGCGACAGTGTCGTCAAGTGTTGCGAGGAGTGTAGAGCATCCAGGAATGGCCCGGGAGAGCACCTTGAAAGCTCCAATGAAGGACTGCATTTGGGCGACAGTGTCGGGTGCAGGGCACAAAGCAAGGGCGGTGATATGGTGTGGGCTGGCACTTAAGGTGCCACAGTTCCAAATCCAGCCTAGTATTGTTGTGGATTGTGGGTTGATGATGGTCTTCGATGCAGAAAGGCAGAGATCACATTTGTGGCGGGCTTCCAAAACTTTTGTCCAGTTCTGCAGGAGTTCTTCCGGGGAGTCGCCTCTGCAATACAGATCGTCGGTGATTTTAGCAACGATGCCTTCCTCCAACAGGTCACCGAGCACTCAGCTCATGAGCTCTTTGAGGGCCGTCTTGGAGCCTAGCGTGCCCATGGCAGACCACGCATACACACGCACAGCCCAGAATGGTGTAGCAACACTGCAATATTTCATAGAGTCGCATGAGAGTGGAATCTGGTAGAATGCGCTGGTCAGGTCTGTCACGACGATGTGTTTCCACTGGGCAATAAGACGTAGGATGGAGTCGACATCGGGCATAAGAGAGGGCTCAGGCTTCCTGTAGTGACCGACGTCAGCAAATGTGGTGACTAAGCGGTAACCACTGTTGGCTTTCTTGATGAGGAAAGACAGGTTTAGGTACTCAACTGCAACGTTAAGGTCTTCGGGACGTCTAAAGACACCCAATGCTTCTAGTTTGCCAAATTTCTGTTGCAGCTCCATTAGCTGGTGATGGGCATACTGCGGCAGCTGGCCTTTCTGTTCGGGGGGTTCCACAGGACCCATGTTTACCCTTGCTTCAAATGGACCTACTGAGCCATTGTAGCCTTTGATGTTTGGGTCGCAGACGTGGTCGTACTCATCCAGGAGTGAGGTAAATTTGGCTCTGATATAACGAGTAAGTAAGTTTGCTGGATCAAGACACACGTTTGCGGAGTGTTTCGTGCTGGCCTGAAGTATAGGTAGTCTGGGTTGCAGCTTGCAGCTGTGAGTTGTTATCGCGGGCTTCCGGTGCATACACAGCACGTACCTGACAGAAGTGCTCATTTCTCTTGAGGAAATGTGGCTGGGGAGAGAGGTTGGGGATGCGTATCTTTCCTGTGACGTTGGAGATGATGGCCGGGGTTGGCCACAGTTGAGAAGCTGTTAGCTGTCTTATGCTGGGCGCATTGGTCTGCGGTTCCAGTGCATACACAGAGTCGCGAGGTGCATCACTCGGTAAATCAACTTCAAGGAATTCTCCGGGCCAGATAGTTGTGGACGAGGAAGGCGAGTGTAGCACTATGGCACGATGTGCTGCAGAGCTGACTGCTGCAGGTTGGTGTGACCCATAGTTGTGGATGGACCCGTCTCCAAGGATTACTTGGTGCTTGGCTGGGCGTACTGCGATATCATTACTTTCCATGAAGGGGGTTCCAGCCAGTACATCTACATCGAGGTTTTCAACGACAAGGCCTTCAAAGGTAAATATCCGGTCTTCACGGGTGAATGATAAGCATGTTTCACCCACCACGTGTAGGGGAGATGAGCCATCTGCTTGGTGGATGGATTGAGAACTGGGGGTCACGTAGCAGCCAAGACGGACAGTTGGGTCATGTGCTCACCTTGTACTGAGATCTGTTGCCAATGGGTTTGCGATAACCACTGAAAGCAGTGGGCATGATCTTAGTGTCATTGGCAGTGCGTATCTCATCAAATAGGGATGTGAGGGCCTGAGATATTTCTGGCTTTATGGATGCTAGAGTTCGTGATCGTAATTCGGTTCCATATCTTTGTTTCACTAGCTTAGGCGACTCAGGGTGTATTAATCTGAGCCAGGTCAGTACGATGAAATTTTCCAGTGTAGGAGTTAGTTCCTTGTCTTCAGTGGTGAGATCACCATGGTGGGAAAGGCTGTAAGCATGGAGTAAAGTGTCCTCCACAAAGGCCATTAGTCTCTGGAAGAGGTCTTCAGGGTGTTTGTCAGCTTCCAGATGTAGGTTTGCAAAATCCAGGAAGTGAGCTCCTGTGATTTGGAAGCCAAAATGCTCGTGTATCATGTTCCAAACAGACTGAATGGAAGTAGAATTCTTTAATACAGTGTTCCTCGATATAACAGGGCAATAGTTGGCTATCTGCCCAAACATTAGTTCCCAAAAATTAACTTTCTGACGAGCTGTTTTACGTCTGGAGAGCGGTACTGTTTCTCCGTCATCAGTGAAACCACGTAGGGGCTGGGCCCTAGTCTTCTTTGCCCAAGTGGTGCTGTCAGTGAGAAATGGAGCAAAGTTAGTGTTGAGTGACAAAGTATAAACCAGATTTTGCCTCCAATTCTCGAAGCTGTTGATTGTCTCATTCTTCGAGAGGCTCCATTGTTTCGGAGCCTGTGCAGTGGTTCCCATGACTGTTGTTGTGTATTTGTTGTACGATGAAATCGTGCTTGAACAAGGAAAATGTTCGAAGTATCAACGTACCTGTGTGGAACGAGTAGCTTTGTCTCGATATTATTGTTTAATGCGCCGATTTCTTGGCATAAGTTCGAGAATGCTGCCACCACGTCAGTAAATAAAGCAGAGGTAAATCGATGACACGATTTGTTACACAACTGGAACCTTTAATAAGCCTGAGCGATCACAGAACGACCTGACACGCACGAGAGCACGAGGACCGAGAGAGGATGCTACTATGCATGCTTATAACTAGCGTACCGCTGACCAGTACTGACACTGTAGGGCACACTTGTGCGTGTCACAATCCACTAGCTGTTTTTCAAGCGACGATTATTGCTGGAAGGACTTGACATACAACTCCTCTGGACAATAAAACAGCCCACTTTTTTTCTCACTGTTTTCTTCATCACCATCTTCCTCTGTCGCTGAATCCAATTCTGTTGTTTACTCTGGGCTCTGTCTGGCTTTGATGGTTTCGAAAGAAATGTAGGAACTCACATTATCTGTCAGCTTGTTTAAATGAGGCAGACGGCTACTGCTTGCTTCGTGAAAATTCCTCCAGGGTAAAAATTTACCGCAACCAACTCCATAACTGAGAGTTATGAAACTTTCGGATAGGGGGCAAATGGTGCGCAAATTTTCCTGGAAAGTGTCCTGAAACGCAGTTATTTATTCACAATTGAAGTAGTAAAATGCCAGTTCAAAACAAACTTCTATATTTGAAATAAATTGACAACTGACAGGCTTCGATAAAACGAGGAACATGGACCATTCCTGAAAATTCCAGAACATCAGTCAATTAATCATTCAGTGATTGCTCTAGCAGTATCTTGAGTTTGTGATACGAACAACTGGTTTTATTACCGAAAACCATTTTAGACTGCTGGTAGGGAAAGATAAATATGAATATGACCATGTGCTAACTGGGCCGCAGTCTCCCTGAGAATTCCCTTTACAAGGGTGTAGCCTCTGGAGAAGAAGTAATATAAAAATAAATATCTGTAGAGCTACAATCCTGGCCATAAGTTGTTGGGACACCTTCTCTTTGGCATGCTAAAACCCATGATTTCAACTACATCCTTGACATTTTAGAGAAAAAGATGCATAGAAGCAAGTGTAATTGACCCCCTCCCCCCTAGCAATGTTGAAAGAAAAGGAAGCTATTTTGAAGATTAGATTGGATGTGTTAAAGAAAGGAAAAAGGGACAATAAAAAGTAGTTAGACAGTTGTGTTGGAACTGAATGTGATTGCTGCAAACTCGTTATTATTGGAATAAGACGTGAATATCTATCTTATCGTCTCTTTACTCGGAGAATACTAGCTGTTCTACGAGGCGAACATTTCCTGAAATGTGGCTGTTCTGAAGCCATTGTCAAGGTTTTCTTTTCTTCAAGATTTTTATCAACATTGACAGGGGGGAGGGGGGAAGGCCGTGAACTGTCCCAATACTAAATCTTGTCACCAGGATTGTAAGGTGGGAACTACTAAAACTTTTAGCCTTGCAAAAATGGAAATGAAAGTGAATATATTTTTGAACAAAACTCAGTTTTGACACAGTAACGGACTGATAAGTTCACAGTCCAAGGGTTTATGCGTGACACGTGATGAAGGCAAACATTTGTGTGACAGGTGAAAACCAACTAAAAGACATATGTGATTCATGAATTTAGGAAAAAGAATGGTTAAAAGGAACTAAAAGTATAAGTGGCACATGAATTTTGTTAAAATTTGGTTAAGAAACATGAACACAATCCCCCTACCTCCCTTTTAAAGTTACTTTGCCACAGATGTCGATTTCAGTTCACCTCGTTTTGAATTAATTTGCACTATTTCACCAGACGAGAAACAGATGTCCTTTAAAAAATGACTGTTTTTCCTGCATCTCATCTGCTGTTCGGTTCAAGACTTATATTTAAACAACGTTATCTTACATGGAGTGATAACAGCCTCATTTTCAATGAGATGAGAACATAGAATGAGAAACCCCCTGAAATACGCTTTGTAAACAACTCATGATCAGGAGGTGGCGCTGCACTGTTCTGCCAAGTTATCTTGCTTTTATGTGAACAATGCAACAATTTCAGGACTGCAGCCCTCTTTTTGATACAGCGACATGAAGGTAAGCGGATGTTATATTAAATAAATTGTACATTGAACTTCAAATGCGAAACAATTGAGTTTGCGTGTGTATGTGACTGTACCTTTCCGGCCAATTAATGGCACTGTTGAATCGGCACATTTTATCCAACTTTGAAATGTGATTAAATCACTCCAAATCATTTCCCCAAAAAACCCTTTGGAGATTGAAAAGAACTACCTTCCAAAAGCCATATTTTCAGTCAATTATTTCATGTAGCACATAATCAAATAATGCATTTCTTTTGACCTATTTTCAGTCTAGTTAAAAGTAGGTCAGATAAATTTAATTAGATTTTGTAAATAAATAAGAATTGCTGAAATTGCTGTCAACAAATGTTTTGATGTTGGTTTTCAAGATTTGATAGTTTTTATCAGTCTAGGTTGTTTGATTTTGTGACGTGAAGCTTCAAGATTTGTCTTAAATTTTGAGCTTCAAAAGTGGCATTTTGACAGAATTTGGTTATTATCAATTTTCTTGTAAATAAATCGACATTCAGCCAAACGAAGTATGTCATGATTTGTTTCGCCCTAAGGCCTACCTAACCTGAGAATATGGGCAGAATTTATTTTTTGGCTGTTGCCGTGATATGTTTCACCATTGGGAACATTCGCTCTTAACTGTTACTTAAGTGAAAAAAGCGTCTTTGAGGTGGCCTGTTGACCTGAAATCATCAAGATGTTAGTGGTTTTGAGTGAAATCAACATCTTTGAGCTTTCCCGTTGATGTGAAATCAACATTGAGCTGTTTTCTAAATGAAATTAGCATCCCTGCGGTCACGCATGCTCGTGAAATCAACATTTAACTGTTTCTTAAGTGAAAAAAAGAGCCTTTAAGATTGCCTGTTGAAATCAACATTCTGGGAGCCTGCGAGCCCAAGCCTCGAGCTGCGAGTCTCTTTTTGCAAGTCTCAAAAGATTCCTCCCAAAAAATCCAAAAGCAGGCATAATGCTTTAATATAATATTTATTACATGTGGGGTGCTTCATTATGCCAATACCTGAGGAAAATGGAACAACATTTTCCGATCAAACCAGGCCAACCAAGAGGAATCAGACCCTTACCATTTTTTTTATTCCTTTTCCGAATTCCTTACATAATTGAAGAGAAGCAGGGCAGTGAACTGGTTTGTCGAAAATGGAACGCAAATTTTGGTCAGACCGGTCAGACCGAAATAAGTGGACCACCTCCAGAGGCAATCCCGAATGTTCCTGTCAGAACTAACCTAAATGGACCTCTCCATTTGACTTCCAACCGAAATTTCAGGAACCTTTGGCATAATGGAAAACACCCACAGTCTTCATGTGTTGGTGCACTGTAGCATGGCAAGTGAGGTCATGAAAAGTTTTCCTCTCTTTTTTTTATTTCTACCAATTAAGCAGATATTATAGGAGGGACATCATTTTTCCCGTCTTGCTTTTTGGTAGCTGTGAGCGAGGTAAACAGAAGTGTCGTGACAGTGTGACATTTCATAAGCTGACAGCTAGGATCACAAGATTCGTAAACACTGTAATAGGAGACACAAGAGATTGTGAAATAGGTTTACATGCATATCGAAAGGACACAAAAAATAGGACGCATTGTAACACTGGAAGAGAACTAAACAAGGATTTGTTGAGTACAAGTGAGTTGTGAGTGTGCGAGTTAAGGTGTACCCGGCTCACAAGTTTGGTACAGAGGAAACTTCTGCTGAATCTTAAATTAGTTTGCAAGGAGTTATGATTTTTTCAGCGCAGTACTTTTGTACTGACTTTCACTGGGCCGAGTGAATGGGTTTTATCCCCAATGTTTTGAATTAATCTGAAGTAAAAACTAACGGTATAAACGTGCAACGTTTCGACCGAACTTTGGTCATTATCAAGCTTAAATGTGAAGATAAAAATTTTTGTATAAGTATAAATATAAAACAAAGAAGTGAAAGTATGTAAAGCATGTAAATGTAAAAAATGGTGTTAAGAACAATAAAATGCATGCAAGAATAACATAATTAAAAATGATTAAAAACTTTTGCACGAATTGAGTCTGACTGTACATTGAGACTTGGTCTCGGTTCATTAATAAAAAACATTTCAAAAATGAGACAATCAAACTTGTTCTCGCACTTTTTTAAGGTGGTAAAATTCCTTGTAAGATCCTTGCAAAAATTTTTATCTTCACATTTAAGCTCTGTAATGACAGAAGTTTGGTCAAAATGTTGCATGCTTTTACCAGTAGTTTTTACTTCAAATTGTTTTGAAAAACCTTTACTTATAAACTTTTGAATTGCTAGAAATAAGCAGTCATCCAGTCTTTCGATTTTACGGGGGAACTATTTAAAAAAAAAAATGAAACATCTGGTTTCCCAAGATGCAAAAAAAACATTATGCATCTTTCGTGGCAGTGCTTCTTGATATATCATGTTGATAATTACCTAAAATTTGCTTCACTTGAACGTTTCCCTGTGTATATTTGAAGATTAGTCAATTTTACATACTGTAAATCCTCGAATTAGTGCCCCCCTCAAATAAGTGCCCCCTTCAAATAAGCGCCCCACCCATCAGCCGAAAATTTAAAATAAGCACCCCCTCCCCTCCCCTCCCCTCCCCCTTATTTTGTGGACGAGTAATGAGACAACAAAGGATGTATAGTTTTTGTCATGTAGTATCAGATTTGTAAATTGTTTCAGTTTGTGAACACGTTTAGTAAACAAGTTGAACATGTTAAGTACTAACGGTGCCGCGATTTAAACTTTAGGATCAACTTTGTATGTCAATAAACAGCTTATGTTGGTGTTTACGTGAAGATGATGTATTAAAAAAATGATTATGCCAGGCCACGATTGGGGAAAAATTAAATAAGCATCCCCTCGAATAAGCGCCCCGCTTCTTTTCCTAAATTTGAAATAAGCGCCCCAGGCACTAATTCAAGGATTTACAGTAATCAACATTTTGATACAAAATTTGCAAGGGAAACTCAAAATTTCATTCATATCTGAAACTATAAACTGACCTTCAAATTCTGTTTTGATACAGATGGAAAACTACTTGTGTGGAATTTCACGAATGAAAGAAAATTGAAAACTTGTGTTTCTTCTGCCAAGTGTGGCATTTACTGAGTAAATGTTAACGTTAAATTAAAAACTCAAAAAAAAAAACAGAAAAAAATATGCAGTGGCTTGCAAAAATAGGCTTGTGACTCACGGCTTGCGGCTCTGGCTTGCAGGCTCGCACATTAGTTACACTCCAAAATTATTGCTTTCAAAACTTGAAGACAAAGTTTTTTTGCTTTGTTGTGGAGCAGAAACTTATTTTGAGCTTTTTTCTAGCAATTCAGAGCGAAAAATGCAAAATACAACTTAAAATTTGACAAAGGGCGGACATGCATACAGCCCTACAATTCCTAACTAAAGATCCTTTTTTCCTGCTTGAAACCAAAGATCTGCTCAAAAATTTCATCCTAAATATCCTATTTTACATTTTGCAACTCTATGATTTTAAGTCTTAGTTAACAATTTTTCAAGTTATCCAATACTTGCCTTGAATTGTATTACAGGTCATGTCATTTTTATGACCTGTGATCTCATTAATCATGGCTCTCAACCACTTATCATTAAACTGAGCACAGTTTTGTTTGACTTGTTAGGCTGAACTGCAATAAAGTAGTATACTATCCATACCAAGATTTAACAAAGCAGAAGCAAGCAAAATACATAGAGGATATTACATGCCCGTTTGTGGATACAAATTTTATCTTCGAGTGTTCAACTAGATATCTCACTCATTCGCTGCACTCACTTGTGAGATCTTGAGTTAAACACTTGAGGATAAAATTTGTATCCAAAAGCAGGCATGTAATATTCTGTTTATTACATAAACATACTAATGATGTTTTTGACAATTCTGTGAAGATTTCCGTCAACTTTCCGAAGATTTTCGAAGATTTTCCAAAATTGTTCCAAAGGCCAGACGAATGCTTCCAAGCATTTTCCGAACATTTCTGAACATTTTCCAAAGATTGCCGAAGATGATTTATGAAGATCCGAAGATGTTTCCATCATACATCAACAAATTTAAGTGTAGTTAAAGGGACAAAAGAAAAATGTTATAAAAAAGGAATATCTTCACAGTCTGAAAAATAAAAATAGTACCTTCACTGCGCGCGATGAAGATATGATTTTTTAGTAAAAGGAAAAATCCTGGTATTTCACTGGTGTTTATATAATAAAGCTCAATATTACTCACCATATGTTGTTTTTACCTCTTTGCCACAGGGGGAAATGACTATCCAAGTTAAGTACACTAAAACAAGATGAAATCAAATTACAGCTGGATCCCTTCTAGACTGGATTCATCTCTCTTTTCTAATTGACTTGAACATGTATTCTTTTTTTTCATGATATTTATTTAGCAACTTCAAAAAGACAATGCAAAGTACAAAATTACATGTAGTAGCGCATGATTGACATAATTTAAAACTACAAAGCAACAATTTTACGTATACAATGATATCTTGGTTACAATATATTTAATTGTAGAAAAGGGAAAAAAGATTAGTGCACTGGAATCAGGATCAAGCAGCTTGGGTTTGAGCCCTGGCCGGGGAAATTGTGTTGTGTTTTTGGGCAAGACATTCACAGCACCTCACACAGCACCTCTCACAGCGCCTCACACAGTGCCTCTCACAGCGCCTCACACAGCACTTCTTTCCACCCAGGTGTATAATGGGTTCTGGCTAATTTAGTGCTGGGGGCAACCCTGTGATAGACTAACATTCCATCCAGGAGGGATCAAGTAGAAATACTCCTAGTCACTTCATGCTACAGAAACTGCGATTTAAGTTCCAGCCAGCTGATGGGCCACTTGGCTAGTATGCAGACTTTACCTTACCTTTACAGATTGGCAAGAGAATATACACAAATACATGCAAGTCTCAATTAGAACTACAGTGCTATCTGTCAAGCACAAGCTACAACAACTGCTGTAGCATTGATTTTGAAATATCTGTTGAAATGTTATGACTAGCAAACATACAGTTGTAGTTCAGGGATTGGAATCTGCATGGGAGTCTTTGTAATAGAAATATTATTGTACTTCCTTGACCAGGGCTGTTTGGCTGTTTAATGTTAAAAATATAGAGAGGATATTACAGGGTGGCGAGAGGATAAGAATTTTATGTTCAAGTGGCAAGAATATCTCACGAATGAGTGCAGCGGATGAGTGAGATATTCTTGTGATATTCTTACGATATTCCATGTTAGAGTGTTCTTGCCACTCGAACATAAAATTCATATCTTTGAGCCAACGTGTCATGTTCTTTCCATTATATAGACATACTGATCACGGTGGTTTTGACGATTTTCCGAAGATTTCTGACCAGTTTCTGAACATTTCCAAAAATTCTCCAAAACTTGTCAGAAGGTCACACAAAGGTTGCCAAACATTTTTCAAAATTTTCCGAAGATTTCTGAAGATTTCCTAAGATCCCCAAAGAATGCCGAAGACTTTCGAGGAAGACCCGAAGATGTTTCAATCATACACCAACGAATTTAAGTACAATTTAACAGACAAACTTGATATCAGTGAAATCACTGATATCTTCACTAGTGAGGATACAGAATATACACCACCTGAGTCCCAGATGTGGTTTCGTATGAATATTATGAGTGGTGTATTTTACAGTAAAACACTCGTGTCTATATAATAAAACGTTTTAACACATTTTATTCCAGACCTGTACATGTATCCTTTCCATCCCACTGACCTCTTCCCTCACACATTCCACTCTCATCCTCCCCTCCCTATGTGAAGATATTTCCAAACCAAATCTGTCATCACCCGTATCCAGTAAAGAGCCTAACAGAATACATGTCTGTGACTTTGAAAGCCTTTCCTAGGGAAACCAAACTCTTAGTATGATGCTGCCTGGCTTTGATTAAAATACTATTGCTTGCTTTGCAACAAAGTCAAACCATAATTAGGGGTGCTAAAAGTTTACTTTTCCATGCTCCATTCCCTTTTTAAGCAACTGGCGCCCGTTTTATGAAGCTCAATTTGACGTAGAAATTTTTGTAGAACTCTATGACTCTACGCTTTTGTCAACAGTCTCCTCCAATGTGTTGGAAAGATACATTACCTCCTACTTCATAGCTTTTACCATAGTTGTGTATTGTTACTATGGTTACCTGCCTATTTCATGACATTTGACTTCAAACCATCTACCCTCTGAGTCCATCTACGCTCATACACAAATAGCCAACTGGTCTGCTTCCTGCCCGTTGGGATTTTTAAGCCTATTACGTTCAGTTGATATATTTGTTTCTTTCATTTAAAGTGGCAGGCCTGTGAACTAGCTAGGTGTAACTAAGCGCACTGACCACTATAAACAACATTCGAACATTTGAATGCTCTACCTTCTACCAGCTAATCTCTTCGATCTATGCTCTACGCTCTACGTTCTACCATCTACACTCTACTCTCTGTTCTACCAACTAGTCGCTCTATGCTCTACCATCTACCATCTACCCTCTAAGCCCATCTACACTCTACTCCCTACATTCTACCAGCTACCCGCTCTACGCTCTATGATCTCCATCTACCCTCTAAGCCCATCTACGCTCTACTCTCTACGCTCAACTATCTACCTAGCCTGCGAACAGGCTCCTGGTTAGCCTGAACGAAGCGAGGGAGCCTGTAGACATTCTATTGATGCTGCCTTTCTATGATACCAGCTCCTGGTATCATGATATGATTGGTTAAATCGCTGATTGTTGACATCTTTGAGATGAATATTTGTCAGATCTTTGTAAAATTACATGACTCCAACGGTTTGTTACAATAGTGCATTTGCTGTTCTCTTTTAAGTTTCGGTCTCTCAACCTCTTGTTATTTCACAAGTGATTCTGAAGGGTACTTTATGCTCTGTTATGAGCAGGAATTTTATGTAGACGCTAGTGGAGTGGAGCTGTTTGCTGGTGCTATAGCAATTTTTTTAGAGGTCAAAGCCATGGTTTCTGGACTTTCCACTGTTATCTGCTTGTCGCTTTGCAGAGTTTGACACCTCTATCATGTGCTTATAATCTCTTTAGGCTCATTTCAGTATTGCAAAATATGTTTTAAGCTCTCTAAGTATTGGTTTTGGAGGGACAAAGTTAAGTTTGAAATATTCCGTGAACATGTTGCTTACTTGCACTCTATATTATGACGCCCGGCCCGGCTTTTTGATTAGCTCAATTAGAACTGTTTGCAAGTACCGAAAATGTAGCCTCTTGACAGGTCTAATTACTTCATTGACTGATTTGTTACAGGCTTATCACCAAGGGCAGATAGGCACATCAAAAGCAAAGTCTACAGGCTCCCCTGTCCCCGCCCCGATTGCTTTGCTCTTTGAATTCTTCTGTTTTGCACTTGCCGAAATTTTTTTCCGCTCTCGCCAGGAGCCTGTTCGCAGGCTATGATCTACCCTCTAAGCCCATCTGCTTGGAAAGTTATTGGAATCTCTTAATTTTTCTTTTAATCTTTTAATTTTTTAACGAAGGCTAGTGAGCAGCCCAAAGGAAGACGTCTTGTAGTTTAAGCTTTTTCGTTTATTTCTGATGCGCTTCGTCTCTGTCTGAGACTTCTTGAGGGAATGATTTAAGCGTGCCTAAGTTTAACTTCCCATGGAAGTGAATACTTGCTGAAACACACTGTAAACGGACATTACAAGAAACGTCTTAATGCACATGTTATTGTGTGATGTTATATTTTGGGGGCCATGTGATTAGCGCTAACCGTATGGCCCCCAAAATATAAAAAACAGTTTAAAAATATTGAAAAGTTAAATTAGAAAAAGATATATCTTTTGTCTGGAAGAGTCCCAAAGAAATCCTATTAGAGTTTCCTAGTTGTCTCTATAGCAAGAATGATCATATCAAACTTACGTACTATGTTATTGATGAAAGTAGTATTTCGTTTCTCGATTTATTTCTTGATGCTAATTTTAGCACTCTGCACTTTTCTTCCCATCAAAAGCCACTAAATAAGTATCTGTACATTCCCTTTGAGTCGTTTCATCCCGCAAGCAACAAGAGGGCCTTCATTAGAGGTGCGCTTATGTGCTATACTAGAAATAGCTCCACTTTTAGAGCCTTTAGCAAAATGCGAGAAATTCTGGAAGTGCCTCAGGCTTCATGGATACCCAGTTGGGTTTTTCCTTTCTAAATACAGTAACAGAACTAAATGGCTTTCACTAAAACGTTAATCGTACAACAGTAGGATGGCAGTCTTTAAATCCACATTTAACTGTAGTCATGCTAACTGATGAGAAGCACATTTTGTTTTAGAAAAGTCCTAAAAACAATAGGTGCACGGATTGGTTAAAAATGGTTTTTCTATAACTCGATAGAAACTCAGAACTAGCAATAGCTGTTGACGTATTGATGGCGCGAGCAAAGAGAATTTACACTTTGATGATCAAAGTTAACAAGTTTTTTTCCTTTTTTTCATTGTGGTGTTTTCTAAAAGAAATAGAAAACATGTTCTCCATGTTTCTATCGAGTTATAGAAACACTCATGAAAGTTTGGGAGAACTCAGTCGAAAAAGCTGTGGAAACTGAGCATTTCTCGTTCTCCCAACCTTCCACTTGTGTTTCTATAACTCCATAGAAAGTAAGTAAGTAAGTAAGTAAGACTTTATTTTACAAGGGTAACATTTGACAGTAATAAAACTGATAACCTAATGGCCCTCTAAAATAAAATTTGAAAAAGAAAGAAATAGTAACAATCGTAACAATATTAAAAATAATTAAAATAAAATAATTAAGCCTATATACATTGTAAAATATTTACAAAATGTGATTATTTACAAATTTTTTAAAAAAAATTTACAGGAATAGTTTGCTAAGAATTTGATTATCTAAAATTATTTTAAAAAGGGAGCGCTTAAAATTTTTTACACTGGTACTCTGTTTGATGTCCACACTTAATTTGTTCCATTCTTTTTTGGCTCGCACAGCAAACGCTCGACCCCCTTCAGTACTTCTCTTAAATCGCAGGCACATTAAGTTTATATTACAAAAACGGGTTGATCTATTATGTGTCAGAGTTTCTGATAAGTAAATCATTTATATTTTCCGGGGTACATGTTTTTTATTTCTTAAATAGTGTACTCAAAAAGTGCCAATACTTAGGTCACAGGACTTTGAACACTTAGTGGATGTTTTGCGACCAAGTGGAGATGTTGTTTACTAGTTTTTAGAGTCATAATTCGTCGTAGAGATTGCTGTTCATTTTAAGTTCGAATAAATGGTTTAACTCAGAGCCATACTGGTAGAAGAGCAAGATTCACGTTGGGGAAATTCGCCGAATTCAAGAAAATGCCATCAAATTCGAAGAAGAAGAAGTGCCGTGACCGAGCGAAGGGCACAGATGATGGTGAAGATACCCGCGATAAAATCGCAGATAAAATAGAAGAGCAAAGATCAAGAAAGCCAAGTCAAAATCGCTATTCGCAAGATGAAAAAATCAGCTGGCGGATTTATTAGAAGATGGAGTGGCGAATAACTGTCAAATAAGAGTGTTGAGGAAAAAACTTGACAAAGCCCAAGATAATGTTGTTGAAGGTTTGACATCGTTGGCTGTGTTGTATTCAGAAGCTAGAGATCGGTATGCCCTTGAGAAAACAAGCCGCGAACTTGAGGAAACTGAGAATGAATTCTGTAAGGCCCAAGAGAGTATACAAGAATATTTGGACGTCAATAAGGATGAATTATCGAGTCAAGTGTCAGGATTTTCCAGGAAATTATGTAATTTGCATTCACAAGAAACAAAAGCTTGCCAGGATGTGACCGAGCTCAAGGAGCGATGACATGAAAAAGAAGAATCTGTCAAGCGTGCTCAAAAGAAAATGGAGGAAGAATATGCCCGTTGTCAAAAAGAAATAGAAGCCAAAGTTAGAGAGGCGAAGGAGGAATTAGCCCGTACAAAAGGAGATTGCAAAGAGAAATATTGAAAGCTTGAAGGTGCCATAGACAAAGAGCTTGGATTGTTGCCTCCAAGCTCACAAAGAGGGATATTAAGCCAGGAGAGGAAGAGAAGACTGTTGAAGAAACATGAACTCGGGAAAGACATGTGGAAACAACTGACAAGGGTTTCTATTCCAGTATTTAGTGGAGACAGCAGTCGTATGGGAGCTGGATGGCTTGTGTTGAAAAAGCACCAGCCACTGCAGAGTATAAATTGTTGCAGCTAAAGAAGTACCTATCTGGAGAAGCGTTGACAGCAGTTGAGAGCTTAGAACATTCGGTCGAGGCCTATGAAGTGGCCAAGAGCAGATTGGAGAGAAAATTCTGTGGTCAACGTCATCAGATCAATTTCCACTTAGAGGAATTGGACCAGTTCCCACCAATTTGTCCTGAAAACTCCAAGGACCTAGACAGGTTGGCAGACTTACTGGATGTGATTGTCATAAATCTAAAGGAGGCCAGAAGAAAAGAGGAACTTGGCAATGGGTCCTTGTACATGAAAGTACAAAAAAAAACAATGACCAGTACCATGCTTGCTAATTACAACAGATGGTTGTTTGAGCAGAAAAAAGTGGAATGTGTTGGGCACTTTGTGAGTGGATCATGCAAGAAGCTGAATTCCAGACTGTTGCGGCAGAGACACTAAGTGGGCTGACAGGAAAGTGAAGAGATAGCTCACACACATTCTTTGGTCAGACAAGCAGTTCAGGAAAGCCTGTCAGCACAAATTGCCCACTTTGTAAGAAAGATCATCCAGTGTTAAGCTGCGAGGAGTTTAAGAAAATGGATGTGCAGAGTCATTAACAAAAGGCTTAACAGCTAAGACTCTGTTATCGTTGCCTCTGAAGAAGTCACAACGGAAGGCGATGTGCTCAAAATAGTCGGTGTGGTATCGAGAGCTGTGAGAAAATGCACAATCAGGTATGCATGGAGATCAGTTTGTAAATGGTGGAAGTGCTAGCAAGTTACAAGTGATAGAGCCAGAGAGGAGCCTACCCTTGGACATGGGAGCTAGTGAAAACAATGCATGCAGCTCTGGCACAGAGCGGGAGCGAAGTACCCTTCCTAAACACTCCTTGACAACAACCATGGCAACCACAACAGCTCCAGAGCCAGCAAAGTACCTCGCCTTGCGTACAGTACGGGTAGTGGTGAAGAATGGGGAGCAAAGAATGATCATAAATGCTTTACTTGATGACGGAAGCACAAAGACCTACATACATGGTGATGTGGCTGCTGAGCTAGGATTGGAAGGAAGTACCCAACGGATCACAGTTAATGTGCTAAATGGTGAGGAAGTTTCCTTTGAAACCATGCCAGTGGAGTTTGACCTGCAGAGTATTGATGGCAAGACTCGTGGAAGAATTTCATCATTTACAGCAATACCGGTGACTGGGAATATGAGACCAGTTAACTGGAAAGGGCAATCGGGAAAGTGGAAGCACCTGCAAGGTGTTAACTTGCCCAATCCTGGCCCTCGGACAATCATTGACATGTTGATTGGCATAGACTATGCTGAATTGCACTTTTCCATTGGAAATGACTGTGGCCAACCTGGGGAGCCGGTGGCTCGACTGACACGTTTAGGTGGGACGTGTATTGGTTCACCTGAGCTGAGAGAGGATAGCGTGCAGCAGACAAATTTCAACATGGCCCATTTCGTTCATAATCAAGAGAAATAATCGAGTTCCGTATTGCAGAAGTTTTGGGAGGTCGACTCATCTGGGTCAATCACAGAAAGAGAACTGTTGAAAAAAGAGGAAGCTGAAGCGAAAAAGCATTTGAGAGCTCAGTGCAGTTCAAAGGGGAAAGATATGAAGTAGACATGCCATGGAAACCAAACGCCCACGAGTTACCAAACAAGTATGAGATGGCAGTGAACTGGTTGATCAGCACTGAAAAGAGACTTCTGAAGAATCCTCAGCTAGCGGGGTCGTATTCAGACATCATCAGCAAGTACATACATGTACAGAAGGGCTATGTTTCTAAAGTGACACCCTCTAAGACAGAAGTGAAGGCCTGGTATCTTCCACACTTCGCAATTGTAAGACCTGAAAAGACAACTACAAAGACTGGGGTGGTTTTCGATGCCTCTGCAAAATTGGATGGACTGCCATTGAATGGCGGCATCTGCCAAGGACCAAAACTCCAAAGGGATATCTTTGATGTACTACTACGTTTTCCATGGTTTCCAGTAGCCCTAGTATGTGACATTGCAGAGATGTATCGTAGAATTTGGATATCACCCTCAAGTAGACTATTCCATTGTTTCTTCTGGAGGGACGTAGATCAGTCAAGATCTCCAGATGTTTATCAGTTCATTAGCCTTGTCTTTTGAGTTAACTCGTGCCCCTATCAAACACAATTTGGTTCTCAGAAGCATGCAAGAGAAAACCAAGAGCACTACCTGAAAGCTGCCGAAACAATCTTGGAGTCTACATACATGGATGACAGCATGGACTCTTCCCCTAGCAAAGAGGAGTGTGTAAAACTTTATGAGGAACTATCAGCACTCTGGAGGTCTGCAGGTATGCATACCAGAAAGTGGTCTTCCAACTCAGAGCAGTACTGAAGAAGATACCTGAAGAAGACAGAGCTGCAGAAGTGGACTTAAACAAAGGAAATTTGCTGTCAATGAGGACGCTTGGTGTGTTGTGGTTGGTTATGGAAGATGTTTTCATCTACAGAGTGAATCTGTCAGATGAGAAGTTCCAGTTGACCAAGCGAAATCTCCTGTGTAAGATAGCCATGCTGTTTGACACTATGGGGTTTCTGGCACCATACATGATCCGGGCAAAGATTCTACTGCAAGAGATGTGGACCTCAAGATTAGATTGGGATGACCCGCTAGACCAAAGCCAAGCTAGACAGGCCAGGATGTGGTTTGAAGAGCTCACAGAGTTGTCAGAAGTGCAAGTCTCTCATTCCCTGCAGTTGAACTCAGATGTTGAAACAGTTACCTTGCACACCTTCACAGATGCATCAGGGGATGCGTATGGTGCAGCAACTTATGTTAGGTACAAGTACAAGGGTGGTACAGTATCTACCAGCCTAGTGGCCTCCAAGACATGAGTGGCACCACTATCAGCTACAAGCTTTCTGAGACTCGAACTTATGGGAGCTTTTTTGGGATTAAGATTGGCCCTGTCCATAGCCAAGGTTCTTAAGATTGACCAGAACCTACTCACATTCTGGAGTGACAGCATGAATATGTTGTGGTGGATATGAATACCCAGTCGCGGTTTCAGACCGTTGGTAGCAAATCGGATAGGAGAAATACATGATTCAAGCAGTCCTACTCAGTGGCGTCATTGTTAGCACACACCAGAACCCTGCTGACCTGCCAACCAGAGGAATTTCTGCATGACTGAGCTAAAAGGAAACGAGATGTGGTGGAAGGAATAGCAGTTGTTTTGCCAACGAGTTGTTTCGCCAACAACTTGTTCACCAACTCTTAGGTCGATTTGCTAACGTCAGATATCCAGTGCTAAAAAAAAGGCTGCTCAATGATGTCTGAAATGCAATCCTGATCCTTGGGTGAAGAAATTTTAACAAGAAGATCTGTTAGATCTTATAACCGCACTTTTAAAATTTAACTGTTTGCTTAGCACTACCATCGGAACGCAGTGCACATTCCAAAGCAGTTATTGATGATTCTTTTCTTACTGTAGACATCACATCACTTGATCAACACAAACTGTATTATTGCACCATCAGTGGTAGCCATTGACAAATCTCCGATGACATAATGGTCTTAATCTTTGTAGAACTTTCTTCGGGATATGTATGGGCATGAACGATATAAATGACACGATAATAACACTATTAACAACAGCTTTCTTTCTTAAAAGTCATGATTAAATTTAATTGGTGTTTTCCACGAGTAAAGGGCTAGCAAAGTAGTCACACAAGTCATATAATTTAATAATAAAACTCTATCCTGACCGATGTATCGATTTTGGTCACTCCAGTGACCACAGATTGAAAACGTGACAGAAAATTGGCATTACTTTCGATGATCTCAACATTAACCAATTATAGGCCATCTTTCAGCTCTTTTCGTCATATCCCCCCCTCGGGAGAATTTTGTCAAGTTAGCTAATTTAGCATGCAAGCCACCGTAATGGCGGTCACCGTTGACGAAATGTTTATTTGCTCAAAATTGGGGCAAAATCTTTCGGAGATGGAAGTCAGGACATTTGTAAGGATACAGAAAGTAATTTGAGGCCGGTTGCTGGCTTCTAAGGCTGAATTTATCCAGAAGTAAGCTGTATTTTCATTTTCGTGCCGAAAGCCGTGCGATGAAATGTTATCGGCTTGTTCTGCTGTCTTGTTCTGTTTTTCTCTTGGTCTTTCTTGTAGCCCACCGAGGCTGGTCTTTCGTCTAAATCAGTTGAAAAAAGTTCGAACAAGATGTTCCCATTCAAGTTTAAGCTCTCAGGCGATAATTCTGGAGCTTTTAGGCCGAAACGTTCGGCTTTGTTATGTTCGTGTTTTTCGGTTGCTATGGGCAACCGTTGCTTCCTTTGTTAGGTCAAGTCTGGGGAGTGAAGTCACAAAAAAATGCGAATTAATTCTGGTTTTGTTCAATTTCGCTGAAATTTTAACACGATAAGGCTGGATTGTTAACGAATAGATTTACCGCCTGCCAATGTGTGGTAGCTATTAACGCTGAAGTGTTATATCGCTTCAAAGTCAGGGTTTTGAAACGTGTGGGTTCGGCGTGATTTTGTAATCAGAGGTTTTTGTTGACCCCGAAGGAAAAAATATCCGGAAAAGGTCATTTCATCGACGATTCAAAGGAATATAAATATGTATATGTTCCGAGCTAAATTTCTGCTGAAAAAATATAATTTTTGACAAACGCTGGGTTTTTAATTTTTTCCCGCGAAAGTCACTATCGGATGAGATTTATTAATGTTTCCACAGCTTTTGGCGAGTAAACATCACAGGTTGCGTGACTCAAAATTTGGCCAAGTGGAAGCTTGGGTCTGGTCGCAGACAAAACTGCGAAAAAAAAAACCACAGGTAAACCATGAACCGCGCTCGGCCCATGGCCGCGCGGTTAATTAAGGTGGCTTACTACAGTTTTTCAGAGACTATTAGCCCGTGTTTCAATTGCTTGCCAGACGTCAGTATTTTATCGCGCTTGGACAAATGACGCAAGTAATCCTAAGAAGAAATGAAAACCACTTCAGCACTTGAAAGACGTTAAATCACTTCGGTATACGTGGCAATAGTTTCAAACTCTGTTCAAATGTGTGTTCAAGCCTAGGGCCAAAAAATAATAACAGAAAAACTCGATAAACAACTGGTAAAAGATCTCTAAATTACTCTTGCTTTCTCGTATGTGATACATGGCATCACATGAGTGCACGCTTAAATAAAGAACATACGCAATTCAATTCTCGTCCAAGGTTGTAAAAGCCAGTCTTTGAATGAGGATTGCTCAAAAACCTACTGTACAACCCATGATGAAATTTTCACAGTTGATTTGTAGGGGTGAATCACATTTAGAGCCAAAATTTTTAAAAAATCTGTAAGACAGATTTTGAACTATTTTTGATTTCACATTTTTTTAGTTTGCGAAAATCTGTCTTACAGATTTCTATTTTACTTTGCATGAATATTAAATCAGAGCCAATTTTCCTATTCCTGAAATTTTGAGGTGGCGTTATATAGGTGGATTTTGAGAAAAACTTGATTTAACCTACTAGTGCCCAGTCTCTCTTAGGTAGTCGGTCATTCATTTTGGCCATTTGTTGACATAAAATTGTTCAAGTTTCACATAGAATGGTAAAAGACTTAACTAAACAGTAAATAGAGAAAGGAAAAACATCTTAGAACATTTTCCTAAAGAGTTAGAAGCCAAGCTGTTAAAATCCATCAAAACTGTAGTAAGCCACCTTAAGTCACTGCCAGTTTTGGATAGGATATTCACACACTATCCGGCTTTGGTATGTTTCGCGTTTGATAAGACATCAAATGATTATACGATAAAGAAAAGAGGTCAAAGCAGCTTTCTTGTTGATTAAGAATCCGGTCACAGACAAATCAGCTAAGCACACAAGATGCTGGTGAACGAGACGTTGGCGAAACAACTCGTTGGCAAAACGACCAGATACCGGTGGAAGGGTCCGAAGTTCCTGAGCATGCCAGAAGACACATGGGCAAAACCAGAGATTGATGTAACTCCTGAAGCAACACTAGAGGTCTGTAAGAAAGAGAGGACAACATTGGATGTGCCAGACAAAGAATCAGTAGTGTTTGTGCTGGCCCCACAAGTGACTTGGCATTTACACCCCAGCAGATATTCAAGCTGGACTAGATTATTGAGAGTTAGAGCATGGATACATCGATTCATGAACTGCGTAATGCCGCCAGAAGAGAGGAGTTCTGGAGAAATTGCCAGTCAACAGATCTCAGATCCAGAGACTGACATCATCAAAGAGGTGCAACAAGAAGCCTGTCAAGAAGAATACAAGGCATTGGCCAATTTCAAGCCTGTTCTGCAAAACAGCAAGTTGCTAAGTTTCAACCCCGTCCTATGTGAAGATGGTCTGCTTCAATCAGGATGGAAGACTGCGCTATGCGGACTACCTGCCTTTCGATGCTGATATCCAGTCATTCTGCCGAGGAAGAGTGGGGTGACCAGACTTATTGTGAAGTTCTATCACAAAAGAAGTAACCATGCGGTGGGAACCACTCACACATTGTCTTTGCTATCCTCCAGATTCTGGATCATGCAAGTTAGAGAGAGGAGATTCGTGACTGGGAAAGAGAGTGCTGTGAATGTCGGAAGAGAAAGGCAAAGGCTGCTAAACAGATAATGGCCCCCGTTCCAAAGATTTGACTAAAGTTGCCCTTACGAGCTTTCGCACAAACAGCGGTTGCCTTTCCGGGACCATTTATAACTATAAAGGGGAGGGGCAAGAAGAGAGCTTAAAGATATGTTTGCTTATTTACATGCCTAACATCAAGGGCTATTCACCTAGAGATGGCCTATGGGCTCGACACAGATTCCTTTCAGAACGCATTTTATTGCATGGCCAATCGGAGAGGACTGCCAAAAGAGATGATTTCTGCTAAGAAGTCTCAGATAGAGACAAAACGCATCGGAAATAAACAAAAAAGCTTACAACTACAAGACGTCTTCCTTTGTGCTGCTCACTAGTCTTCATTAACAAATTAAAACATAGGCACGCAAGGCATGCAAGAGTTATTTTTTTTGTGAAGTGTTGGAGATAGGAGCATTAATGGAGCTGTTTACAGTAATGATTTGGTTAATTTGACAAGTGTCTTTGGTTGTGATGTACAGCAAGAAACTGGGAATTTATGATGTACATGCGATGTTACATCAGTCATGGTAAGATAGCTAAATAGTAAGCCATAAAATGTTTGACTGAACAAACTACAGTAATCAGACACGTCTCCAGATTAATGTAGATACCATCTTATTTTCTAACAGGCAATTTGATTCGTTCTTTGATACAATTCTCACTGTGATTGGTGTGACACGTGCACATGCATAACTCCCTCACTCACCGATCACATAGCCCTTCCAACCCCCAAGAGGAATTTTTGCTCAAAAATACTCAAGTTAAATAAGAGACCTTTTCGCATTTTATACGAGTTGTAAGTTTACCCTTTTTAGTGCAAAGTGCAGTATTGGGATGGTTTAGGAGGCTGCTGTTTGCTAAGACACTAATGCACTAACGCCAACGAGATTGCCATGTTGTAAACCAAGGTACACATCCACTGTGAAACTGGAACTCCTAAAATCTTAGAGACTGGAAATTGATTATTCCAGAGCTCCGTGTCTTGGCACTGACCAAAAGACACATGGCCTCTGGGAATGAGATTGCGTCAAAGACGCATGTGTTCTAGCATTGCTAGTGTGATAAACTCCGTTCTCGAGTTCAGATGCCCGGTTTTTTTAGTTTTTGTAATGAGCGATATCACACTCTCGTTTTGGCTGGGGATAGCAGTTGTATTTCAGGTAACGTCAGTTCTCCTTTTTCAGTGCAAAGAACGTTACTGTGACTGCGTATCTTCTGGAATCTTCCCTAGCTCAATTCAAGAAATGTCATCTGCTGTTTTATAACTATTGGGTGTTTGCCAGGGTTGAAATAGTGAATGGGAACATATTGCCTCTCCTTAGCAGCTTGTTTGTTTCCTCTTCTATGAAAGAGAGCACAAAGTTCATATTCAGCCAAAACCTTCCCACGTTAGTTAGATGTAAAACTAGTGAATTTGTGACAAAAAAAACTTTGATATTATTGCTGCAGACTCCATGGCACCTATTGAAACCTCCAATTAATTTCATCAGTCAATGAGGCAACTCGCTCACCCATGTGGGATATAATTTCGGTCAAGTAAAGATCTCTGCATTCAGTACTTTTTCATTGAAATGCTCCTAAGTTGTATTACTCGATAGAATTGTGTATTAGTTTGATGTGGTTTTATTGTTTACACCAACTCGGCTGGCAACAGAATTAGAATGCACTATTCCATGATTTGACGTGACTATTTGATAATTAGATTAATTCTTGTTTATTGGTGAGATGAAAATTTACGTTTTGAATAAAACAAAATCGTTCCTCTTCGACTTTTCAGCAGACATTTAACTTATATATTCCATTTATCTCCAACAGTAAGTTAAAAAAATACACATCTTTCTTATATTTTCGTGGAAACAAAGGTATCCTGTTGCATACATTGGCAAGGAAAACAAAAGTATCAAATTACAAACATTGGCATGAAAAGTAATGCTACAAAATGAACGAAACTCCAGATAAAATACCACAATAAATTTAAAACCGTCTTGACAAACGGTAATTGTAAGTTATTTTTGGGCAAAACACAAGCATGAAACATACACACGGCTAAGATTATGTCTTATCAAGTTTTGTCTGCTCATATTCTGCAAAGGGAAAAAGGCCTAGTTGACTTGCTGGGGAGAGAACAGCAGGGGTGAGGACCTGTGTGACTACTGCATTAGAGCTGCAAATTACACTGCAATATCTGAGAATCTCTCACTAGTTTTGTTAACACCAACGGTGGCAACAGAATAAGAATATGCTATTCCGTGACTCGACGTGACTATTTGATAATTAAATTAGTAATTGTTTATCGATGATATGAAAATTTGCCTCTTGAATGAAACAAAATCATTCCTCTCCTTTTTTCTTGAGTTATTTAACATTATTTCATTTTTCTCCAGCAGGAAAAAAAGTGAGCATATCTTCCTTTATATGTTTTCGAGAAAACAAGGGTATCATGTTACAAATTTTGCGAGGAAAACAAAAGTATCAAGTTACAAATCTTGGCGTTGAAAAATGAAATTATCACGTTTGCTACTTCAATGTAGTAATGAATTTAAAATAAACAAAATTCAACATAAAACACCACAGTAAAATTTTAAAGCCGTCTTGACAAACAGTAATTGTAAGTTATTTTTGGGCCTTGAATGAAAATACGCATATTTGTCTTTGGCAAAGTCAACTAATGCAATCAAATTAAATTGAGCAGCCAATGAAATTTAGCTGCTCCCACAGTTATTAAATTCTTTCCAACTAAAGCATCACATCTGTAAGAGGCTTTCTTACTTAACCTCTTCGGTGCTACTGTGCCATATCACAAGACTTAAACACGCTATGAAGCATGTCTTTTAACACACTGCAGAAAAGAAAGTCAAAAGATTTAGTGTGTTAAGACGTGCAAAACAAAAGCTACCATGACACTCTTTATTTCCTTACTAAATATGCGCATATGCATGTCAGATGTCAGGCTTAGCGTGCCATGTCATCACACGCGTGCCCGTGTTATCACCATTATGTTGGAAATCCTGTGGAGGGTCATAAATGGTATCACAAGGAAAAAACTAGAATAAATAACATTGTATTATTTCTGTAGGGAAAAGGACATGATGATGATGTTAAGCGTAATTTTTTGATAAACAATATTAAAGTTTTCCTTGTCTTGGATCACGTCACTCTGACGCATGATGACGCAGAGGCATGTGATTTAGTTGTTTGCCAGTTCCTTGCCGTCCGCCATTTTGGAAATTGGAAGGAAAAAAAACAAGTAATTACGCTTGTGTTCATTGAAGCTGTAAAGAGTGTTGCAGTGTTCACGTTTATGCTGAAAAACCTTTCGGAAACTACGCTAACAAACTAGCGAAACAAACTGCACACAAACGCACTGTGCACCGTTGGCAAGGGTCCACCACTAAATTGAAGCCTCGAGTACGCGAGCGCTTGTTTTGGCCGGGCCAGCTTGTTAACTGTAGCATCTGAGCACAAAGCTCTTGCATAAAGCATTTGAAGTTGAATTGAGTTATTGAGAAGTTATACTGTTGTAAAGACTGGTCAGAGACGAATCGAAGGAAGACCTAAGCTGATTTGTGGGAGAAATATTGAAAGGTAAGACTTATCAGTTTTATAACTTACATGATGATTTCTCTGATGCAATATCGGGCCTCCATGGGTTTGCACGAAGTATTTTTAAAAGCCAAAGAATTATCGCATTGTGTCAAAAAGCATTTTTGGTCGACTTTGTTGTTTATGTTTTATCTGGTGGCAATATACCTGCCTGCATTACAGAGACAAGTACGTTTATGGCAAATTAATTATTTTGCTGGGCTTTGGTTTACTCAAATGTCGCTGTATAGCTTCTACTTTCCGTTGTTAATTAGATTAGCTAACGATGTTGAAACGAACCCTGAACCTCTCTTTTTTATGGAGTCGTCAGAAACAGTTAAAAGTAATTATATGTCATCAGAAATCAACCAAACGTGCAATAGTCTGTCCATGTTGGTGTTAGTGTTCAGATTGGCTCAGCTGGGATTAAGACCATTAGATGTTGGTGTTGGTGGTCGAAGAGAAGTTAATTAGGGACCGTACTAGTCACAGATCGCATGCGTTGTTTAAATATGAGAAGGTTAGTGAAATGAAGTCTACTGAGGTTTCCGATATATTGGCACCTAAGTGCAGCTCTACAAGTAATGTTTCTTTGAGTAAAGAGGTGTCAGAAACTGCTGTAGAAGTTGGTAGTTCAGCAAGTACTTGTGAATTCATGTCCTGTCCATATTTCAATAATTGTACTATAAGTATTAATGTAAACGGATTAGCCAAAAATGAACGAACGTAAGGAAATCAATTTATATTTATTTCGCTCAGTTTCTGTAATTGCCTTTTGGAATTAATAAAGCTTGTCTACTCACGTCGGTGTTTGTGTCATTAATATTTAAATTAGGATAACCCTGCATCACAAGGGTTTGACGTTTTGTCAAACTCTAGAGTTTGATATTTCATCAAACTATTGTGGAAAGGCCTCTGTCCAGTGTTTCATCGGGGTTTCAAACCACACGCACCTGACCAAATTGGCGTATCCTGATTGGCTTGTAAATGCATGAATTATTAATCAGTTTGAGAAATAACAAGTCTAGACAGGGAACTTGGTGTGACAATCTCATTATACAAGCAGTTGCTAATGCATTAAACTGTACAATTTATATCATTGAAAGTGCTGAAAACTTTGCATAGAGTAATGTGATAAATCCTGTCAATATGCAAGGAAGACCCAGGACGCTTTATATAGGTCATTTACATGAAATTCATTATGTTTCAACAACTCCAATCGAGAATGAAGAATCAAATGTCTATTTACAAAGACATCAAAAGTCAAAAAGACATCAGAAGGCAAAAATCCCAGGCTAAAATGTACCCATGGCCACAAATCCAACGCAGAATTCAAGGGCAAAGGTTGATCTTTCATGTCAATCCTCTAGCCACACAATCGCAGCCCTGCGAGCGACACCAGGTGGCTCTTCGTGTCCCCAGTGAAACGATAAAATGATGGAAGAGCTCCATGTCTGTTTGATCCGCGACCCAACGATCGTTGAAATCGGCTTGGTAACCTCGTCATGTCGGCAAACCAAGACTCGCGGGGGTACTAGACTGCAATTTGTCAACCAAACTTCTTGTAACACACGGGGTCCCCTCAGGTCGAATTTACAGTGCAAAACAAAAATCGTACAGAACGCTTTTGCAAAATGGCTTCAAAACTAAAGAAACGTAAGATCAACGGCGAAAGCTCCATAGAAACTGAGGAGATACAATCATTTTTGAGTTATTTTTTTGTAAAAAAACCCCTCTTAGTCGGCACGTCGGGTATGTTATGGACGGGTCAATGGATGAGTGGATGAGTGAGTGAGTGAGTGAGTGAGAGATGTATGTATGTCACACCAATCAGATTGGATCTACTATAAACAGCCAATCAAATTTCTTGTTGTAAAGGTAAATGGTATGTGAGACAATTTGATTCCGATAGAGTTCAGAACGGCCATATTTATTCTTCTATAAAAGAGGAGGAAGTATTCATATATTGGGTTTACTTCCACATTTTTTGTGGGTTAGGCTGAGGATTTTAGTTAAATGAACGAGATGAACCTTGAGATTTGAAACAGTTTGTGAGTTAGTAGTATGCAAATGCAACGAGATATTTTTATTTTTAGTTACAAAGGTAACTTGATTCTTTTGTTTTTCACAAGGAGTAAATTATATTAGAGGTCACAAATGGTCGCTTCTAGTTCTTAAGACATGTTGACATGTTTTAGAGGAGACGAGACTTAAGATTTGAAACAGTTCTAACATTTAAAATAGTAAGAGTGGGTAACAATTGTTTTGTTCTTGTTGCATGCAAATATAACGAGACATTTTTGTTTTTTAGTTACAAAGTGTAATTTGACACTCTTGTTTTTCACAAGGGAGTAAATTCAATTAGAGCGGACGAATCGTCACCAATTGTTCCCACGAGATGTTTGCTATCTTTAGTAATAAATGGTAACTTAACACTTTTGTTTTTTATATGGGAGTAAATTCAATTAGAGCTGACAAGTTATTGGCTATTGTTTCCAGGATATTAAACAAAAAAGAAGCTTCCATTTCTGGACAGTTTTTACGTCTCTGTAGTAGCAGTTTAATAGTTTTATTTGATGACATTCATTTCAGTCCCATATTTTTAAAGGTAAAAAGTATGAAAACTGTTCAAATGTTCTTTGAAGACTGCACAGCACCAAGTTAAAGTGCAATTTAATTAAATCAGACTTTCAACATGTCAGAGGTGTTTTTCTCTTTCTTTCTATTTTTGGTGAAGTTGTGTTGTGTTGTGTTGTGTAATAAGGTAAACTTATGACTCATAAAATGCGGAAGTCTCTATATTAACTTGAGTGTTTTTGAGCAAAAATTCCTCTTGGAGGTTGGAGGGGTTATGTGATCGGTGAGTGAGGGAGTTATGCATGTGCACATGTCACACCAATCACAGTGCGGGTTGTATCAAAGAATGAATCAAATTGCCTGTTAGAAAATAAGATGGTATCTACATTAATCTGGAGACATGTCAGATTACTGTAGTTTGTTCAGTCAAACATTTTACGACTTACTATTTAGCTATCTTATAATGACCGATGTAACATCGCAACCAAGAAAACTTGTCAAATTAACCAAATCATTACTGTACCATGAATGCTCCAATCTCCGACAATTTACACAAAAAAATAACTCTTGCACGCCTTGCATGCCTATGTTTGAAGTGGAAGTCGTGGCAAGTTTTCTCGTTTATGTACCTTTGATTTGTTTGTATAAAGTATTCCCAAGCTGATAAACTAAATTTGCTTCTCTTAGGGTATTGTGGAATTACGAATATTGTGAGGAAACTGTAATGGAAGCCAGCAAAATTTTGTCTAGAGCATACGAAGAGAAAGAAATTGCTGTAAGCAAATATGAACTCTGTTTAATTAATTTTGCTCAGGAGAATTCTTAATGAATTATGGGGAGATGAAGTTAAATTGGTGAGGGAAGGACCAAGTAACTCAAAGGTGCATAAACATGAAAACTAACCATGACCTCCACTTCAAAAATGATTGTATCTCCTCAGTTTCTACGGAGCTTTTGCCGTTGATCTTACGTTTGACAAATTTGACAAATTGCAGTCTAGTACCCCCGCAAGTCTTGGTTTGCCAACATGATGAGGTTACCAAGCCGATTTCAACGATTGTTGGGTCGTGGATCAAACAGACATGGAGCTCTTCCATTGTTTTATCGTTTCACTGGGGACACAAAGAGCCGCCTGGCGTCGCTTGCAGGGCTGCGATTGTGTGGCTAGAGGATTGACATGAAACATCAACCTTTGCCCTTGAATTCTGCAGTGGATTTGTGGCCGTGGGTACATTTTAGCCTGGGAGTTTTGACTTCGTTCGGCAGGCTGTCCCAACTGAGGTGTTTCGCCTTGTCCTTTTTTTATGGAGGGAAAACTGGAATTAAAAGGAGTTGCTTAAATCAAGTTAAATCGGTAAAATAACCATACCAGGAGCAAACAATGCACATATGGAATAAGGTAAGCCATTTTTATTGAGAATTTTCACTTTTAACTACCTCCATGGATATCTTGTAGAAAACCCCATATAAACCCTTATAATTCGATGCCATATTGTGTTGCTTGCGTGGTTCATAGAGAGAGCTTGGGTAGCCTGTGGTGTATTCGGTTTTGCAGATGCTTTTAAGAAGGTCATCTCGTGAATTCCAGTTTATTAATACATCCAATCCAGAAGAAAGAACATTCCTTTTAAAAACAATGGATAAGCTTCAAGAACTACCGGATAGCTCTGAAGGTTTTGAGTCAGATAACTTGATCAAAAGATACCAAAGGAGACCAAAAAAATTAGAAGAATTATGTCTAGCTGATTTTGCAGCATGGTATAACTGTGACAAGCAAAGTAAAAGGCAGGTAGAACATATGGGTCAGGTTAAAACATCCCCTTCTGATGATTGCTTGCATGAAATTGATTTTAGTGATAATGTTGATGATGATCTCAACAATGATAAAACAGAAAAGTGTGAAGAATATGACCTAAAAGGTGGATTGAAACTGGTGAAAAGACAAAAATCTAGAATTATTCGTTCAGTAAGATTTAACAAAAACAAGGACCCTGAGAATTATAGCAGAGAACAGTTAATGCTGTATACTCCTTGGAGGAATGAAAACAAGGATCTTATCCAAGACTGTGAAACTTTCCAAGAAAGATATGAATAACTCAAGAACACAATAGCCCACAACAAATGGCAATATGATTGCCATGCTGAAGTGCTTGATGATGCAATAGAAAATGTTGAACTGGAAGAATTTGTGGATGTGGCCCCAAATACAAAACATAGAGATGAACAAGACCAGGAGTAGCCTGCGAACAGGCTCCCGGTGAGCCCGAATGAAGCCAGGGAGCCTGTGGACATTCTATTGATGCCACCGTTCTATGATACCAGCTCCTGGTATCATGATGTGATTGGTTAAATCGCTGATTGTTGACATCTTTGAGATGAATATTTGACAGATCTTTGTAAAATTATACAACTCCAACAGTTCGTTACAATAGTGCATTTGCCATTCTCTCTTAAGTTTTGGTCTCTCGACCTCTCGTTATTTCACAAGTGATTCTGAAGGGCACTTTATGCTCTGTATGCGGAGGAATTTTAAGTAGAAGCTAGTGGAGTGGAGCTGTTCAGCGGTGCTATAGCAATTTTTTTAGAGGTCAAAGACATGGTTTCCAGACTTTCCGCTGTTATCTGCTTGTCGCTTTGCAGTTTGACATCTCTATCATGTGCTTATAATTTCTTTAGGCTCATTTCAGTATTGCAAAATATGTTTTAAGCTCTCTAAGTGTTGGCTCTGGAAGGACAAAGTGTTCGAAATATTCCGTGAACATGTTGCTTACTTGCACTCTATATTATGATGTCCAGACCAGCTTTTTGATTAGCTTGATTAGAACTGTTTGCCAGTACCGAAAATGTAGCTTCTTGACAGGTCTAATTACCTCATTGACTGATTTGATACAGGCTTATCACCAAGGGCGGATAGGCACATCAAAAGCAAAGTCTACAGGCTCCCTTGTCCCCGCCCCGATCGCTTTGCTCTCCGAATTCTTGTTTCGCACTCACCGAAATTTTTTTCCATCCTCACCAGGAGCCTGTTCGCAGGCTAGACCAGGAGATAGTGACAAAACCAAGTCCATTATTTGGATGCTTTGATCCAGGCACAAATAAACAGCACAACCAATATGATTTAATGGGTGATATTGGTATCTTTCCAAGAACCAATGATGATGAAGATCTTGTAGTAAAACACATGACTGATAATGATTTTAGAAAACTTCTTAGTTCACTTAACATGAAGCAAATGGAATTTTTCTATCAAGTCTTGAATTCCATCAAAACTAGTGATGAAGCACTTAGACTTTTTTTAAGTGGTGGGGCTGGCATTGGCAAAACTACAGTTACTAAATGCTTTATATGAAGCTTTGATCAGATATTTGAATAGTATACCAGGTCAAAACCCTGACAACATTAAAGTACTTACAGTAGCACCAACAGGAAAAGCAGCATTTAATATAAGTGGTAACACTCTTCACTCTGCTTTTAAAATACCTGCTAACCGAGGTTTTGAGTATTGCACACTTGATAGAGACAGACTTAACACTATCAGAGCACAGCTGAGGAAACTTGAGGTTATTTTCATTGATGAGATTAGTATGGTAGGCAGTGGCACATTCACGTTCTTGAATTTACGCTTACAGCAGATCATGGGCACACCAAAACCCTTTGGAGGAGTTAATTTGATAACTGTTGGTGACCTGTTTTAGTTAAAGCCAGTTTTTGACAAATGGATTTTTGAGAATTCAAAAGATGCCTATAGTGCATTAGCCACAAATATTTGGCAAAAACATTTTAAGATGTATGAATTGTCAGAAATTATGAGACAGAAGGATGACAAAGAATTTGCAGAGCTTTTAAATCGCCTAAGAGAAGGAAAACACACAGAACAAGATATTGAGGTCCTAAAAGGAAGGATTTTAAAAGTAAGGCCAGGTGAAAGTGATTATCCCATGAAAATCACTCACTTCTTTAGTACTAACCAAGCAGTAGATGGTCACAATGTTAAAATATTTAACAATTCCAAAAACCAAAAAGTAAACATTTGTGCAGTTGACATTTTAATTGGAGATCTGTCCGATGAACTAAAAGAAAGAATGAAACAAAAAATCCCAAATGATCCAACCAGAACCATGGGATTATTTTCTGTTTGTTCTGTCCATGTTGCAGCAAAGTATGACCTAACAACAAATGTGTCTGTCCTTGATGGTATGACCACTGGAGCAGAATGTAAAGTTGAAAAAATTGACTACAGAGTACCTGACTCTACTAGACCAAGTATTATATGGGTAATGTTTAAGGATCCTAACATTGGTCATCATTGGAGAGGAGAGTATTCGGCGTAGACAAAATCTGGATCAGACCAGATCACGGATTGGATCACAGACCAGATCACGGATCGGATCAAGGAAAAAAATTCAAAATTCAAAATTTTGTTGAGCAAATTACACTAGAGTGACTATACTGTGAGCAGAACATTTTATTTAATTCAGGTGTGATATTCCTTTATTCTTTTATAATATCAAGCCAACTAGGAGCTGGTCACAGATGAATTTTTTCAGGCTGTTGGGTTTTGATTGCGATGATCAATCATGTCTTCATATCTTTCTCCGCAGTTCAACTATATGATATTTCGTATATTCACTTGCACTCTTCACCATCTACAGGTATATTACGAACTCACTATGTGACCAACTCCCAGTTGGCTTGATAACTCAGTTGATAGAGCACTGCACCGGTATTGCAGAGGTCATGGGTTCGAGTCCTGTTCAGGCCTGAATTTTTTTTCAGGCTTTAATTTCACGACTGCTTAAGTTGTGTGTATAATTGCGATGATCAATCACGTCTTCATATCTTTCTCCACAGTTCAGATAAATGATATTTCGTATATTCACTTGTATCAAAGGTAAGCTGTCATAAAACGAGTCAGCATGGTAATAATAGCATGAACGTATGAATCGAAACGCAAGAAACTAAAAACACTAAAAAAAATTAAACCCCTGATGATTTCAAACAATTTCCATTTTTGAGACAAGTCTATACTTTTACAAGATGTGAGTTTGGAATACAATATTTCGCACTGGAATAAAACAAAACAATTCAAACAATTTGTATTTCAAGGAAATATAGCTGTTTTACAAAAAATTATAGGAATAACATCGATAGTGTGAACGATAATGCAACCCGAGAATAAACAACATTTTAGGAATTACGTCATGATTTTTACAGTCATTTTTAGGGTCGTAAAGAGTTGCCTTTAAATAGAATAAAACCTTAAAATGATCGTGTTCTAGGATAGAAAACAATTAGGAGGCAAGAACAAATCAAAACGGAATGAGGATCGTTAAGGATGGCAAAGATTAACGAGGACTGCAAATGACGAACTTGAAAAACTAGGCTAGTTTTTTCAAGATGTGCAAATCATGACGTAGCTCCTTTGAAGCAAGCCATGTCCATAAGTTTTTGTATGTAAGTTTTCTCATTAACTGCAACGCCAACTGTAACGCTCACATCTGACACGAAAATGTAGCCGAGAATTAGCTACTGATACAAACAAATATTTCAAAAACAAGAATGGGAGGTTCACGCAAGCTTCAAGCCAACTAACGTTCAAATATAACTACATCTGCCTGTTCGTTACAATTTAAATTTGTCGTAGATTAAGTGGTTATGTGGCTTTTTAAATGACCTCTTGTCATTCTCTGTAATTAACATGTCATTGCATCAAGTTCAGGATTCTTATTTTCATTTAACATATTTTAGTCTTCCATGTTTATTTTTTATTTATTATTATCTTATAAATGATTTGATTTTTGGGGGGATTTTTTTCTTTTTAAAACTTTGTTGTTTTTTTTCTGTGATCCGATCCGTGATCCGATCCATGATCCGGTCCGTGATCCGGTCCGTGATCCGATCCAGTCCGATCCAGGTTTTGTCAACGCCGGAGAGTATTCACATTTGTGTAATGTTCAAATACTGAGCACTTGGATGCCGATAGTGGAACTCACATGACAATTTAGATTGTACAAAAGAAATCAAGTTCAAGTTCTTTGTAGACAATTCCCTTTACGACCAGCTGCAGCCAAAACAATACATCGTTGTCAAGGTGACACACTTGATGCGGCAGTTGTTGATTTACCAGCTTCAACAAGAGAACATATGCATTATGTTGGTCTAAGCAGACTTCGGAATATTTCAGGATTGCATATCTTAAATTTAAGTGAGAAAAAGATAGCAGTTAGCAAGGAAGTTGCAGCTGAAATGTCTTGACTAAGGTCAGAAGCTTCTCTAAAACCATGCATTCCCTTTCTTTATGAAACACCAAGTAACGAAAACAACTTGAAAATTTTGTTCCAAAATGTAAGATCCTTGCATCTCCATATTGAAGATGAAGCATGTGATTATAGTGTACAAACAGCACATGTGAATATATTCGTTGAGACAGCGTTATGTTCAAGGGACATTGATGAAGCATATGACATGACTGATTTTTGCCTCTACAGAAATGATTATGATCCACAGAATACTACTCGAACATATGGAACAGCTGTGTATAACAGAAATGATGTAGAGTGCACCTGTGACCCCTATAGATGGAACTACAACAATACAGAAAACACAGGCATGCAAGGCGTGCAAGAGTTATTTTTTGTGTGAAGTGTTGGAGATAGGAGCATTCATGGAGCTGTTTACAGTAACGATTTGGTTAATTTGACAAGTTTTTTTGGTTGCAATGTACAGCAAGAAAGAAACTGGGAATTTATGATGTACATGCGATGTTACATCGGTCATGGTAAGATAGCTAAATAGTAAGCCATAAAATGTTTGACTGAACAAACTACAGTAATCTGACATGTCTCCAGATTAATGTAGATACCATCTTATTTTCTAACAGGCAATTTGATTTGTTCTTTGATACAGCCCTCACTCTGATTGGTGTGACATGTGCACATGCATAACTCCCTTACTCAGCGATCACATAGCTCTTCCAACCCACAAAAGGAATTTTTGCTCAAAAATACTCAAGTTAATTTAGAGACTTTTTCGCATTTTATACGAGTCGTAAGTTTACCCTTTTTACACAACACCACGCAACTTCACCAAAGATAAAAAGAAAGAGAAAAAAGCCTCTGACACGTTGAAAGTCTGATTTAATTAAATTGCACTTTAACTTGGTGCCACACAGTCTTCAAAGAACATTTGAACAGTTTTCATACTTTTTACCTTTAAAAATATCAGACTGAAATGAATGTCATCAACTAAAACTATTAAACTGCTACTGCAGAGACGTAAAAACCACCCAGAAATGAAAGCTTCTTTTTTGTTTAATATCCTGGAAACAATAGCCAATAACTTGTCAGCTCTAATTGAATTTACTCCCATATAAAAAACAAAAGTGTTAAGTTACCATTTGTTACTAAAGATAACAAACATCTCGTAGGAACAAGTGGTGACAATTTGTCTGCTCTAATTGAATTTATTCCCTTGTGAAAAACAAAAATATCTCATTATATTTGCATGCAACAAGTACAAAACAATTGTTACCCGCACACACTATTGTAAACCTAAGAACTGTTTCAAATCTAAAGTCTCGTCCCCTCTAAAACATGTCCTAAGAACTAGAAGCGACGATTCGTGACCTCAAATCGAATTTGAATCGTCAGGTAGTGACGGGTCACTACCTGAAGTCAACATGCAGGGCATTACAGTTAAATGTAAGTTAGTTATATGTTTTTGGAGGGGTTGGGTAATTATTTGAACTTAAATTAAGTTAGATATTAGGGCAGCATAAAATATTTTTTTCTGAAATGTCAACTTGAAACAATGTCCTAATCAATTGCTTTTGTTATTCATTATTTTGTAGACTGCTGTTTGAGTGAAATATGTCTGAAGTTTCATGATTTCCATACCAGATGATCTCAGTGGACTTTTAATGCATTGCCTAGACACTGAAAGCACAGTGGATACAACCCTTCATTGTACCTTCTAATTCAAGACCTTCAAGAACAGTAATTGCACATTTAAGTTTGTACATGATTGTATATGTTCCACACATGCATGCCCATGACAACATGTTATGGTATGCACCAGCTCAACCAACAATATAATGGATGTTACTCTAAATATGCTGCTAAAGACACCTTCTGGAAACCATTCTCCATAGTGTACATTTCTATTACTAAACAAGAATTCCAAAAATGATTATGGATGTCATGTTAAATATGCTGTTCAAGTCATCTGCAAAAAGATCTGTGCAAATCAGAATGGAATGAATGGAATAAATGGAACTCTGAATATACATGTCCATCTAAACTGCCAATAATGTGACCTGCTAGGAACGCAGAGATAGTCCTAAGTTCATTTACTTAGTACCGTGTGAAAGCATTACACCATTTCACCACAGTTACTGTAAAAGCTTGCTGTTTACCATTAAAAACATTAGGGGTAAAAAATATAAATTTGTGTTGAAATAAGTGATGTCAAGTTGTTTTACTCTATTGAGTGGACACTCACAATGACAACATTACACAAATGACAATTGATCAAGGTTTCTACAGTATCTGCCATATTTGTCAAGGGGCACAGCCCAAGCTGTCTTGGGGTCCACTACATGTCACCTACAAGTAGATGACTAAATTAGCTGCTGTACATTACTGGGTTGATATTAAGACCCATAACACCTGTTTAAGCAGAGTATGCTTGGTGGGCCCTAATGTCATGGATGAACTTGCCTATTGCTCACTACGCTGGCACAATTCACATACATGTAAACTAACAAGTTACATACAGGCAGCAGATGACTCAAAACGTAATGACAGCCCTGCATAACACTCTGCACTATCTGAGATTGTCTCACTAGTTACACAACACAATGCAACTACACCACTTCACCGAAAATAGAAAGAAAGGGGAAAAACCTCTCTGACACATTGAAAGTCTGATTTAATTAATTAAATTGCACTTTAACTTGGTGCCATGCTGTCTTCAAAGAACATTTGAGCAGTTTTCATACTTTACCTTTAAAAATATTGGACTGAAATGAATGTCATCAAATAAAACTATTAAACTACTACTGCAGAGACGTAAAAACCACCCAGAAATGAAAGCTTCTTTTTTGTTTAATATCCTGGAAACAATAGCCAATAACTTGTCAGCTCTAATTGAATTTACTCCATATAAAAAACAAAAATTTTAAGTTTCCATTTGTTACTAAAGATAGCAAACATCTCGTGGGAAAAAGTGGTGACGATTCATCCACTCTAATTGAATTTACTCCCTTGTGAAAAACAAGAGTGTCAAAGTACACTTTGTAACTAAAAAACAAAAATGTCTCGTTATAGTTGCATGCAACAAGAACAAAACAATCGTTACCCGCACTTACTATTGTAAACGTTAGAACTGTTTCAAATCTAAAGTCTCGTCCCCTCTAAAACATGTCCTAAGAACTAGAAGCGACGATTCGTGACCTCTAATTGAATTAACTCCTTGTGAAAAACAAAAGTATCAAGTTACCTTTGTAACTAAAAATAAAAATATCTCGTTGCATTTGCATACTACTAACTCACAAACTGTTTCAAACCTCAAGGCTCATCTCGTTCATTTAACTAAAATCATCAACCTAACCCACAGAAAATGTTGAAGTAAACCCAATATATGAATACTTCCTCCTCTTTTATAGAATAAATATGGCCGTTCTGAACTCTATCAGGATCAAATCTTCTCACATACCATTTACCTTTACAACAAGAAATTTGATTGGCTGTTTATAGTAGATCCAATCTGATTGGTGTGACATACATACATCTCTCACTCACTCACTCACTCATCCATTGACCCGTCCCTAATATACCCCAGACACGCTGACTAAACGAACTCAACAAATAGAAACTTCATTTTTATTGCTGCAGACTCTGTGGCACTTACTGAAACCACCAATTAATTTCATCAGCCACTAAGAGGTATTTTTTTACAAAAGAATAACTCAAAAATTAAAAAAAAAATTCCAATAACCTGTCAAGTAGATGGGCTTAGAGGGTAGATTGTAGAGCGTAGATCGAAGAGAGAAGCTGGTAGAATGTAGAGAGTAGAGCGTAGATGGGCTTAGAGGGTAGATAGTAGATGGTAAGATTGTAGAGCGTACATCAAAGAGAGTAGCCGGTGGAACGTGGAGAGTAGAGCGTAGATGGGCTTAAAAGGTAGTTGGTAGATTGTAGAGCGCAGAGTGTAGATCAAAGAGAGTAGCTGGTAGAACGTGGAGCCTAGATGGGCTTAGAGGGTAGATGGTAGATCATAAAGCGTAGATTGAAGAGAGTAGCTGGTAAAATATAGAGAGTAGAACGTAGATGGCAGAATATATAGCATAGAGCACAGGGTGTAGAGGGTAAACTCAATACAGAATTGTACATTAAAAAGATTATTGAAATACTGTAAACCTTACTAACACTTTACACCTGCTTTCAGTGTTACGTGCATAGGCGACATCTTTCGACCATCTCTCGACGTTCCATCTTTCGACGTGCTATGTAAACGGCTGAAAGACCGTTTACCTGTGAAACTGGCAATTTTTCCGGTTATTAGCAGAACAAATGACAAGTATATGATAATTACTGACCTCAAATGAATGAAAAAGATTGTGGACTCCCGATGCACGGGATACTTCAAATGATTTTAGTGTAGTTGATCGGCTCTCAATAGTGACTTCCAGTGAAATTGGGCCGCTACTGCTCAGTTTATATTCGAAAGATGTAACCATCATTTGTGTAAAGAGAGGGACGCACACACTTCCGAGTGTAGGTTTAAATGCATTTTACTCTAATCACAAGACCCTAGATATATCGGTATCTCACAATCATTTAAGTGTCAATCAAATCCATCGGAAGTGGCGTATATTGTAACAATTTGAATTATCCCATACATCAGGAGTCCACAATCTTTTTCATTCATTTGAGGTCAGTAATTATCATATACTTGTCATTTGTTCCACTAATAACCAGAAAAATTGCTAGTTTCACAGGTAAACGGTATTTCAGCCGTCTACATAGTGTGTTGAAAGATGGAATGTCAAGAGATAGTCAAAAGATGTTGCCTATGCACATAACACTGAAAGCGAGTGTAATATATGAGATAATAAAGAAAGCCAATAAATTACAATTACAAAAATTACAGCATCACAGATGATTGAGAAACTCACACTCGCAGCCTAATATTTTTTATCACTCTACTGGTTTTTTAAACCTCTAAGCTAGTGTAGAGAGTAGTCAAAAATTCTTGAACTGATAAACTCATAAATACGTAGAGTATAGAGCGTAGATGGTGGAAAATGGAGAGTAGCATAGAGCGTAGAGTGTAGTCAGGGTAAACTCAATACAGAATTGTAATTGAAAATTATTAATGTCGTTGTTCCTAGCGAAAGTAAGTTAACCATGGCGACTTGCGATTGAACCAGAGCTATTACTCGAATACAAACAGCTCGTGATGGCGTTAATGGGGGAACACTGCCTTACGTTTGGTTAGCCCATGCGACTTCTGGCGATAGCGTAACAAAACAACCTCACTTATCTCCCCAGCACTACGAGCTGAATGACAGACAGCACATGCTAGATCGGACAAGAGTATTGGTTAGCAAGCGATGTTCAAAGGCCATGAAAAAACAACAAGCTTGGGGGAAGTCGCTGCGCAGACTTAACCGCACCACACAGGAGTGACCCTTTGTTCATTATGCAGGAATACATGACCAACCTCGTCTCCAAAGGGAGGGAGGGAGGGAAAATTAAACAATAGATTTACAATAAGTAATAGCTACGTTGCTTAGACGAACTCAGAATGGACTCTGAACAGTTTTCCGAGCTTTTATATGGAGACGTTCGTCTGCTTGGAAGCCAGTAGAAAAGGCTGTACTACCGAACAGCTTACCCTAACATGTGTAACATCTTAGACATGAATAGTGCTTTAATGCTTTGCACCAATGCTATGGTATGTTATAACGTTCAGAAGATAACAAAGCTACAATGTTTTAGGTTCAGCTACAATAAGGCTTACAGTTTGTTGACCTTTGGAATATAACTGCTCAATTAAGCTCTATAGAAAGTGATGCCGCCATGAACGGCTCATTCAGAACGTACATCACGCTCCATTAACTATATTTTACTGGCGTGACAGTAAAATCTCATTTATTAAAACACTGCAATCCATAATAACACTCAACATTCCCTAAGCGATATAACATTTGCTACAATAACTATACGCCTCTAAAACTCTATGCTGTACGCATATCCGAGAGAAACAGAGCTTAAACATTCAAAATACTACCATAGAGTCGTAGAGCTCTACGAAAATTTCTACGCCTCATCGAGCTTCGTAAAACGGGCTGGGTATATTTTCAAGAGCAAAATCATTATGTGCTGCTTTACAACAGACAAGATCTCTTTCAAGGCAAATCAGACAGGAGAGGAAGGAGTTAATTGACAGCTCTTTTTTTGCAAAAATTCAGTCAATAAGCACGTTGAGATAAACTAACTGTAAAACCATGCTTACCCATTAGCTGGATGGACTTGAGGATGGAAGACTGCTGTAGTAAATTTCAAAAGAGGTCGGCTTTGAGGAAAACTGAAAATAATTAATTTTAAAATGATATATAATATGTTCGCTTTTAGACGGTGAACCTTTTCTGTAGAAATTAAAAAAGAGTAGTCAGGGATCTTGGAACACTTAGGAAAATATAACTCTTATGACATTAGTGAGTGGCACAATGACAATAACTAAAAGGTGTTCAAAATTGTTTGTTTGCACTACTTTTAAAAATTACTTCACAGTGCTTACCTCTTATTAACCAAACTTAGTCGGTCTGTATGGGAGAATCTTGACCATTGCAGTGAGGTCTGTGCACATGACCGAGATCACGATTCTCCCATACAGACCGACTAAGCTCGGTTAATAAGATGTTTATTATAATTTATAGCAAACAAGAACAATGTACATGTAATTTGTTTAAAGTAACTGGTTTGTACTAACTGACATCTAGCTTGCAAACAGAGATGAGCTGAATTTGAATATAATTCTGCCAAAGTTTGCTTGTCCTCTTTACTTTTTTTCTCATCAGACTTTTTGACACTTCCAGAAATAAATATTGTTAGAAGAAAATAATCGATGTTTTTGCATTTTAGTTTGCAACTTCTTCATCACAAAATATATCCAGTCTAGATGCCGATCAAGATGGGAAAATCTAAACTGTTTTCAATATCAATTTCAGCCAATCAAATTGGTGAATTCGGTAGTTCCCAGTCTTTGTGAGACACAGCCATATAATCGATACTTATATTGACTACTATTATTGTACATGTATGTAGATTCCGTATCTGATGATCATTTCATCTGAACCCACAAACAGAAAATAAATGATATCGTACTGTCTATGGTTTTCCCTAATAAAAGGTATCCATATTATAAAGGGTCTGCATTATAGACATTTCTTTAAATAGAGAAGGTATAGTGTACAGTGTATGGTCTTCTTGCCAGAAGCAAAGAACTGCCCATATTTAGAGAAGTGTCCGTAAGGAAAGGTTCCACTGTGGTACTGTAATTCTAGTGTTTTATTTCCATTTAGCCTGAATAACTGACTCAAATATACATCTTCCTCTCCATATAAATACAGAGAAACATGTATATTGGTACATAATTTATTAAAAATTATATCCCGATTCTCTGAAGTTCAGATCAATCTAATAATGAAATTCATGTCAGTAACACAAATTATCAAGTCTACTCACTCATCTTCAAGTATAACAACAAATCGGAAGATGCCATGTCTGTAAGGTCCTACTCTCACAAATACTATCCCATGCCAGACTACACAAAAAATACATGTAAACAATATCATTTAATATATTACCACTTTCTCACTATTCCCCAGTCAAGGTAGCTAAAGACTTCAGCGCAATAAGTAAAACTAACAATGTTAATGGGAGTGAACAGACACTAATTGAGTCTATGATCATGTTTACATAAAAAAAATAGACAACTATGTAGGAGACAATATGATTGTGAAGTGGAATCTGATTTGTGTATCACCGATAACATTGTTATGATTTAAAACAGAACTGGACAACACAAAGTTCTGTAAACATACATTGGAGGGGAAATGAGCCACAATAGAGAGATGACAGATAATGCCAAGCCTACAAATAACAGTCGGTCATCGGAGAATTATCTGGTGAATTTGAGGTTTTGACAGGTAAAGGCTTAGCCTGATCATACACTCTGAACAGGCATTTCTGCTAAACGAAAAATAATTTAATTGGAAATTTGTGGCCGAATATGGAACAAGCGATTTTATTATACTGCGCCACACAATACTATGCAAAAAAGCTTTGTTATCAGTTTCGTTTTTATTCCATTTCTGAGAAATAATTTTATCACGCCCAATGCGTTGTCTCAAATGTCACATCTAATTGTAAACACGCCACATCAGCACCACTATTCAGGCTATGTGTTAATTTACGCATTTTGTGGTGGTGTCTTGTGAAGCCCCATTTAGTCTGAATTACGTTCGTATGAAAAATTACTTAAATCTGAGGTCTTATATGTTGTTACTCATTGTTTGTTATCTGCAAGTGTTGTGGAATTAATTTTCAGTTGTAATTTGACCCGACTACATTTCGTTTATCTGAATGCAATCGCTTTCAAAAACTTTAAAACCTCTAAAATGAAACCAAATGTATCCCCAGTCCATGCCATATGATCAAAAATCAGTTTTATGGCTCTTTATAGTTTTTTTTTTTTTGCAGCTGTGGTTCAATATATTTTGAATTAGTTTCTGTGCCACAGACATGTTTTTGTGAAAAGTGTGAATGTACAAATTAGTAATGCTTTGTAGTCATGACCACTTCCAATTTGAATTTCATCTAACTATGCAAATTTATTTATTTAATTGACCCCAAAAATTTTCGAGGTTAAGTTGCCTTCAGAAAAAGTCAAAGAATTCATTTCAGCCAATTTTCAAGTCTCTGAATGTTATTGTGAGTGAGTGTTTAGACTGACAAGCTGTCCACCTGGAAAACTGGATACAGGGCAAAATACGGAATACCTGTGTGATCAAGTGAGTGAAGCCAAATTGATTTTACACTCAGTTGACTTCACTTTTAAGTCATTTGAATTTGCAACCAACACTTTGGTGAAGGGTCTACAATGAAATACCAAAATGTCTCAAAGGTCTCTCATTTTTAGTTTGTAATGACAAAAAGAATTTGTTCGACCAGACTGGCTTTTTGTAAGGTCAAAACCTGTCCTTGGCCTGACAAATGACCTGCTTATAGACAAAAATTATCTGCAGGCTTGTAATGCACTTCCCATGTGAAGGTGCAGTCAAGGTTTGCCCAAGAATTATGATTGGGCTATTATATGTATGTGCTGTGAAACTTCAACACTGATATTTGTCATTAACCATATAGTGAATCTCTGTATAGACACAGTACTGCACTGCATTCCTGTAAAGTGACTTGCTACCAAACGAAAGTTCTACTGACCTTGTAGTGACTTCAGTGATGGCATTACATACACTCCACCAACTGGATTTTGGCCCAAATGTTTGCTGTAATGAGACAGTATTTTAGCCACTTCCAGCACCAAACATTAAGGTTTACTTAACACATTTACTAACAGAAACCAATACAGAACTCTCCAGTCTCCAGTAGATAAAGTAGGATTTTTAATGTTAGTAACTTAATAGTGGAGCTCTGGCAGCCCAAAGGGCTGCCAATCGAAGCCCCAAACCCAGAGAGGTAAAGACAAAAAGATCTTTTAGATCTTATAACTGCGCTCTTAAAATTTAATTGTTTTCTTAGCACCACAGTCACAACGCAGTGCACATTACAAAGCAGTCCTTGATGATTCATTGATTACTGCAATCACCACATCACTTGATCAACACAAACTGTGTTATTGCACCATCACTCTTAGACTTTGTGAAATCTAAAATTACCTGATCAATCTGTTGCACAACTGATGACAACGACTACACACGAATTTTTTAAGCATCTTATTGCACCATCACTTGTAGCTGTTGTGAAATCTCCGATTGCACTGGTCATCAGTCGTAGCCGTTGTGAAATCTCCGATGACATAATGGTCTTAATCTGGAACTTTCTTCAGAATATGTATGGGCATGAACAATGCGATAATAACACTATTAACAACAGCTTTGTTAAGTCATGTTTACACTTAATTTAAATTTAATCGATTTTTCTATGAGTAGTCACACAAGTCACAGAATTCAAGAATTACGTTATCCACAGCTATCTTTACTACGATGGTTATTTCCCTACTAATAACATAATCCTTGCATGTTCTGACTTCTTCTTTGCTTGGCTTGCAAATATTTAATTTTCCTTCCAATCTCTGAACTCACTTCAATGAAACAGTACAACAATTCACTTCTCGTCTAAAAATACAAAAAAATGAAAAGACTGTCACTCCTGGCAGAATAAACTTGCAAAGTAAACCTTATTTACCACATAGCAAAAGTGAAAGCTGCAACGTCAGTGCATTCCATGGCTGACGTAATACCTTTTTTTAGCTTATTTATTATTCCCTTCGAATCCAATACTTCGATAAAACCAAAAGAAAACATATTTTACACACAATAAAGAAAACAATATCCATAACATTGTCCATGTATCAATGTTTCAACAGCTTTTAGCAAATCAACATCACAGGTTACATGAATCAAAATTTGGCTGAGAGGAAGTTTGGGTCTGGTCACAGACAAAACTTAAAAATAAAACATAGGCACGCAAGGCGTGCAAGAGTTATTTTTTTTGTGAAGTCTCGGAGATAGGAGCATTCATGGAGCTGTTTACAGTAATGATTTGGTTAATTTGACAAGTTCTTTTGGTTGCGATGTACCGCAAGAAAGAAACTGGGAATTTACAATGTACATACAATGTTACATTGGTAATGGTAAGATAACTCCCTCACTCACCAATCACATAGCCCTTCCAACCCCCAAGAGGAATTTTTGCTCAAAAATATAACTAAATAGTAAGCCATAAAATGTTTGACTAAACACACTACAGTAATCTGACACGCCTCCCGATTAATGTAGATACCATCTTATTTTTTTTTTCAATTCATTCTTTGATAAAACCCACACTCTGATTGGTGTGGCACATGCACATGCATAACTCCCTCACTCACCGATCACATAGCCCTTCCAACCCCCAAGAGGAATTTTTGCTCAAAAATACTCAAGTTAAGAGACCTTTTTGTATTTTATACGAGTCGTAAGTTTACCCTTTTTACACAACACAACACAACAACACTACTTCACCGAAAATACTGCAGAAAGAAAGAGAAAAAAAGCCTCTCTGACAGATTGGAAGTCTGATTTGATTAAATTGCACTTTAATTTGTTGCTGCGCAGTCTTCAAAGAACTTTTGAGCACTTTTGATACTTTTCACCTCTAAAAATATCGGACTGAAAAGAATGTCATAAAATGTCCATCAACTAAAAATGAACTGCTACTGCAGAGATGTAAAAACCATCCAGAAATGAAAGCTTTTTTTGTTTAATATCCTGAGAACAATAGCTAATAACTTGTCAGCTCTAATTGAATTTACTCCCATATGAAAAACAAAAGTGTTAAGTTACCATTTGTAACTAAAGATAACAAGCATCTCATGGGAAAGAGAGGTGACGATTCATCAGCTCTAATCGAATGTACTTCCTTGTGAAAAACAAGTGTCAAATTACCCTTTTAAGGCTTTGTAACTGAACAATAAAAATATCTTGTTATAATTGCAGGCAACAAGAACAATTGTCACCTACACTTGCTCTTGTAAACGTTAGAACTGTTTAAAATCTAGTCTCCTCTCCTCTAAAACGTGTCTTAAGAACTAGAAGCGACGATTTGTGACCTCTAATTGAATTTACTCCTTGTGAAAAACAAAAGTATCAAGTTACCTTTGTAACTTAAAATAAAAATATCTTGCTGCGTTTGAAACTAACTCACAAATTGTTTCAAACCTCAACGCTCATCTCGTTCGTAACTGAAATCCTCAGCCTAACCCACAGAAAATGTCGAAGTCCAATATATGAATACTTCCTCCTCTTTTACAGAAGACTAAATATGGCCGTTCTAAACTGTGTCGAGATCAGATCTTCTCACATACCATTTACCTTTACAACAAGAAATTTGATTGGCTGTTTATAGTAGATTCAATCTAATTGGCGTGACATACATACTTCTCACTCACTCACTCACTCATCCATTGACCCATCCATAACGTACCCGACGCGCTGACTAAGAGGTATTAATTTCTTTTACAAAAAAATAACTCGAAAAATAATAAACCCCACGCAAACCTAGAACAGCGCTCGGCCCATGGCCGCGCGGTTAAAAAGGAAACCCCTGAATTGATTTTTTGATGGTTGTCATGGCTAGCAGTATTGCTTGTGAGTCCGTACACATGACAACGACAATGGGGACGGAGTCGCACAAGATGGTGGCCAATACTCTAGTTAATAGGCGAATCTTTGCTGACGTCATTGTTTACAATTTTCCTCATTAACATACGACTTTACACATAGAAGGCATCATGCTAGACACGATTTTACTAGAAGTTGTGAAACTTAGTAAGTGGTGAAATTTTTGGCTCTTTGGGTGTAATATTCGAGGAGAAATTGGCTTTCAAAAACATCAAAATTTCTGTGTGGCGAAAGCGCTAATGAGCTCATACATTCTTTCTGAAATTTTGAGCTTTTAAACCCTCATCACACAAAAAGTATTCAATACATCGCGCTCAAATTCCTTGGGATGGTTAATCGTGCTGTGCCCTTTCAATATTCAGTATTAATCTCTTTGTAGCTCCATCAGAAACTGTATCACTTATGGTAATGTGGCAAATATTGTAAACAAAGATTCTCCTATAGGTTGACAGAGACATTCAGCCTTGGTTTATGGCGTCCGTCTGTGATATTGGACATCCATGTTATGGTCAATTGACACCTGTCATATCAAGGTATCTGCTGACCAGTATCATGTTACCATATCACAGGCTCAAGGTTAGAACTCATTGAGGTCACAATTGTTTTGTAAGTTGACTGCTGACCAAGTGGTGGTTTTTGATCGGATTGTGGGCTCATGTCAGACGAGTTTAACTTGTTGTAAACAGGGCCACGTTGTTCGGAACCTGGTTAATGCTGACCCAGGGTTAAAAGTTAACTGAAGTATAAATTTTTCTTGAATACAAATGCTTTTCACTGTTTTTTGTTTATTTTGAGATGATTCAAACTCAAAACAGAGGGCCAAACAATAAACAGAAAACCTAACTGCAGAGTTACAAAACTCAAATCAAAATTCCAGCTTATCCTGGGTTACAGTAATTGGGCTTTGAACAACCCGGCCCAGGATTCCCATTTTTAGACTTGGCTAAATCTGTATATTAGCAGAGCTCTGGCAGCCTGAAGGGTCATACGCATACAAGCTGTGGGGGTGTCTGTCTGTAGGCTGTCTAGTGACCTGAGGTTCTTTGGTAGGTACAAGTCATTTAAATGTGTCTCGTGGAAATCCACAAACAAGAGAGAGACAAAACAGAGACAAATTTCCAGTTTTCTTTTGCAATAAAATCATCATTTTTGGTCCACCATCTTGAATGATGTGGTATTCTCCATGAATGTAATCATGGCAGGCTCAATTCCATTTTGTCAACCGCTGATGCTCTGTACTGCATCTGCATCCGCAGAAATGGCATGATCGCATCAGCTGTTTTGATCAGGATATGGCGTCAAGTAATAATGTCAACACTTCAAAAAAATAGGTCCACAGTGCATACATGTGTGGCTTACAAGTTATACTTGTAATTAGGACAAAACTGAATTATCATGAAAAAAATGAAAGAAGCTACTAAGATTTTCAACACAAAAGGTCAGTGATCCATAGTAGGTGAAAACATGAGTTATTTTAGGGAATAGGGTGCTATTACAGAGAATCACAAAGTGTGCTCGTGTGAGGCTTCCTATCATTTGGTTTTATCGTACTAGCAGTTACGAAATGGTAAATGAGGTGCTGCTGTATTGTAAGTGAATTTGCTAATTTGCGAGTAATTGAAACTTATTGCTTCAGCCTATAACTAAAAAGATTAATAGGCCTTGATAAATATATTCCAAACCAAACTTAAACAAAAAAACAAGAAATATGAATTTTTCTTAAGGGTTTAGCACATTATTTGTGAAAGCCAGCATAATCAGCAAAAGATTAACTGATTCATTGTATTATTCATTCATTGTATTATTTCCTGCTGCAAAGCAAACCCTTTAAAATATAGGCAATCCGTTAATTGAGGAGCATTTGCCATTTTTTGTGCTAGCTGATGAGATGAGATATTTGTTACTGGAGTGCAGGTATTTTTCAATCAATCAATCAATCAAACAGTCAATCAGTCAATCATTCAATCAATAATATTTTAGCTTCATACAACAAAGTACAAGCTCACACCATATCAAAGCATAACCACAATAGCTCTAAGTTGAGTGGATTCCTAAGAAAGCCTAGCTCTTTTTATGAAGCCCGCAAATAAATTATTAACCGTTATTTCATGAGTGCAGGTTGGATATGAGACAATGGATAGCCTATAAGGCATGTAGCATTGAGCTGACTATAATCATTTCAAAAAATCATAAGTGCAATAATCATTTTATTATACATTGTAGTCACCATCTGTCTTCTCATTGGCTAAAAGCTTACAGTTAATTCTGGGAAACAGCGCAACCTACTGATTATTCACTAATCTGCTAGCAGATTAGTAAATAATCCATAGGTTGCGTGTGCAATGCCGCAATGCATAATTTCCAAGAGTAATATCAAGTTCATGTAATAACATGGCTAGTTGAAAATAAACTGTGCTTGGTGCGATAAAGCATTTGTCATTATTTTCTTTGAAACAATGTATGACAAAAAAAATTATGAGATTTGGTTTTTGCGATATCCGGAATAATCAAGGTCTCGGTTAGTGTTATCAGCTTCAGCCTTCGGCTGATAACACTTACCTTGACCTTGACTATTCTGGATATCACAAAAACCATATCCAATAATTGTTTATAATAATTAAATTATACACATAAACTTACCATATTTGTAGAGCATGGTATAATTCCTGAATGATATACTAGTATTACGGCTAACAAGCCAAGGAAAACTCAAATTGTAATAATGCAATGATCCAGTTTTAAATAAAACTGATTGTATATATGGCTTAACAAATTTAAATAAGACAAATCCATACATGACATAAATGTATGGTCATATTAATCATTGTCTAAATCTCCAAATATAACAAGCTCACTTTTCGAACAATATGTGATTATGATTTTTAAGTACATGAAGGCATGACTGATCATCACAGTTATATACACAACTAAAGCAGTTGTGAAATTAAAGCCTAAAAAAAAAAAACAGGCCTGAACGGGATTCAAACCCATGACCTCTGCAATACCGGTGCAGTGCTCTACCACCAACTGAGCTATCAAGCCAACTGGGAGCTGATCATGTTTTGAGTTTGTAATATACCCGTAGATGGTTAAGAGTGCAAGTGAATATATGAAAGATCATATATTTCAGCTGCGAAGGAAGAGGAAGACATGACTGATCATTGCAGTTATATACACAACTAAAGCAGTTGTGAAATTAAAGCCTGAAAAAAAAAATTCAGGCCTGAACAGGATTCGAACCCATGACCTCTGCAATACCGGTGCAGTGCTCTACCACCAACTGAGCTATCAAGCCAACTGGGAGCTGATCATGTTGTGAGTTCGTAATATACCCGTAGATGGTGAAGAGTGCAAGTGAATATATGAAAGACCATATATTTCAACTGCAGAGAAAGATGAAGACATGACTGATCATTGCAGTTATATACACAACTTAAGCAGTTGTGAAATTAAAGCCTGAAAAAAAATTCAGTCATGTCTTCATATCTTTCTCTGCAGTTCAAATATATGATCTTTCATATATTCACTTGCATTCTAAGTACAGTAAACAAATGCAAATCACCTCTAATATGGTAATTTATTTCACTTTTGAATATCTAATTTGGACAAAAAGAAAAGGTCACAGTTCATGTTCAAACCGAGGCGAAGAAGCATACTTACTCAAAAGGGTAAAAATATATTTCATAAATCCACGGCTTTACAGTCAACTGATTGTTGCATGACCTCTTCCATGACTTACATTTGTAACCAAGTAATTCCACTAATTCATCCAAATGTAAAGGGATGAAATATATTTCCTTTGTTTCCGAAAGTCTTGAGAAGGCCTCTGCGATTTGTATTGTTTCAAAACTCAAGTGGTAGCCTTTGAATTTGTGGTCACCGATGGAGACATTTCAAAGCAATGAATAGAGACTTTTAAAAATACAATGGCTCCTGTAGAACCTACACTGGACACATGCCAAGTCTGCCCTAGCTTTCACGAGGAACTTTACTCCCATTGTCTCGCTTTGTTGTCTTGCATGAACACCTGAAAGCGAAACAATTGCAAACGGGTTTCGTTATTTGTACTTAATTACAAAGCTGGATTTTTGACATGCAAAAGAAATGATAACATGCAGAACTCAAGACCAAGCTCAAAATGAAAAACGACTTACCTTTAAAACTAAAAGCAGGGGAAACTAGAGACCACGCTTACAACCGCAATGGCTGACTCTGACTAGTGCACAGTACAACACAAGACCAAGTGACAAGTGCTGACTCTCGTAGACAAATAAATAAATAAATCAGATTATGGCATAATGTGGCTATACACTTCATGTAAGCCACACAAAAACAAGCACAAATACGTGCAGGAAGACCAAAAGTGTTCCTTTCAGCCTTCAAGGCAGTCAAAGAGGCCTGGTTTTCATTAACTGCACAGCCATGGGCTGAGCGCGGTTCTTGGTTTACACGGGTTTTTTTAACCGCACGGCCATGGGCCGAGCACGGTTCATGGTTTACCTGTGGTTTTTTTTTTTTGTCGACTTGTGTGCGAGCAGACCCAAGCTTCCACTCGGCCAAATTTTGAGTCACGCAACCTGTGATGTTTACTCACCAAAAGCTGTTGAAACATTAATAAATCTCATAGACGGTAAATCTATTCCTTAACAATCCAGCTTTATCGTGTTAAAATTTCAGCGAAATCGAACAAAACCAGAATTAGTTAGAATTTTTTTTGTGACCTCACTCCCCAGACTTGACCTAACAAAGGAAGCAACGGTCGCCCATAGCAACCGAAAAACACGAACATAACAAAGCCGACGTTTCGGCCAAAAAACTCCAGAATTATCGCCTGAGAGCTTAAACTTGAGTGGGAACATCTTTTTCGAACTTTTTTCTACCCATTTAAACGAAAGACTGGCCTTGGCGGGCTACAAAAAAGACCAAGAGAAAAACAGAACAAGACAGCAGAACAAGCCGATAATATTTCATAGCATGGCTTTCGGCACGAAAACGAAAATACAGCTTACTTCTGGATAAATTCAGCCTTAGAAGCCAGCAACCGGTCCCAAATTACTTTCTGTTTCCTTACAAATGTCCTGACTTCCATCTCCGACAGATTTTGCCCCAATTTTGAGCAAATAAACATTTTGTCGACGGTGACCGCCATTACGGTGGCTTGCATACTAAATTAGCTAACTTGACAAAATTCTCCCGTGGGGGGGATATGACGAAAAGAGCTGAAAAATGGTCTGTAATTGGGTAATGATGAGATGATCCCACTGTCCAAATTTGGTGAGAATCGAAAGTAACGCCAATTTTCTGTCACGTTTTCAATCTGTGGTCACTGGAGTGACCAAAATCGATACATCGGTCAGGATAGAGTTTTATTATTAAATTATATGACTTGTGTGACTACTTTGCTAGCCCTTTACTCGTGGAAAACACCAATTAAATTTAATCATGACTTTTAAGAAAGAAAGCTGTTGTTAATAGTGTTATTATCGTGTCAGTTATATTGTTCATGCCCATACATATCCCGAAGAAAGTTCTACAAAGATTAAGACCATTACGTCATCGGAGATTTGTCAATGGCTACCACTGATGGTGCAATAATACAGTTTGTGTTGATCAAGTGATGTGATGTCTACAGTAAGAAAAGAATCATCAATGACTGCTTTGGAATGTGCACTGCGTTCCGACGGTAGTGCTAAGCAAACAGTTAAATTTTAAAAGCGCGGTTATAAGATCTAACAGATCTTCTTGTTTTTTTCTAGTTTTGTTGGTGACCAGACCCAAACTTCCTCTCGGCCAAATTTTGAATCATGCAACCTGTGATGTTTATTCACCAACAGCTGTTCAAAAATTAATACACGGACAATGTTACAGATATTGTTTTCTTTATTGTGTGTAAAATATATTTTCTTTTGGTTTTATCGAAGCATTGGATTCCAAAGAAATAATAAATACGCTAAAAAAAGGTATTACATCAGCTATGGAATGCGCTGACATTGCAGCTTTCACTTTCGCCACGTGACAAGTAAGATGTGTTTACTTTGCAAGTTTATTTCACCAGGAGCGACAGTCTTTTTGGTTTTCCAAGTATTTTTCGTATTTTTAGACAAGAGAAGTGAATTGTCATGCTGTTTTATTGAAGCGAGTTCAGAGATTGGAAAGAAAATTAAATATTTGCAAGCCACGCAAAGAACATGTCAGAACATTGCAAGGATTCCCTACCAAGGATTACATCATTGGTAGGGAAATAACCATCGTACTAAAGATAGCCGTGGATAACGTAATTCTTGAATTATGTGACTCGTGTGACTAGCCCTTTACTCATGGAAAAAAACAATTAAATTTAATCATTATTTTTAAGAAAGCAAGCTGTTGTTATAATGTTATTACTGTATCGTTTAAGCCCATGCACATCCCTAAGAAAGTCCCAGATTAAGACCATTACGTCATCGGACAGACATGATGTATTGCAGTGTGTGTACTGGGAGACTGGTCATGTGAAATTAATAAACAAAGTAAACTTTGCATTTACATGCTGTTCCATTGCAATTCTTCCCTATTGAACGGGCAAGTAAAATTTTGCCACGGCAAGTATGTCATCTGGCATACTTGCCCGGCTGATGACTTGGAGTGAAAAAACCAATATGGATCCTTATTTAAACATTAGCGATTTTATCGATCAATTTATAGAAATCGATACTCACAACTATCACATCAAATTTATAGATTATCAAATCAAATTTATCGATTTATTAATTTTATCGCCCTCAGCGAGGATTGTATTGTTGACACTGGTAAATACAACAAACTGCTTCTTCAGAAGCAGCATTTCAAAACTAGCTGTGTTTTGCCAATGCTCAGTGTTTTCAAAACAAGGCAGCAACCACCGTAGTTCCACTGCCTACTTGATTATATACATTGTATCACCAGCTACTCTGGTTAAGGCAATCAGCTTGCGACAAACAAGCTCAGCATTGTGTCACTTCACACTCAGTTTTGTAACAATAATGTTTTTTATGCAATAGGAAGCTTGTTAAAAAGAAAGCTCAAAGCATCCACTGTATTTTGTGCCCTTCACATTACTGGATGAGGGGCCTTGCAGCCCCTAACTTGTCATAGCCGCCTACTCTCCCAGCTCCAGGTGCCTACTTCAAAACATTTTAAACCCCTAAATGCTCAGCCTATCATCTATTTTTCTTCACTTGTCATGCACTTCAAGCTTGTTGGGACATGCTGAGTTACCCTTAGGCCTTGATCACATACACGTGTTGAACGCAAGTATCAAGATCGTCAGAATCAAGCAATTGAGCCTCAAGAATTTATCTTATACACACTGGACAAGGATTCATCAGTTCCCTTGATGTACTATGATCCAAGTGCGGATGATCATTTTCTGATGTTTCGCTGCCCTAAAATAAGTGGAGACATTTTGCACTGATAAAATTGATACGTTAGATGAAATTGATGACATTAATTTAAAACTCCATAATTATTGATTACTCACAACATATCCCTTTATTGATTTTTATCAATTTCGAATACAATTAAATAATTTACATCGATTAATATCGATTGTTATCAATTGAACTCGTTGGGGTGTAAGGGTATTTAGCACTACCCTGCAATACATCGGGGACAATTTTAATCAAGAAATAAATGCAGCAAAGAAAAAAGAAAAGTTTAGTTTTATTAACATACGCTGAATGAATTATGTAAGGCATTGAGCAAGAAGTAACTGACTTACAATTCCATGATGATGGCATGTTCGCGGAAGAACGTACGAAAGTCTTGAATCGTTGCGCAACTCTCTGTTTCTGCTTTGGAACGGATTCTCTCGTCGTTTGTTGTTAATGCTAATCCGCTGCTTTCACTGACAGACCGTACTAATTTTGCTCTGCCAGGATACGATGGGATCAGTTTCCGTGCGGCTTTTAGTCTCTCACTCAACGTTGAACCAGGAGAACGTGATTTCCGAAGGCTAACCATTTTATGGATTTGATCACCTCTTTCTTCTTCATTTTCCACGCTACGTGAGTGAACAGGGCTTATTGAAGGCATAACAGAGGCCTCTTAAGTATCCAAAATGCTTAAATTCTAATGGATTTGTCTTTAGACGTCGACCACTCTCTCACTGTCGGACCGTGCAAATGCGTGCCAGTCAAACCGATCCAATGGAATGTGATGGCATCAAGTTTCCATTGTTCGTCACTGCCCATAAATGTCTCAAAAGCGCTCGGTTTATTTTTGAAATATTCTAAAACCAAGCTAAAAAAAAATCAGTTTTCAATCGTCGAAGAAAGACACATCAATTACGTGATTTTCGGATGGTGGCCGGGCCACATACGCTGACATACGACAAAGGCAAGTAGATGGAACACAAACAACAGGGCGATAAAAGTCTTACTTGTTGATCTTTGCCACGAAGAATTCTTCAATAATTTATGAGTCGCGGGAAAAATATCATAATAGAAATGGTACCTGCATTCCATTAATTTTCGTGATAAACACAATATGCAATACAATGAAGACATTTCACAGAGCAAGCTTTCCAAGTGTTGACGTCCCAGCGCGCACAAAGTATGAAGCCTGGGACATTCCTCAAATTCATCAATACTCGGTAGCACTCACCCATAAACACCTGATCATTATCCACTGTCAACACACAATTCGTGAAGAAAGTAGCTCTCTGGTAAAAGCTTAGCTCAGAGTTAGACTTCACAAGGGAATGAGTACTGCAGCCATTGTCGTCAGATGACAACTTAGAACTCCTGATGAGGTTTCTGTGTGCTGGCCCTGTTACAGGTTGTAGATTCTAAAAGTCATCCATTACAATATTGTTCACTGAAAGTCTGTCTTTCAGTTTACGTTACGACCTTCTAATTTTCTGCTCCGTGTTCTACTTCGCAAAACCGCCGTCCGCCATCTTCGAATTGTTGAGCCCGCTAAGCGTAACCGCTGAATTATCTTGAGCGCGTGATTGGTCAGTAACCGCCTGTCAGTAACTGAACCGTTAATTAAATTTGATTGGTGAGGTGAGAATAAACGCGGTCTTTCTGACAAAGCCATCGAAAAAGAAAAAAAAACGTTTCCGACAAAATACAGTACGTACAATTTTGTTGATGGTATTTTTGAAGAAAAATGTACAAGAAAGAGTGTAAGGATTCTCACGCTAGAGTGTGCTTGAGCAGACTTACGAGAGTCTTGGATATCAACATGTTAGAGGACTTACAGCAACTTGAGCATACGGGAAATGTGGCCAGAAACCTAGAGATTGATAGCAATTTTAAACCTCAGAGGAGTTTTTTCTCCAAATCATCAGAAAAAATCAACAAAATAATGAACAGAAAAGGTAAGGATCTCTAAAGACCCCCGACTAGAAGATTGCAGTCCAAAACAAAACATTGCCTTGCTCACAAATCTGCATTATTGAGCTTAACAGCTTTTGAGCTTTATGTACTTTAGGTATCGAGGGAAATTAAAAAATTCCTTAATATAGGCTTGTTTTGCGACGATTTCGAGAAAGGAAGTCAAGATATACGTAAGCTCAAGCTTACAGATAATATAACAGTAAGTATGAGAGACCTGTGTGTGAAACTATTTAGTCTGTCATCTAGCTATTTCTTTTAATGCAAAATTTGTCTTTACATGTTGACACGGTGAGGATTTCAGACAGTCAGCAGATCTACGAGGAAAAATTCACCGACTCGCTGAGACAAATGTTAATCCTGAGATGTCAGTAATTTAATTCAAGAAATGAAGTTTTTATAATTAGCGCTCTTCAAAAATGATTATTTTTGACGCATGATCAGATCCCTATACAAACGTGAACACTGTGCTAACACTCCGGGCTGTAGGATGTAGACAAGGTCTGAAAGTACTTACAAGTGACCACAGGTGACCATGGGTGATCACGAGTGACCGCAAGTGACCACAAATGACCACAAGTGACCACGGGTGAGATTACATCAAAAAATGTCGGTGATGTTATCATGATGTCATTAAGAAGTACTCATTGTGAGGTCATTTAATCAAATAATGACCTGACCAGTGACCAAACTCAGGCTATTTACTAGTGTGGTAATCAAAGTTGAGAGCATTGCCTGTGCGTTCATAATTCGATTTTTTTCCTTAACAAATATTGGCTGTTGACCTTCTGTTCTTTCATGCTTCATATGTGATCTTTTTTCGATTGTAAAAGGCAAGAAAATCCCAGTAATTTTATTACACAAAGTAGGGCTCAGATAACGATAAGTCCGGATAACAATCTGCATGTGAGGTTGAACTACTAATGCAGGGCTTTCATTACAAGCCAGCTACTGCCGGAGCTCCGGCGGCTGTGAGTCATCGAGTCACTGGTCTCTTGGCTGTGTTTGTTGACAAAAACTTCAAAAATGTAACTCTGATAATACTTACTGCCTACCTATTTCTCAGTTTAAATAAACTGATAAAATATTTCTTACATTTGCCTCGACAGTTTGTGTATATAAAAGTGTACACATCCATCGAATATGATTGCAAATTGCAAAACATTCAACCATTTTCAGCAGTATTGTAATAAAACTTAACCTTGCTTTTAAACTATTACCATGTGGTCAGTCAAGAAAAGATGGCAGCAAAGTGTGCACCCATATACAGTCTGGACAGACTCGTTCATTTACATTCTTTTGAAAGCAAAACAGGTATTTGAATAAATTTATTTGACTTCGGAATTGTTCTTTCATAAACCTATTGTGTTCTTCTTTGCTTACAAATGAATATCGATTGCACAAAACGAAACGCTTTTTTCCAATGATGAAATTTTGCTAGTCAACCCAACTGATTCTAAAAATATACGGTCTGAAGTCGCAGATAAGGCCTCGCCATCTTCGCAATTTTTGGAAAGTCATGAGCCACGCAAAGGGCCATCAATCGAAGGAATGAAAGACTTTATTTGTTCATCGTTTGGAAATTCATTCAACGAGCCTGTTCACAGTTTTTACACTTGCAGAACTTTGTGAAGGAAGCCAATGTACTTCGATAGCCCTAGCAGAGATAAATCATTTGCGGGCAGCAAGCAAAAAAGATCAGTCCCAGCACATATTCATCATTGACTTTAATAACTTTGATGCCCAGAAAGCTGGAAATCTCATTTCTGAGAGTTTAAATTTCAAAATTTTCTGGGGAAACATGCCCCCAGACCCCCCTAGCAAAGGTTATATATCCTGAGCCGCCTACTTTTATACTGGCAGACATCTACTTCGAATATTATTGAAAGCACTGCTAATGAATGAATTCAGAAGCATATCACCTAGACTAGGTGATATGCTTCTGATGAATTAAACTTTTCAAACTATAAACTTCCAGGCAAAGCATTCCTTTAAGATTTGTTTCCAAGACTGAATGTTCAATTTCAGAATGCCAAAACTTATAATAAATATTTCTTGAGAAAATAAAGTTCCAGCCAGCCAACCTGCCAGACAGTGCGTCGCCAAAAAATTTACGTCTTGTTTTCACAATTGAAGAATGTTAACAAATAAACCATTCTGACCACAAATCATGGCCTTTTGGTAAGTTACACAATCCCGGTGTAAGTTAGTTTTCTGACAACAAATCATGGCCATTTGCCTAGCTGCAACTCGCAAAATTTATTTTTCAACTTGTTTTCAAAAATTGTCGGACATGTTCTATTTACACTAGTTGTGTTCACATGGTGTAATGCAATCCTAGTCCAGTCTGTACAAGATTTTCCACCTAGTTTTGTAGGTTGCCAAAAGGCCGTATTGTCTGGCGGGAATGGTTTATCTGTTATTTGATCAAGCAAAGCATGCAAACTCCACACACAGTGTTGGGTGTCACTTGGTTTAGTAAAATCAGGCGAATTTTTCTTTACTTTCACAAATAAATAAGCAGCCAATATTTGAAAAGGAAAACATTGAAGTGTGAAGCACAGCTACTGCTCTAATCTTTGATTACTACACTAGTAAATTAAGCCTCAGTTTGGTGGTAAGGTCATTATTTAATGATATGACCTCACAATAACTTCTTAATGACGTCATAGTAACATCACTGACATTTTTTGATGTAATCTCACTCATGGTCACTTGTGAGTACTTTTAGACCCTATATTAGGAAGAACTGAAAACGAAGAATCCTGACATGGTTTACTTTTTTTTCTTTAGGTAGCCATAAAATATTTGGTCATTCACTCACAGAAGATGGGGTAATCAGAATTTCAACACTTATTAATTTTTTGAAGAGGCGTAAGTCAATAAAGTTTCATGTAATGATATTTTCTTGTGTTTGTAACATTATTGTGGAAAATATTTAACACTTAATGACTGTTCCCCAAGGGACCAGTCATTAAGTGATTTATTTTATAGCAAAACAAAACAAAAGCGAATTTTGAAAAACGCGCTGAGATCATTCCAGTGACAACACTAGGCGACCTTCAACCGTACACCCTGATTATGTGCAACAGCAGTCAACATTTCGCAGGTAACAGTGAACTGTTTCCCATTTGACGTCATAGTTTTCGCAATGTTGCCCGCTCGTGGCATTTGGCGATAAACAGTTTCATTGTTAGATGTCATGTGACCATGAACTAGCCAATGAATGGGCATGCTGTAGTGGGAAAAAGGCCAGCTGTATAGCAATAGTAATTATAGTAATTGGACCAAGTAAAGCACTACTCAGGGAGTAATGTATGAGTTAAGAGAGGATGAGTACACACCACAAAGCCAACTTGACATTGCAAGCATGATTACTCTCTAAATTGTACAACACAATATCTAATTACTAATTAATCACATTCAATAACAAATTTTGAGATTACTAAGTCTTTTAAGAACTTCTTTTAAGCAAAAATGTCAGTAGTGCTTTTCAATAAGTTAAAAACGCTGTAGAAAATGTTAGGAAGGAAGCCTATAAATGGCAGATAATTGACAAGTGGATGGTAAAGGTATCCAGTTACAAACAGTTGTAATTGATTATCTGTAATTAGTATCACCCAACTAGCGGGCTAATGCAAATCCTGCATTTGAATTGGCTATGTTACTAGAGGACTATTAGTAATAGTCCTCGAGTAGCGAAATTGGCGCAATTGAGCGTGACGCTTTCTTTCGTTTTATTCCCAAATAAATATTTGTTCAACTTGCATTTGCTAACTTTATTCTTGCCTTTTCTGTCTGACTAGTTGGGTGATACTAAAACAATTAGACCCTTTGCCCTCAAGGGTCACGGGTCAATATGGGCATGCAGAGAACCAATCATGATCAAGACGTGTGTTATAGATATGATGACATGAAAATATCATTTGATGCCCAGTTGTCAGCATTTGAAACTGGTGGCAAGTTATCGCAGTTTGATTGGCCATTTGAAACAGAACTTATCAGAAGTTTTCAAAAAAGAGTAAAAAGTTGCCAAGAACTTTTTTTGGTGGCAACGGTAATATAATTGTCAATAAATTACAAGTTTTTGATTTGTTTATATACTACATTACAGATGTAAACAAGGAAGGCTTGTTCAGAGTCTCAGGCAGTAAGAAAAGGCAAGAAGAATTAAAAGATTTGATTGACAAAGAAGAGAACGCTGACTTTGACAATGGCAGATTTTCTCCACATGATGTGGCATCTGTTCTGAAGATCTTCCTTGGTGAGCTCCCAGAACCTCTCCTAACACAGGCTCCGCAGAATGCTTATTTACAGATCACAGGCAAGTTTTGCTTTCAAGCTCAATTATTTTGTATTGTTTAGTTCCACAGTCTCTTACTGCAGAAGTTTACCTGTCATTTTTTAATCTTTAATTGAGAACTCTCTTAAGGTCATTCCCTAGTATTGCATTCCACATCCCTACTACGTATAATTTCAGGCGTGATTAGCTCGCGTGCATTGAAAAATGGCAGCTTTTTCTTTACAGCTGGACCTCGCCATTGAGGTTAATCATCATTTTCTCGCAAACGAGTATGGTGACCTATCTTTTTTTTCTGTTGTAAAAATTGAGTACTAAATTTCTCTGTGTAAAATAAATATGGACCAATTCTCAGTGTAGAACAAAAAACAATCGTCGAAAACATGAATTTAGCAAGCAATCGTGACTACAAAATCATGGTGCCATTGTAAGAATTTATTGGGTATAAACAAGGTGCTGTTGCTCCTAAACAAACATGGGGACCCCTCATTTTTATTTCAAAAGTTAAGTTCCTATAAGATAAACAATCAATATGCAAAGTTTCACAAAAATCTCAATGCAGGTTCTGTTTCAGTGGAATGACCTTAAAACATTTACCTTGCCAGCTGCATCATGCTGTCTATCTCATGTACAAGAAATATAAATATAACTACCTATAGCCATCCCATCCCATCCCACCATCCCAACACTAGTCAGTGTCTGTAATAGTTACTAAGTATTTCATGAAACATTACTGTCAGTGTATCCTTTTTAATAATTACAATAATTCTGATTTATATTTATCTACCATGAATTATTCTTGTTTGCAGAAATCCGTAATGATGAATCCAGTGCCAAGTTGATTGAAGCATTCCAGCTTCTGTTTCTGTTGGTGCCACCTCCAAATAGAATGCTTCTACAACAGCTGCTGGAGCTGCTCAGTCTTGTCACCAAAACTCCACACAGTAAAATGACAGCCCACAATCTTGCAGTGGTGTTCTCACCAAACATTATGGACTTCAGAAAGGTACCAATGTACTTTTTTCAAAAGATTTATATTATGTATATTATGTTATAGTCTGCTAGTTTTCATACTCACCGTAATAATGAGATTGTAATTTTGCGATTCAAAAGTATTTTAAATTAAGATTATGCAGCTTCTGCTTCTAGCAAAAGTTAAGGAGGTCAGATGTCCTTGTGAGGGTATAGTTCTGAAAAAAACTTCACATAAAGTGTCTAACACGTAAGTGAACGAGGTTTTGAAAACCTGAGCAAAAGTGACCACTATAATTTGGACAGAAGAGAATATACATGTAAGACGGCCAAAACGGTCGACATAGCAACGACAGATACGAGTGTACAATTTTGCGAGTTTATTGGCAAAAATAGCAGAAACAATAACAACGGGGACAAAGGACAAAAAAACTGGAACGAGTAACACAAGGGTTGTTGAGAATATAGCATTTGAGCTAAACCAGTGCTTGACTTGAGAACTTGAGTATAGCTCAGAATAAACCAACTGAATTTGCTGAACAAATGGTTGCCAATTTAAAACAGATTTAAGGAAACTGTAGGTCAGAATAACTCTAAACCAAAAAAGGCTAGGGAGTCTATTTGTTGCCCATGAATACAGGATTTACCTAAGGGAACTAGGAGGTAACTTTTCATACACAACAGGATTCAGCTAAGAGAAGTGTGTGGGAATGAACCACCAACACATACCAAAATAAGGTGTGTAAGGAAACCAAACTAATGTAAGTAACCCAAATAGTAAGAAGAATAATAGCACAACACTAATAAAAAAAATAGTTTGAAAATTAGAACTGAAAATGAACTAAAGTGACCTTGTCACATTCCCCCCTATTTTTGCTTGCTATGTCCTCATGCAAGTACAAATGCAACAGAACAAATTAATGCTCCCTTACAAGTATGCGTAACATTATTAAAGGTAACTAAACTGTAAAGTTAGTTATTGATTGTTCTTGGCTGATGATAGGGGTTTGCATGTTGTCCCTTGTTAAGCCTTGCAGAACAGTGCAGGGTTGGTCTTTTTGGCTCTGCAACTGGAATTTTGAATGGGTTCTTGAGGGGTTCTGAAAGTAATGAAGATATCATCAGAGTCATCCAAAGTGTCACCAGAACTTTCACTAGGTGGGGCTTTGTTAATCCTTGGGGAATGCGGGCGAACTCTTGGTGGAAACCGTGGTGTTAACCTTGGCTTGGGTTTGGGGCAGACTTGCAATTCAGAATGATTGACGGTTCTGGTAGGTCCTTGACCATCGGCACGCTCACTTTCATAGACATGGTCACGGCGATTGATGACTTTGTGAACTTTGGAGTTCCACTTGTCTTGGATCTTTGCTCACCCTGTAGGGTGGCTATGAGCGAACACTCTCCAATTGGGATGTCGTCCGGTTTGACATTTCTGTGGTGGTCAAACTGCTACTTTCGCAGTGTAGGTTCTGCTCTAAGCTTGTCTTGCGCTTGCTCATGAGCATCACGTAAACGATTCTGGTGAAGGGTAAGCCACCCTCCATTGTCACTTGGTGGATCTTCTTGTCCATTAGGAAGAAGGAGATCAACAGGCTCTTAGGGTGATCAGTGCCAGACAACAGATAGTGTGGGGAATATCCTGTAGAGGAATGTGGTGTTGCATTGTATGCATAACACAGTTTCTTTAGGTGCTCAGGCCACTTCCTCTTCTTCTCGGGTGGTAGGGTGCATAGAAGGTCATGAAGGGTGTGATCAAACCGCTCACACTGTCCATTTCCCACAGGGTGGTACGGTGAACTTCAGGATTTCTTAATACCACACATCTGGCACAGTTCTTTGACCACTTCAGCCTCAAAACATCTGCCTTGTTCAGAATGAATTCTCTTAGGCACACCATACACAAGGAACCATTCACGTACTAGGGTTTTGACTACAGTGCTGGCTCTCTGGTCTCTAGTTGTACCACAGTGAATTTAGTGAATACGTCAGTTAATACTAACACATTCTCTCTGCCATCTGATGCCGGCTCAAGTAGGGTGAAGTCCATTGCTAGTACTTCCAAGGATTTGGATGCAGTGATGCTGGTCATTGGGGTCTTGACGGTTAAGTAGGGTCCTTTCGCTACAACACAACGCTCACATTCTGATAGGTACTTTTTCACATCGTTGTGCAATCCAGACCACCAGCAATGTTCACGTACCAGCTGCTCTGTCCTTTCCAATCCTTGGTGGCCACCTTGGTCATGGACACCCTTGAGAAGTTCGTCATGGAGACTAGCAGGAAGGAGCAGCTGTTGGTGCTTGTTACCATGGCTGTCAGCGTTACCACTGTAGAGGACTCACTTTATCTCTTCAATACGGTCCCATTGGTTCAAGAGCTGTTTCGCTTCACGTGTCTGAGCTTTCATCTCTCTAGCTGAAGGCTTACGACCAATGTTACGGAAGTGTATCAGACACCTAATGGTAGGGTCCGCCATTTGCAACCTTACTAACTGGTTTGTGTCCCACGATGGTAATATACTGGTACTGGGGAGAGGGTCTATTGTTGGCTGCTCCATTGTTGACTGGGGTAGTAGCTCTTGCAGAGACTCGGGTACAGCAGTGGTATTGAGGGAAGATGCCAAGGCTGCTTCTACTTGACCAATGTCACTCTCTTCATGCTTCTCCCGGTTAAGGTGGCTGAGTGTATTGGCATTCATGTTCTGCTTTCCTGCACGGTACTTGATGTTGAAATTGAAATTAGCTAGTCTTGGACACCCATCGCTGCTCAACAGCCTTCAGCTTGCTCTTTGACTGCAGGTAAGTCAGGGGGTTGTTGTCTGTCAACACTATGAAGGTAGAGGATATCAGGTACTCTCAGAACATTTCTGTAACGGCCCACTTGAGAGCTAGGAGTTCCAGCTTTCTGGAAGAGTAGTTCTCCATGTTCCTCTCAGCTCCTCATAGGGCTCGGCTTGCATATGCTATTGGTCTGACATGACCGTCCTGCTCCTGGGATAAGTCAGCTCCTAATCCATCGTTGGAGGCATCCACTTCTACAATGAACGGCTTGGTGTAAATAGGGTAGGCTAACACTGGTGGGCTGGTCAGTACTTGCTTGAGGCTGTCAAATGCTTTCTCGCATTCTTGGTTCCAATTGTTCTCAACAGGTTTCTTTCTCTGTCTACCATGTTTGCCACCTCCATAGAGCTTTGAGACCAGCTCATTCAGCGGTTTTGTTCTTTGAGCAAAATGCGGGACAAATCTGTGGTAGTATGAGGCAAAGCCCAGGAAGGACCTCAGATCCTTAAGAGTAATTGGCTTGGGCCAGTTTTTCACCACCTCTGTCTTGTCAGGATCAGTGGCAACAACATCAGCAGATACCACGTTTGCCAGGTAGTTAACTTTTGGACAGAAGAACTGACACTTCTAAGGCTTGAGCTTAAGTCCATGCTCATGCAATTTCTTCAATACGATTTCCAACCACCTGAGGTGCTCTGGGATGTCTTGGCTGAAGACAGTGATGTCATCTAAGTACACAAACAAGATCTGCAACACTTCATCCCTGAAGACAGTCTGCATCGGTCTTTGGAAAAGGCCAGGGGCTCCTGCAAGACTAAATGACATCCAGTTGTACTCGAACAGACCAAAGGGTGTAGTTAACACTGTCTTGTGGCGATCAGCTGGGTTGACTTCTACCTGGTTGTACGCAGAGGCCAGATCCATGGTTGAAAAGTACTTAGCTCCTCCTAGTACGTCCAAAATCTCATCAATTCTCGGCAGGGGATAGGCATCTCGTCTTGCCTTGGCATTCAGGAGGCAGTAATCCATGCACATACTCAGGGCACCATTCTTTTTCCAAACTAGCACAATAGGGAAGGCGTAACTGCTCTGGTTTGGTGCAATTACTCCTTTGTCAAGTAGCTCTTGCAGGTGCTGCTTGACCTCCATCGGGTGATTCTGCGGGATCCGTTTATGATGCTGGGCCACTGGGATATCATCACTGGTAGGGATACTGTGCTGGATGGTCGTAGTGCAGCCTAGATGGCCATGCGCACGGTGTTGGTGTACAGAGCCGTTACAAAATATGTAATGCTAAAAAACACGGTGGAGTATGAAATTTAAGGACAACTATAACAATCTGACGACACCAAATGAAAGTAAATTATATGTGCATTTATCTCCTAATGAGAAAATCCCAGAATATCTACTTACTTTCACTTGAAAACAAAATGAAAACACCATACAGGAAATTGACGATAAAAACAGGAGTGAGCGAGTTTGAAATTTTTGACATCCTTTCCGTTGCCGTTAAAATTTTAAGACAAAAGTCTTGAAAATTGAGGTGCACATGAGTTGCAGATTCAAGTCGAATAGGTATTTTTCACAGAAAGTCAACACAGTCAAAGCTAAAAGTGATTTTCTAGTGTTACATTCATATTTTTGAACCAAAGTTTTGGTTCGAATTTCAACATTAAACATGAGCATTTTGTCCAGCTTGTGAAAACGTTTGCAATGTTTCTATCCTGTGTCTCCTTTTTATCATACGATCATATTGTTTCTATCATTCGTTTGATTTCTATTTTGAGTATCGTTTAGCACCCAGGTTTTGAACTATCTTTGGCGTCGTTGTTCTTGCGTCTGTTACTTGGTGACTTGCCACTGGCACATGAATCTCGACTTCAGCTTCAATTGATGCACAGTTTAGGCACAACGAATGCAAATTTTACTTAGTTTATGAATCTTCCAACATGCAGATCATTTAAAATGTTCATCAACATTGTTCAAGGATGGGTTTAGAGTTACTTCCCTGAAAACATTAGCAAGCCTGCTTTCCCAATGCATTGAAAAAAACATGCAAAATGTTTGGAGTAAATTGCTTGTAAACGGCACTTGGAAGACTGTTGGAGTATCATTTTTGTTCCTAAACTGGACCAGAACCACACTGCTCTTCCTAAATTTATTGCATGACGAGCCAGTGCTATGAGAGGTTTGAACTCAGTGAACTTGGGATCAGCTGAAAGTTTTGTGGCTTTCAGTGGCAGCATTAAATTACTCATGTCATGTCAATTTCTGTTACATTAAGGCATGTTTAACAAGACAACTTGTTTTAAACTACAAACAAAATTTCCTGTGCCTTCGTAGAAAACCTAGACGGATCCCAGACGAAACGATTGTGTTGACTCTTTGTTGACTTTTGATAAAATACAATTACAGGCTGGCCAATCTGAATCATTGGTTCCCACAGCTAGTAAAATTCCAGGTTGAAGGAAGCAGAAAGGTTCACCACTGATTTATCCATTTTTTTGTTAGTTAACAGCTTTATCAGTTGATATTTCTTAATTTTTGTGACATTATTTATAGGTAATCGAGCAATTGATCTTAACTTCAGCGGAAGATAAGATCTTTCAATTTTGACGTGCATTTTCTTGTCTGCACGAGACAGCCGTTAGAAGTTTTTTCAACATTTCAAAACACTTCAAAATTGGTTGCAACAAACAGATGATCATTTTGTTTACCAAGCCAGTTTTTCACATGAAGGTACCTGGAAATCCCTCACAACGTCAACCGATCACGTAGGTCTTTGAATAAATAAACTTGAGGTGTGCAATTAAACATTCGAAACAAAACGAACGATAGAAATGATAGAAACGGAATGTTTGACACGATTTGATACCTGGAAACCAAACGAACGTTAGACACGCTGTAAACGCTGTAAACTCTGCACCGTTTAGGATTGAAAATGTAACGCCACCTACGAGAATTTCAGTGAGTCGTGTAAATTTTTCTGCTTGTTACTCGCTAAGCCGGCAAAAGAGAGGAGTTTCAAACAACAACACCACAAGCTGATATAACAGAGAATCTATGACTACGATTATTTTCGTTCACATTCAGTCCATAACAAAAAATATCCTAGTAAAAGTCAGACATTTGTCAATGATTAGCAACTGTACACCAACACCGTGCTCATGGCCAGATCCTCTCCATCTCTGGCAAATATGTCTCATAGAAGGTGAAGATTCTTAATGCCTCTTGCTTCTCAGCTGGTGTTCCAGGAAAGTCTGTCAAGGTGATGCCAGTGGGGAGATCTTGCTCTCTCTGGGGGGTTGCAGGTTGGACAAGCTCTGGTGATGGAAATTCCCGGCTCTCTGCTCCCAGGGGGCATGATATCACCTCATTACACGGCACATCAAGCTCTAGCTGGTTTCCACTAGTCACTTTAACTGCACTATGTACTGTACCAAGGCGTGTTCGTGGCTTAAGCCAAACATCTCTGTAGGTGGGGTTCACCACTTGGATGTGGAAACACATCTTCGAGGCATTGACCAGGGTATTGGCAACCTGCATGTTACCTGGTACTGGTACACTGAGGGGTTCGACCATGGCAGTAGGACCACAGGCTGGACCAGTGACTGCTACTAGTGGTCAGTAACGATTAATTGATTAATCGCGATTGTGACTGTTCGGTTCGATTAACGATTCTTTGATTCCACATTTCGATTTTGGTTCAATTTTTTGCATACCTTTCTCAGGGTGCCCTCAGTGAGTCATTATATTGTGAAATTAGAATCCAGTTCTAACTCTTAAAATTGATTGACAAGCAAAGACATTTGCAGTTCTTGTGCCATTTTGTGTTGCTTGGTTAAAATGTTGCCCTTCAACCACCCCTTGAGAATTTCCAAATAAGGCAAACCATGTGTGACATGCTCATTGTCACGTTCTCAAACATGGCAAGGAATGACCAAGCGATTGTGAATCCACCTGCTTTTTTTAGATCCGCTGTGTGGAAATATTATGGCTTTCCGGCTAAAGACAGTACAACAGACAAGTCTAAAAGTATCTGCAAAATTTGCTCAGCAACTTTGAAGTATTGTGTCGGTACAACTTCAAGCATGAGCACACACTTAAAACATCAACACAGCATTGATGAAAAGTCAGAAGCGTTGCACTCAAAGACTATAAAAACTTCACCAGGTACAAAAAAAAGTACTGGAACAGGACAGTTAAAAATTCAGGATGTTATGAAAAATAAGTTGCCACAGTCAGGCAACAGGGCAACGGCGATAACGAAGTCTATCGGAGTGTTTATTGCAAAGGACTTGAGGCCCTGTTCAGTTGTGGAAAATGAAGGGTTTCAACACATGATCAACATTCTAGAGTCTAGATATGACTTACCCAGCAGAGTGCATAAACCATGCCATTGAACACTAATCCATTGTTGTGGTGGAAAGCAAATGAACTCAAATACCCTATTTTGTCAAAGTTGTCCCAAAGATATCTATGTGTTCCTGCCACATCAGTGGCCAGTGAGAGAGTTTTCTCTTCTGGAGGGGACCTTGTGTCTACTCAGAGGTCATGTTTGCATAGTGAAAATGTTGGCAAGTTACCTTTTTTAAAGAAAAATCTGAGAGTGCACTAGATCTAGAAAGAACTCAAATTAAAAGAAGAACACTGACAAATTGCATGTTTTTTTTTTATTGCATCCTTGTGATAGATTAATTATGTTCCTGTTACTATTGTGTCCTCAAATTGAGAGTTTAGGGTTGTGTATTGTTTAAATTGTGTATCATGTTGCAAGAATTAAAAAACATTAATATTTTGCATAATCGAATCAAAATAATCAAAATCGAAAGGCAATCGAAATTGAATCGAATCACAAGGAATATGAATCGTTACACCACTAGCAGCTACACTTGCCACTGAGTTTGGGGGAATCATGACGGGGTAGCTTCCGGTTACGCAAACAAAACCAGACGTACAGGTCTCTGACGTCCTGGGCTCAGTATCAGTCCTTTGTTGGAGCAGGGCACTGAACTTGGGGATCTGTGCCAGAACATTGGTTCCAACGAGTCTAGGTACGTCCTTTCTCTGTTGGGAAGTGGCTGAGGTGTCTTTTAGGACAAGTACCCCACAGTTGGGTACTTTCACCCCATCAACCTCTATGTCCAGTTCAAGCTAGCCCACGTACTGAACCTCAAGCCCGTCAGCAGCATGCAGGGTAAGCATTTGCTTCTGTCTTTTCATGCGCCCACAGGTTGGCTGGTGCTTCTTCAAAGAACACCATTGAACCAGAGTCTACTACGCAGAGCATATCAACACCACCAAGTTTTGCTTGGACCGTTGGGGTACCACCAACCATATGTACTGCATAATGGTTGCCTGCTAGAGGTTTTGAGCCACCACTCTTCCCCTCCATGGCATGGCTCACTGCCATGGAGTCTTCTTGTTTAACGCTGACAGCTTGTATTCAGGTCTCCTGTTGTTCTGGTTAGCACCCGTTTGGTTTCTTCCATGGCCACCTCCAGGACAGCCCCTCTTGATGTGAGTCCTTGACCAACAGCCAAAGCATCCAGGCTGCCACCGTTGCAGCATACTGGAGGAAAGCTGCAAAATGGCTTGCTGTTGCCTCTCAAGAGCCCCTTGCTGGCCCTTGATATGTTCTGCAGGAGCTTTTGCTGCTTCTGCAGGTTCTTCGTAAGAAGTTTTTGGCCTGCTACCAGCTTATTTACCACTTTCGGTAAGTCAGCAGCACCTTTCACCTCGCTGCAGGTTGGCTCGTTCTCAGTAATGGCTTCATGCACAGCAGCCCTCCTAGGGGGTGTACCATCCTCGTCCACCCAGCACTGGACTTCTTCTCTAATCTGCTGGAAGGATTTTGTGAAGTGGTCTCTTGCCCAACACTTGATATCTCGTTTCAGCCGCAGGTCGTACAGGTTTTCTAGGAGCTGGTCTTTCTCAGTTACTGCACCCGGGTTGAGGCGTTCCACCCGTGACAGGAGTACCATCAGCGAATGGAAGTAGTCCTATATGGACTCCGTTTCCTTTTGCCACCACTCAAAGAACTTCCTCATGGCCTGTGTGGAGGTAAGCCCCTCACCAACAACAGGGACAACGAACAAAAAGACGGGAACAAGTAATACAGGGGTTATTGATGATATAGCATTTGAACTAAACCAGTGCTTGACTTGAGAACTTGAGTATATAGCTCAGAATGAATCAACTGAATTTGCTGAACAAATGGTTGCCAATTTATAACAGATTTGAGGAAACTGTAGGAATAACTCTAAACCAAAAAAGGTTAGGGAGTGTATTTGTTGCCCATGAATACAGGATTTACCTAAGGGAACTAGGAGGTAACTTCTCCTACACAACAGGATTTAGCTAAGAGAAGTGTGTGGGAATGAACCACCAACACATACCAAAATAAGGTGTGTAAGGAAACCAAACTAATGTAGGAAAATAACCCAGATAGTAAGACAAATAATAGCACAACACTAACAAAAAAATAGTTTGAAAATTAGAGCTGAAAATGAACTAAAGTGACCTTGTCATATACATATAATGGAACTTACATCAGTGTCAGTTACAGTGTAAGCCCATTTTGCCAAAGCTACTATATTTAGATACTAGACACTAACATTAGGAAGTGACAGTCAGATATTTACATCTGAATGTCATGAATTGCAATCACTGGGATATACCAAATCTTTGGTTTCTTATAGCAGGCCCCAGTTGTTCGAAGGCTAGATAACGTTATCCATCAGATAAATCACTATCCAGTGGATAAGTGTTAACAAAACAAACTGCTGTGAAGGTTATATGAAATAATTCATATATGAACTGCAGTTGTATATGATAGTGAGGAAAACAAACTGCGCTATCCACTGAATAGTGATTTATCCAGTCAGGCAAGGTGATATGCTTCTGTCCATTGGATAGCACTATACACCTTTTGAACAACCTGGGCCATATGTTTTGAAAAATAATAGCAAAATTCTGTTTTTGCATTTACAATTTACATGCCCATAAAGATTCTCCAACCTTTATCCTGTAGATCAGTTTTATATGTACTGGTCTTTAGTGAATGATATTTTGCTTGTAAAGTAACTGATAACCATTATGAAATTTTTTAAACACCAGCAAGTGACATGCCTGAGCCATGTTCCTGAGGACATGTCAACAATGCAAAACTTGGTCGCTTCTATGATTCATCATGCTGCAGATCTTTTCAAGGTTTGTACCTGTGTGATAAAGGGCAAAGCTCACAGAACTTCCACAACATTCAGTCTTTTTAGTGAAAATATGAGCAGTTCTTCAAGATTTGTACATTACTGTATCTCCCAGTGTTAATTGTAGGTAGGTCAGTGTCTGACTTCAAACCTTTTGACACATTTCAAGGCTGTTGCCTAAGGAAAGTTTTAAGTTAGGTGCCCCAGCCATTTTTTTAGGAGCCAAGGATAAAAGTTGCTGTGGTTAACCCTGGGGGTTGGGTTAAGGGGGGTTGTAGTGACTTGGGAAATTCAGGGGAGAGGCCCAGGGGGCATCCCACTTCTCTTTGTTGAGATTTTCCTTGAGATGCTAATATCAGTCAAATTTTTGGTATCAAGCATTCAGCAAAGAGTTCAGGTCATGACTGAGGAAGAATATTATTTATAATGGTAATTGAACTGAGTGGAGTGTAATTTGGTCTGAAATCAGTTCGATTTGAAATCACAAGTATGATTTCAGACCAAAATTACATGACACGTAGTTCAATTTCCAGTTTATTTAGATCCATTTTGAAATCGCACAATTTTATAGCCTTAAATTTTAGATTTTGGTGTATTGTTCCATTAGCTGGTTTGATGAAAATAGCAGAACTGGAAATGCCATTACATTCCATTTAGTATGCAAAACGATGTTGTGACAAAAACTCATTCGAGCATAACAATTACAAACAAGCAGTTCTGAGGTCAGAATGAAAACAGTCTACTTCATGCGTTCAATTCTCGTTGGCTGAATCAATGATGGAAGGCCTTCCTTTCTTCTGCGGTTGAGGCTGCGACTTTTCACTGTCTTTGGAGAAGGAATTTCAAGGTGCATCCCGTGTATAAGTTCTGCTATGGATTTCTTTTGAGTATGAAACTCCCTCAATTAAGTGCACAAAGTCAGTCACCCTCCCCTCCCCCCCCCCAATTTTTTTTACATTTCTGACATAACAAACTCATCATCTTACAGTGGTAAAAGTCTCAGAAAAAAATCAATGTTGGAAATTTTTTGCGCGAACACCCTTAATACTCAGGACCTTGTCAAATTCTTGCGGCACCATTTGTTTCAAGATATTTTCAAGATGGCAGGACTGCCACCAGCATCGGAAGACTAAGTTCATTCACTGTTTTGTGGAGCGGGGCATATTTTGACTATGTTTATTCACAGCAACAGAGTTGAGTTCTTGTCTTGCTTCATTTGAAACTACTGGAAACCTGGAAACATCTACCTTCTTGAGATGGCTCTGAATTTGTTGTTGTGTGGTTTTCATTTGTTTTTGTTTTGCTGGACTCAGTATCATACAGATCTTCAGCAGGTGTTGAACAAAAATCACCAGAATGGACACTGAAAGTTGGAAACCTGCATTAAAATAGGTCCTCAGCCTGAAGGAGTTCATGATCGTTATTCAAAAACTGTAATTAATTGAATTTGTCAATTGTTTTGGAAAAAACAACAATAAAACAAAGTTATGGCAATAATAGTTGCAAAATTTGCCACACAATTTCTTTTTGCCTTTCATTTTCCTGAAATTTTATTGGTTACTTTAAACTAACCTTGAAATCTGACTTGTTGTTTTGTTTTACTGTCCCATTCTCATTGGCTGAGAAAAAGATGCCATTTAGAATGAATAAATCGCACCACTGAGAGCCAATCAGATTTGAAGTGATTTCAAAATGGATTTAATAAAATGTTGTAATTTTAAAAAATAAATAGAATTCAATAATTGGGGCATACATGCAAGCGTTGCAGCTGGTTTTTAACTTGAAAATATTTATTAAATGTAGAGGTACAGTCTTAGACTGAGGTGGAACAATTTCACTCCATCACTCCTTCACTCCTTCACTTCCCGTTATAATTAGACATTTGGAAACCCGGGGGGAACTCCATATGAAAAGGCAAGGGATGCTCATCAGAAAATTTGAATTTAGCTCCTAAGGGAGACTAATATGGACGTTGCTTGAGCTTCATTAGACCCCCAAAGATGCCACTTAAAATGGAATAGATTTGATCACTAGCCACTGTTCAAGAAAGGATCCTCTGCGCACTTGTTAAAGACCTGACTCACGTACTCGAGAGATCAGCAGAAATTAAGCCTGAAAACAGAAATTAAATGAGAGTGTTTCTTTTATTATTATTTCCTCAAGTGCACCCTAAATTATACTTTGACAGCTAAAAATGGTGACATTTTGTCATCAACACCCTAAGTGAGGCCAGAATCCTTGATTTGTACCCGAGACTACGAGCATCCCCGACCTTTTCATAGAACAGTCTCCCCCAGGTTTCGAACATCAGCCATCTAAGGCCATTTTACAGTCACTTGGAGCATGTCAAGTTAGTTTTTTTCGACATGTAGAAGGTACAACAATTTTTTCATTGTAAGGAAAATACTTATGGTTCTTGCTTAGTGATTTGATTCAGGGAAAGTCTTCATGGTTTTTCCTTCACAAACCTACTTTATATGTGAGTTCAAAAGTAGTCAATAGAAACAAATGATTAAAGGCTCCAGACGTTTTTTTAGCACAAGAAACGGAAAGACAAACGCTACCTTTCAGTAAATGGTTTCTTGACAGAAAAAGAAAACCAATGAAGATGACATTAGGAAAAATAACCAGTAGTCACCACTAGATTTCGAACTCCCGATGTCTTGCATGGCGAGCCAGCACTTATCACACTGCGCTACTTGTACATCAGTAAACAGAGAACAAAAGTATTAATTATTTATTTACGTACCGCAGGCTCAATTGTTTCGTTCAGTCTATACCTCACTTTTGACCAAACAAAATGATCTTGTTGTTTTTGACCACAGCACAACGAAGGAAGACATGTACAGATACACGTAATGTAAAATGTGTAAGCTGAGGCCTGTCAGTGCAACAAACAGTTTCTTAACGTTTAACCTTTTTCATTTTGCAAATATCACAACACACCCCTTAATGGAAAAAGGTTTTATGGGCTTGTTCGAAAGCTAGACTGCCCTAGCTCACATCACAAGTAGTTCCTTAATGAGCAACGTCCCATAACACCCTTTCATGATTTATTTTCCAAGTTCAGTGGCTCACAGTCACTTTGTTTCTTTACAAAATTATATTGTTGCTTTTGTTTTGAGTTTTGCCATTCCAGAGATGCCAACCTAAAAATTTAAAACCTGGGAGATTTCCAGCCTACCTTCTCCACCCTAAGAAACGTTAAAAGGAGAGCTCCTTTAATATTGAGCTGCAAAAATTTCCCTAATATTTCCAAAATTTTCTCCTGAAAAAGGTCGAAAATCAGCCAAAAAAGTGCTTCCTTTGAATCCAGGAGATTTGATGACCTGCATGGGAGACCAGAGGATTTGACCTTTATCTAGGAGACTCCAATCCTGCATTAGGATAATCCAGGATAGTTGGCATACATGCCATTCTATTTCAACAAACAGAATACATTGTACGAATCATGAAATACAAGCTACAAATGGAAACAAATAAAAATGAGAGGCATTTGGGGGTTTTGAATTTGGCCTCACTGAAATGTGCTTTCCTTGATGGGGCATTTTAAGTTATTACAGAAACTGAACGATTAATATGTAATTTCTTTTTTTGTTTAAAAAAGCCTCTAGTTAACATAATGAAAAGGGTTTTTTTATTGCAATACTACTCTTTATATAGAATTTTACAAAAACAAACAACAGCATCATAATACTCCATTTCCAAAAATATTTGTTGTCAAAATAGTTATTATTGCCTTTTTGTCAGTAATTCATCAACATTAGACACAATCCAGTGGTAATACTAAGTTTGCAAGTTTGCAAACCAATTACCCACATAGGAAAGAAAAGAAAACCCATGAATTCATTTTCTCATGGTTATCATGGCTTGCGGCATTGCTTGTGGGCTCATAGGCACCACGACGATGGCAACGGTGCAGAGTTGCGCAAGCTGGTGGCCATACTCCAGCTAATCAGTTGACAGAGACATGCAGCCTTGATTTATAGCCTCCTTCAGTCCTTGTTATGGTCAATTGACACTTGTCAAAACAAGGTATCTGCTGATCAGTATCATGTGACCATATCATGTGCTCAGGTTTAGAGCTCATCGAGGTCACATGTTTTTTAAGTTGACCACTGACCAAGTGCTGGTTTTCTATTGGATCGCAGGCTCGGGTCAGGTTAACTTGTTGTAAACAGGGCTGGCTCAGAAGCCGGTAAACACTAAGTCAGGTAACTCAGGATCAAAAGTCAACCAAAGTCTAAATTTCCCTTGTACAAAATGTATACAAATGTTTTTCATTGCTTTTGTTTTGTGTATTTTGAGATTATTCAAACTCAAAACAAAAGGCCAAACAATGTACCAAAAACCTCACCGCAAAGTTATAGATCTCAAATCAAAATTCTTGCTTAACCTGGGTGCATGATCTTAATCAGGCTTTGAATGACCCGGCCTAGGAGCTCCGTTTTTAGGCGTAGCTAAATCTAAATAGTAGGGCGATTTTCAAATATGGCTGTTTTCAGCTGTTTTGTGAGTGGAGAGAGACTTGTGGCCATGTTTTGGGCCACATTTCTCATGGTAAAAGCAAAACAAGGCCAGGGCAACTGTTCAGAATGAGCGTTAGCCTGCAGTGAAAACTTAATGTACGATCAATGTTGGGTTAATGTGAATTTTGTAAGCCGGTGGAACAAAGTTACAGTCAGGAATTGCTTGTAATTCCTGGGTATTAGAGCTTGAAGTCATCAGTCAGATTAGATGGGAATGAGAACTCCATGTTTAGGTGCCCACTTGCCAATGGGCTCCTTGAACAAAATTTTAGTCGCCCACACTCATAACTTACGCACCTCAGGCAACCGGGCACCCGACAGGCAGCAGCCTTGCATTTATTTTTCAACTGCCAGGCAGTACTATACAGTATCAGTCAAAGAATGCTCACAAGATTTTAACAGCCTGGAGTTTAACATATACATTTTTTTAATTAGAATGTATATTGTGTAGTTCCAGAAATTATCCATACCCCCCATGGAAGGCATTTTTTCTATGACCCCCCTCCCCTCTGGATTTTCCAAAATCAGCTCACAAAATGGACCCCCTCTCCTCTGGAAATTCCATTTTTGTCACACACACCCACATTCCTTGTGGAAACCAAAACTAAGCTATTTTTTTAGTGCAAGATACCGAATTTTGATCCTTACCTTTTTTTCCAAAAAATTTGGTGGATACTGTGACCAACACATCACCAGAAGGTACGTCACCTACCTCAAGGATGCATATCACAAAATTTGCGATACGAAAATTACAGATTTAATACCATCAATTCCACTTCATAATTTTGTCAAAACAACAGTTACTAAAAAGTTCATTTCCAAGACTGTTGAGAGAAAAATGCTGAAAAAGAAACGCTTTACACCACACCAGTTTAAAGCATAACAATCAAAACAACATAATTGGTCATGATTTTCAGTGCATGTTTTGTATCAAATTTCGGCAGATCAAATTGTTGTAAGTATATTTAAGCAATAGACCACAAGTTTTTATGGTTTATAGGCTGGTAAACCACACAGGATGTTGGAAGAACACAAGAAGAATTCTTCGAGAATTCTTCGAGTGTTCTTCCAACATCCCAAGTGGTTTATCATGCCTCTAAACCATAGAAACTTGTGGTCTATTGCTTTTATATAATAATTCAGAAGACACGCAAAATTTCTATGAGTTTACTGGCACAATAAACCATAGCTGATTGACCAATCAGAGCGCCTGCATTCATTTAATTGTTATATAAAGCTGAAAGATTCAATTTTATTTGGAAGCTGGAAAATCAGAACTTTCCTGGCCTTCAACAAAGATCTTACTGTTTTTAACGCTTCCAATGAGTTATGTTTTCTTAACCATTCTTTTGTAGTGTCCCTCACAGCTGTGCTGTTGTTTGGGTTGTCACATTGCAGTGCCAAATATTTTTCTTACCCTTTGCTCTTGATTTTGGTCTACAAGTTACGTGAGGGACGAGAAAAATAATTCTTCAATTTGCCAGGGAAGCACACCACAGTATTGTCACAGTGAACATCCATAACTCTGGCAGCGAATTCCAGCAAATGTTTGCCACAGGTTTTTATCATGTGAGTACCAAAAAACACGCTCCGTTTGGTGTAAACACAATATTTTATATATTAAATTATTAGCAGTGGCTAATTGAGTCCATGAGAGAAACACTGCTTTGGTCTGCTTTATATTTTCAAATATCAGTCCTGCATTGGGGTTAAAATAATTTAGATCATATTAGTGATATATTTTTGCTTTATTGCCCCGCCCGAGGAGGCACCCTAGAGGTCCCCGCGTAAAGGGAGGAAAACTTCGCCGTAGTAGAAAAAATGTCGATTTTTGAGAACACAGCTCATAAATTAGGATTGCCCAAAAGTATGCAAAGGATTGCCGAAAGTTTGCTGGGGATGTTGCGTTCAAGTAAATTCTCTTTGAAGTGGCAGAGTTTCTGATATGGAACAAATTGAAAACAATTTCAAAGATCCTGAAGATGGCACTTTGGATAAAAACAACTCAGAAGGTATCGTAAGTAATTCCGAAGTACCGGTACATGTAAATCTCAACATTCAAGGCAAGTGTTGCTTTGCTCATGTTCAATTGTGACTAAAATACTTCCAATCACCAGTTCTACCTTTGCATGGCATTTATTCAGATTGCATTGCTCATTTGTGTTGAGTAATCTTACATGGCATAGAGCTGTTGTCACAGCTGGGTGACTTGACAGGAATCCAAAGGTAAATGTAAATGGACAAAGAACTTGAGTCTAATTGCATTTATACAATGTAGATTAGAGGTCACAGCAATGTGATACTTCTGTTAATAACTTGAGTATCAGGCCTTTCTTAGCAAGAGGGTAGGGGAAGGGGGGAATTGCACAGAAAGGCTTTTTCTATGCCACGTGCTTCCTCCTCGTACCCATCTCAGAAAACAATTGAGACAGCAAGTTCCAGATGATTTTCTCAACTGCTGTTCTGCTTTCGAGATACATGTGCTCTTATAACAACAAAAATGGTTTGTTTCAACATCAAAAAACAACAAGGTTTATTTAAACTGTAAAATTAACTTAATTACTAATTAACAAATAAATTAAAAATACATACAGTTGCTGGTCACCCAAAATAACTAAGGAGCTAAACTAGTTGGGTGACCACAATTTATTAATTGAAAATAAATATAAGGTCAGAAAAGAGGCATTTTACATTTGACATTTGACATTTTACACACTTAATTAAGTAAATAAATTACTAACTACTTAATAACCGAGAGTGAGGTCGTTACGGGAAAATCTCAAACTGAGGCCTTGCCGTATTGACCGAGTGATAGCGAGGTCAATACGGTAGGCCGAGGTTTGAGATTTTCCCGTAACGACCGAACGGTCGAGGTTATTAAGTTGTTTATTATATGGCTCATCAATAAAGAGAAAAATCATTCGAGCGAAAGTCGTCAATTTACATCTGGCGATGCGCACGTTTACCGATTCATTCATCGTCTCAAACCTAATGCAAAACTACACAGTCAGTGAATTTCACCACGGTATTACGTATTCCGTTAAAAACACTCATTTCTTTACGGAAAAGTCACTGTCACAGCCTCAAAAACGTATTTTAGTATCGTGGTACCACAAGTTGATGGGGAAGTTTTTCCGACTTTTGGGGCGAAATGTCAACGCATATAGAAAAGACAGCAAGTGCTTCAAAATTGTCCAAACCAACCGTCTTTCGGTGAAAGAAAATACTAATGCTTCAGAATGCACTGCTCAAAATAAGCTTAACTCGATCTTCGCATTCGCTTTCGACAACATATCTTCGTCTTCTTCATTCTGGGATTTATGGATGAACATTTCAAGCCTTGTGAACGTCTGCAGTTATCAGAAACACTGCTACCGACAGAAACCGCCTGATTGTTTACATCTGATGATCCTGGAAGCTGATTTACACTTGCTTGTGTCAAAGCGAGGGAATCTATTTGACGAGAACTTTGACGGAGTTCAATACTTCGGTAATTGCTGTGACTAAGATGATAACTTATAAGTTTCTTTGTGGTGTTCTGCAAAAGCCAAAGCCAAAGCCATATAATAAAGAACAAATAATTCTTAAGCATGTATGCAATAAAAAGTAAATAAAATAAAAAATGATAATAATTTTTTTCTTTTTTCTCTTTTTTTTGTAGTTGGATCTTTTATTTTGAAAAAGTTCACATACAATACATAATTACAATTAAACTACTTACAATACAATACTTAAGATAAATTTCCCTATAATATGTTAATTACAATAAACTACTTACTACTTTTTTTTCAACATTAACATTACGCTACATACAACACTTACGGGTAACTACTGTACTAATAATAATACTATATAATTACAACTGATTTGTACAGGATACAGTATTCTATTCAATTTACGTAATTGCCAAGGTGGAAATTTTGCGAGGTTTTCTTTTGTATTGCGAGAAGTAGAGGACAAATTGAACTAAGCAAAGCCTTCTATTTTCAACATAAAATTTAGTTTCCAGACAAAAACATCCCAATTACATGCACGTTGGTTGATTTTCTGGAAATGAAAGTAGAATTTGGCATAGAGGAGGCAGAAATTTAGTTTTGTTATTTTATTATCGTTATCAGTAGCTGTTCTGAAGAGTATTTCTTTGAGTTTAATGTGATGGAAGAGTTTTCCTTTTCATTAAACCAGCATAGCACTTTCCGGAGAAAGTCAACTGCAATATGACAACCTAAGAAGGAGTGAAGTAAAGAGTCATCATCCCCGCAGTAGTGACAACTCTTTTTGTCCTCAATTCTGTATAAATGTAATTCTTTCTTTGTGGTGACAATATGATGAGCAAGATTGTAAAAAAATTCTTTTAATTTATTTTGCTTACTGAATGACTTTATCCACTTAAAAATTGTGCTCCAAGAGAGTGTGAACTGTGGAAGGTTGGGTTGCCACTTGCTAGGGCCAGTTGTGCAAGGTTCCTTCCTGCTCAAAAAAAACCAGTAGTAATCTTTACATGTTAATTTAGATAGGTCGATCAACAGCGACGGTGACAGGTGAAAAGTGGAATTCCCTGGAGTAAAAATTGAATTGGTACCAAAAGAGTCCCTTGCCTTTTCCAGTAGTCATTTAGGGATCATCGACAGAATTTGAAGATAGATGAGAAAATTTTGAGTTCCTTATGAAAGATAAAAATACCGTAAATCGAATTACCTTGCCGTATTTTAGTCGCAAGTATCTCCGCAAAAAAAATAAACAGATGGGGTGATAGTGGACAACCTTGTCTTACTCCTCGAGACAACTTGAGCTGCCTTTAAGTAGTGAAACCATTATTAATAACGGAATTCTCTACACTACAGTAGAAAGTTTCTATCCAACACTTTAAAGAAACACCAAAGTTGAAAATTGACAGGACTTGTTGAATCATTGTGTCAGACAGCCAAAATGGTCGATGTAGTTACGACAGATACGAGTGTACGATTTACGAGTTTATTGACAAAAATAGCGGAGACAATAACAACAGGAACAAAATTAACAGGAACAAGTAACACAAGGGTTATTAAGAATGTAGCATTCGAACTAAACCAGTGTTTGACTTGAGAACTTGAGTATAGCTCAGAATAAACCAACTGAATCAACTGAATTTGCTGAACAAATGGTTGCCAATTTATAACAGATTTGAGGAAACTGTAGGAATAACTCTAAACCAAATAAGGCTAGGGAGTGTATTTGTTGCCCACGAATACAGGATTTACCTAAGGGAACTACCGGTAGGAGGTAACTTCTCCTACACAACAGGATTTAGCTAAGAGAAGTGTGTGGGAATGAATCACCAACACATACCAAAATAAGGTGTGCAAGGAAACCAAACTAATGTAGAAAAATAACCCAGATAGTAAGAAGAAGAATAACACAACAGTAATAAAAATAGTTTGAAAATTAGAACTGAAAATGAACTAAAGTGACCTTGTCACAATTGGCCACTTGATTGTATCAAAGGCTTTGCGAAAGTCGAGCTGAAGGAGAATACCTGGTATATTTTCCAGTTCTGTCTGCTCTAAGAGGTCATATAGAAGACGTACATTCTGACCAATGAATCTGTCTTTCATAAAGCCTGTTTGGTCAATATGTATTAGCTGCAGAAGTACCATTTTAATTCGTGTAGCTATTGCTTTGGATGCAATCTTGTTGTCAACATTTAACAAGGTTATAGGCTGCCAATTTGTGAGCTTCAGAGTGTCAGAATCTGCCTTTGGAATGAGGGTGACAACCCCCCATCTCTGTGAAATTGACAGCTCCCCTCTCGAATATGCTGTGTTTAGACTTTCGACTAAGTCGCTAGCTAGAAGCTCAAAGAACTTCGTATAGAACTCTATTGTAAAGCCATCTTCACCTGGTGACTTCCCGAAATTGAAGGTTTTTAAAATCTGACGGCATTCTGCAATGGTTAATTCTCCTTCTAAATTTTCTTTGTCATCATCACTCAGCCTAGGAAGTTGCACAGAGTGGACAAAGTCTGCGAAGAGTTCATGTGAACCAGCATATTCTGACTGGTATAAATTCTGATAAAATTTTCAATTTCTTGTAATAATTGCTTGTGGCCTGTTATTTTAGCTCCCTCGCTAGTTTCCAGCTCAATAATAGTCTTCTGATTAAAATTTTTTGCCTCCATATTGAAAAAATGCCTTGTTGGTTTCTCTCCCTGTTCAGTCCATCAAAGCTTAGAGTGAAACATTGTGCCTTCACCCCTCTTTTCGTAGAGATATTGTAATTCGTTTTTTAGCTGTTCCTGCAGCGTTAATTTAGTTTCTAGGTTACTGTCACCCTCATTACTGTTGTTGATAAACGCTTCCGTTTCAGCAAGTCGTTGCTCTAAACTTTCTAGGTAATCACTAGACTTTCGGGACTTGAGTTTTGCGTACTGAATTATTAAGCCCCTCAATTCCATCTTGATCATTTCCCATTTTAGCTGTTTATCATCCAATTCACAAAATTTTTCACTTATGGCTGAATAACTAGTCTCGATCAAGCTGACAAATTCATCATCAAGTAACAGAGAGTTGTTGAACTTCCACAGACCAGGCCCTCGTTTGTTAGATGTCAAATTAACATTTAATCTTACCGTTCTGTGATCCGGGGCAATTGAAATTCCAATATTAACATGAGAAACTAGATGAGACATTGAGTTTGCAATTAAAATGTAGTCAATTCTCGATTTCATTTTTAGCAGTTTTGATTCATAAGTAAATAGTTTTGGATCAGGCTTTTTCTTCCTCAATATATCAATGTTGTTGGTCTCCAAGGTATTCCACCCTTCTTGTGGATGGTGCCGAGTGCAACATTCCAGTCGCCTCCAACAATAAGTCAGCTGACATTAGCATTAGAGAGTAAAAACTGATTTAAATCTTTGACAAAGGTGTTTTGCACCTGAAGGTTGTTTGGAGCAAAACTATTGCAGAGTGATATTTGAACACAATTTATGTTTATGTTGGCCAGAATGATTTGCCCTTCAGAGTTGCTGCAAGAATATTCCATTTGAAAGCCGTTAAATTGTGGGCTTATCAAAATGCAGACGCCCTTTTTCTGGTTTGTGCCATGCGAGTACAGAATTTCTCATCCCCATTCACAACACTTAGGTTCCGAATACATCTCTTGCAGAAAGTAAAAATGGCAGTTTTGGTCTTTCAAATAAGTAAAAATAGATCTGCTTTTCTTTTTATTTTTTAAACCTCTCACATTTAACGATAGAAATTTGCATGCTGTTGGATCGAGCATAAGTGAAAGAGATAACATAGCTACGGTAAATAAACGAGTTTTCTAAAAGAAAAAGAAAACAGCAAAATAAATAAATAATACTATAAATTACCCCAAAAGCTAGATTATAAGTCCGTTCCCTGGCAAAAGTCAGGCTAACAAAAACAAAAAGTTCCAAAAACCTCCCTTAACACCATAATCATAATAATAAAGACACATACATAGTTACCAAGTTCTAACGTTTATACTTCCCTCAAAGAGTGAATAGTTTCAAGATTGTCCAAGTCTTCATCGAAGGATATTCTAAGTGGCGAGCCTTCCAGAGACATCTTGACAAAAACCTTGCCGTCCATCGTCCAAACACTCAGCAGTTTGTTGTTCCTCCGTTTCATGTTTAACTTGTTCACAAGATGACACCTGTAGGCCGTTAGGCTGTTGCACATGCGTATACGGTTTGACTCGGTTCAAGAAGATGCTATTAATAATATTTTGTTTCTCTATAATTTTTTGAGCATTTTTTCTGAAGTTCTACTGAGTGAAATTTTTGTAACTGATATACAGTGAAATCTCTATTAAGCGGACACCCTCGGGACCTTCCCAAGTGTCCGCTTAATAAAGGTTTATAACTTACAATTGTACAATGTTTGTTAACAATTAAACACTCAACAGTTCCTCTGTACTGTATTAAAGTTCCAGGTTGTTAACGAAGCTATCCAGGGTTCAAGTTCATCAGCTTTCATTACCAACTTTAACTTGGTTTTAATAATGCCCTTGGTATACAGCAACAATAATAAGGGTACATTTAATCAAGTACCGGTATTTCAAGGACATAATTCAATGCCACATTTTCAATTCAGTCCGGTCATCCGCTTAATAGAGGTTTTTAAGGTCATTCCTCACATTTGCATTGCGCATCCTTGCTGCGCATAATTTATGGTGTCATTAACGCGCGCTCATGCACGCGCACTTTGAAAACATGACGGAATTGCCTTGATATTGAGTTCTGTCAGTTGAAAAATGGCTCTAGCTCACCAACAAGCACGGGCACCCCAATTTTTTTTCCACTCATTGTAATCAACCAATCATAAGTTTTGCGTGAGAAAAGACTGATCTAATTTCTTTTGCTGAAAATTGAATAAATAAGAAAAATAGCAGATACACGGTGGTCTTTTCTATTTGGCAGGCGGTAACCACGTCAAGAAATTTGGTTCAAATTTTTAACCAAGGATTTAGCTTTCTGTCTGAATCAAACTTGAAACGTTTATTTGTGTCCGACACAATGTATTGACTGTAGTTTAATGCGTGTTCTTATGAGTCTCGGCTCACAAAGATGTTACAATTATTGGGAATGCGTTCTTATAATAAGCATTAAATAATGCCAAAATAGGGCATTTTCAATGCCTCACTGCTCCTTAATGAGCATGGGCACCCCCCTTTTTTATTTCAAAATTTCAAAAATCATATGATAAATATTCAGTGGACAAAGTTTGAACAAAAATCTATTGTCACTTTTATTTCAGAGGAATTACCTTAACGATAGAAATTAGCCAAATACAATTTATTTTAGTCTCCACATCCACTTAATAGATCTAGAGGTGTCCGCTGAATAGGGATTCGTTATAAAGGGAAATATAACACGTTAATTTCAGAACCAGGCTAAGTGTCTGCATAATAGAGGGTGTCTGCTTAATTGGGGATCTGCTTAATAGAGGTTTCATAGTATTAGCTCCCATGAAGGAAACTTTTTTTCAGAAAGTACTTTTTGTGATCTTTCAAACAACAACTCACGGCTGTCTGGAATGGAATGAGTTAAATAGAAAGTGTTAGTTTAGTTTACTTAGTTGAATGTTTGGATAATGACCATGATAAGATGCCTAAGTTATAGGAACATTATGAGTGATAAAGTTTGCAAAAAAAAAGATATAGAAGTTTTAGTTCATACAATAATGTTCAATTTATTGTTTTCAATCAGTAGAAATAAAAGAAAGCGGGGGCAGCTTTAGTGATAACTATTACTAGTTAATAAATAGTATATGACATTCAGAGGAGAGCAACTTTGTTTGCTACACATCTGAGGTGTCATGCATGAGTGATCACAACAACAGACTGCGCCAGAAATACCTTCCAATTTTAATTAACGACGTTCATTCGGCCCGTGAGGAAGGAGCAGTTTTCGGGCATAATTCACAAGCTTTTTTTTCCCTTTTATCCAGTAAACAATTTTACTTGACAAACAAACAACTTAAAACGGGTGTCAAACGAATTTTTTTTCCATTGTCTTTGGCTTTTATACGGAAATATTGAAGCAGCAAGTCATTTATTTATTTAATTTCTGCTGATTTGTATCGCATGCAGCTCGCTTAAAAATATATTTGCCTTCTGAACTATAATTGTTACTGTGCTGTTTTCCTCATTCAAGAATCATTGTTAATGAGATAAGAGGTCTGTTATCTACCGATTCTGAATTTCTGCAAATTCAATGTTAATGCACTGTTTCAGTTCAAACGCTATTTTTCATGCTTGTGACGACAACTTAAAAATGTGACAAAATCTTCCAGCTGAAACAAAACAGATAGGAGTGACAGAAGTACCTGGTCAAGTGCGACAGACATACATTGTATTTTCAATCATCTACTTTTCACAACATGCGTTTCGATCACCAGCCACTACTTGGGAAAGTGATCAAACTCTAGCGGCGACAGAATATCTAACCTAACCAGGACAAAAATATTCATTTTTTGCTTTAAATTAGCAAGATTTTTTTTTGCATTCACGACTCTTGAAGCAAAATGCAAACAACAAAACTTTGCGTACAACTGTATGAAAATTGAGACCAGTCTGGAAAAAAAATTCATTGAGACAACCCTTCTCCCCCCTTCTGGAAATTCCAGGGCCTTTGACCCCCCCCCCCCCCCAGGAATTTCCAATCCCTTCCGTGGGGGGTATGGATATTTTCAGAAACTACACATTATATTTTATGTCTAGGCTAGATATTCTACTTATTTTACCGCTGACTTTAGGCTGAAAATATTCTTGACGTGTTTATTTTTAGATTATATCTAGAGTACAGTACATCTATTACACTTATATTTGTAAATAGATCGGATGTTATTTGGAATTGAGCTATCAAGTAAAACAGTTAGGTGTCTGTTAGCTAATAAAATGTACCAGTAGATAAAATCAGAAGAAATAATAAATTACTAAGATTTGATCTATTGGTTAGTGCACGCAAGCCTTCGAACACAAATTTGACAACGTTTGCTACTTAACCAAATTACTTGCCTTTATGTTCACACTAAGAACTGAGGAAATATGTTTTAGTTATATAATGGGTGAAGAATTTTCTTTTTGCAAAATTCACTTAAGTTGAAGGTCTATATATAGTAACCTAGTTATAAAGGTGGTTCCCTATAGTTTTACAATCACTCGCAACTGAGGACAAAAACGTTTCATACATCTGCACCCACTCACAGGAAGAGGTCATATGTTTATTGATATTTTAAGACATCAACATGAGCATGAAAAGCCAAACTGACTGTGAATTTTCTCATGCTTCCTTTGGTGAAATTCTATAAAATTTGGCAGACTGGTAAACAGATGTTTTTTTTTCCTCGAACATTCTAGACATTCTCAGAAAACATCTGGAAATTAGCAGTATAATCGATGGAGATTTTAATTGCACTCTAACACCACAAGACAAACTTGGCGGGGCTGCAGTGAAAAGAAAAAACAATGTAATTCGTGCGATTCCCAAATTGTGTGGCTCGTTAAAATTTCAGGATGTCTGGAGATATCAGCACCCCGATGAATCACAATTTACATGGTGCAACAAGGCCTTCAAAGTACAATGTAGATTGGATTACTGGTTGGTCTATGAAGAATTGTCACGCATCGTGCTTAATACAGAAATGAAAAGCTCCACATTAACAGACCATTCTGCAATAACCCTGAAACTTCAGTCTAAGGGTTATGCACAGAGAGGACCCAGATTTTGGAAATTTTGATTTGAGTTTTGTAACCCTCGTGGATAATCACGTCTTCGTTGAACAGCTATACAATATGATGCCTGGGTACAAAAACAAATACAACTATCTTACTGATGAAGATCTTTACTGGGACGTGATAAAAATGGAAATGGGAGGTTTCTGTGTATAGTATTCAAAAAGGAAAAATAGACAGCGTAGAAACATCTTTCCAACCAAATTGATGCCTTAATGAAAACACTTGCTACCAACAGTTCAAAAGAGAACATCACAAAATTATATAGGCTCAGATCGGAGCTTAATAAGATCACCAAGTACAGAACTAAGGGTGCTTAATTGTCAGAAGAAGAACAAGGTGGCATGAGCAGGGTGAAAAGAATACTAAATATTTTTTAATCTAGAAAAAGGACAAAATGCCAAAACATATATTTCAAAACTCAAAACCCTAGACAGTCTTGAAATAATGAGTGCAGATGAAATTTTAAAATGTACAAAGCTGTTTTATGAAAACCTTTACATGGCTGTACCTTGTGAAAGCCTAAACAATAATCTGCTCTCTTCCTTAATTAAACGAAGTCGAACTGGAAGAATTAGAAAGGCCACTGACCAAGGAGGAGTGTTTTGAAACTCTAAAATTGAGCTCCAAAGGCAAATACCAGGAAGTGATGAATTTACAGTAGAATTTTACTTACATTTCTGGTCCATATTAGGAGAGGAAATGATTCAAAGCTTTAATCAAACTTTAACACACGGTCATCTTAATATAACCAAAAGACAAGGAATAATCAGAGTTGTGCCCAAGAAACGAAAAAATAAACTTTACTTGGAAAACTGGAGACCAATATCCCTTCTTAACACTGACTACAAAATAGCAACGAAGACTATAGCGAGTAGAATTTCCAAAGTTCTTCCCAAACTAATACATGAAGACCAAACCAGATATGTTAAAGACCGAAACATTGGCCAAAATATAAGGCTAGTTAAAGACATAATGAAAATAATGGCAATTCAATTTCATCGATTTTAAAAAAGCCTTTGATTCTGAGGATTGGAATTTCTTCACTAAAGTTGTAGAAGCCTTTAACTTTGGTCCACAAATCCGAAAGTGGATTAAGACATTCTATACTGATATCAGCAGCTGTGTTATTAACAATGGGCACACTTTGGGGTTTTTTAACCTGCTAAGTGGAGTCAGACAAGGCTGTCCTCTGTCCAGCATTCTCTTTGTTCTATGTGCAGAACTTTTAGCACAGGCAATCAGAAATAATGATAACATCAAGGGAATTCAAATCTAAAACAAGGAATGTAAAATATCTCAATATGCGGACAATACTACCGCTTTCGTGTCTGATGCATCTTCGGCGGAAAACCTTTATGAAATATTGCGCATCTTCCATGACGTTTCAGGCTTAGAATTGAATAAGTCCAAAATGGAAGGAATGTGGCTAGGGTCATGTAGATACAACACTTTGACACCTTTTGAGATAGCTTGGCCTGCGGAACTGATATATGCACTAGGAATATATTTCACTTATGAACACATTTGCTTCAAAAAAAAATTTGAGCAAAAATTAGACTCAATGAAAAACCTTCTAAATCTTTGGCAGTCAAGAAAGCTTACCTTGGATGGTCAAATAACCATTCTTAAAAGCCTTGCCCTCCCCAAGCTTGTCTACAATGCATCTGTACTCACCTTCCCCTTGGAATTTGCATCTTTTGCAAAATCAGCTATCTCTGAGTTTGGTTGGAATAAAAAACCTAAAATCAAACACACCACAATGATTGGTCCAAAAATTAAAGGTGGCTTAGACCTACCAGATTTCGAAATAATGAACAACGCTCTTAAGGACACTTGGATAGAAACACTTCATGAAAGCAGCTGTAATGCAAGTTGGAGCCACATACCTCTTTCGCTGTTAAAACAGGCAGGAGGTTCTTTTTTGTTCGAATGTAACTAGGACTTAAAATGTCTTAAAGTGCATATCCCCATTAAATTTTACAAAGACATCTTGTATATCTGGCAGACGATAAACCAACATACTCCCGAAAACAAAGAATGAATTCTAAACGAAATCTTGTGGAATAACCCTTTATTAAAATCGAAAGGTTTTCCATTTATTACCAAAGTTGGCATAAAGCAGGAGTGATCAGAGTTGAAGACATTTTTTGTGAAAATGGCCTCTTAACTTGCAATGACTTTTGCTGCAAGTTCACAATCAAAACTAATTTTCTCACATATTATGGCTTATGCAACTCAATACCTCAAAAAATGGATTCGCTTGTCACCTATGAATTACGTGGGAAAGTACCTTTAAAGCTTTACTGCAAATCAGCTTCTCAATTTCAGCTGAGAGAAGAATGTTGCAAGCAAATCTAGACGAGCAAGCAATCAGTACTTATTAATTTATACTGTTCCTTTGATAGTGACCAAAGAATATAAGACTCACCATTTTTCAATTTAAAGTTGTGCACCACATCTTTCCAACCAATGCCACTCTATTCAGAGATAAAATTATACAACATGATAGATGTTATCTCTCGGCAGGTTTCTTTCACAGGTCACAGGTCACCAAGAATATGCCAAAACATCATAAAACAGATGCATACAAGTGCGTCCCAAGTGCAACTATAACAGCTCTTTTCTGAAAAAAAAAAAAATGCGTAGGGGAAATCAGTTGTAGCACTGATCCAAACAAAGCCAAGACTTACTTCTGTTGAAAACACAAATTGTTTGTAGCCTTTCAATATAATATGAAAACGAAAGAGGCTTACACTGATCCATGAATTATGCATTTACTTACACGTGATTTGTGAACCAACGACTTTTGCGGGAATAATTGTCCACTTTTTTTGGAGATTTTAGCGTCATTAAAGCTCGTAAACTACACTAAACTAGATGTAAAACCTGCCCATTCCACGCGACTGAGAACTAACCACAGCGACAGTGAACCAGGAGGACCAAGAATCTAGTCTGTCACGATGTGTCACACATGCACACGACATTTCGATGCATCAAAATGAAGGGTTCTGTATGTTTTGCGAAACGTGGATGGAATTTGTATTTTTATGTGACACATGATTTAGCCTTTGCATTTTTATGTGAAAAGTGATTTTTCTGTTAACATGAAGCTGTTTTCGAATTTTTTGTGATGCATGAAAAGGCCAATTACTTATGCATGAAATTGTTTTCAGAGTAGGTATAGGGGACCCTCTTGTTTCTGTTTAGTACATACTCGTTGTAAAGATTTCCAAAAAAAAAAAATATATAGAAATAAAACAGTTCAATTTGCTATCATAATGAATTATCTTATTACGATAAAATATATGTGACACTACCTGTCTGAAAGCTACATTTCAACCCATTTCGTAAATATATCACCCCTAGAAATTTTTTCATTAAAATTACACAGTAAGACATTTTTACTTAGGGTTTGTTGGATGGAAACATCGATAAACCTCTTGGGAATCTCGGGTAAAATTTACATCGCTAGTTTTGATTGTGACCTGTGACCTGTGAAAGAAACCTGCCAGTTATCTCTCTGATCAAAAGCAAACCCTGAACCATTCTTTTTGTTTCTTGCCCGGATGTGCAGACACCTTCTGGCAAAGCTTTTCTCATTGGTGGAATGTTAAGAATGACAACTTTATTGACTTGAACAATGAAACCATAATCTACGGCTTAGTCAACAACTTGATTTAAACCTCTGCTTAATAATTGCCAAGTATTACATCTATCATGCCTCAGGACAAGCATGATAGAGGAAACTACTACTTCGAAGCCTTCCTTGCATTCCTTTAGAAAACCACATTATTTATAGAGAAAAGCAAATGCAAATCACAAATCAACTTGTAAATACGTACAGCTTTCGCACTGCCAATCTTAGCAAACAAAAACAAAACTATGCAACACATACATGTGTGTGTGTTTCGGTTTCCGTTTTTTGTTTGTTTGTTTTCTTCACGTGCATTTCTTTTTTTCCTTTTTTTGTATAATTTTTTTTCTCAACTTATTTAATTGATGGTTTGTTAATAGTTTATTTGGACTTTTGTAAAGTAACATTGCAATATTAGAGTTCGTATTATAATTAAAAAAAGAAGAGTATTGTAAGTATAATAGCATTGTTATTTGTATTTGCATTAGTATTGTAAATAATGTCAATGAATTTCAAGTAAGGATTGGTACATATGGGTTATTCACCAAGTGTGAGGTCAAGATGGCTGGATATTGGCCAAGTTCTTTTTTTTTTTTGGCGAGTTTATGGACCGAGACAGAGTCGAGGTCCACAAACTCGCAAAAAAAGAATGAGGCCAATATCCAGCCATCTTGACCAAACGAGCTTGGTCAATAAAGGATTTATTATATGGCTTTTGGGGAAATTTTTTTGCGGGACGTGCCGGGTAGTCCCGAGTGGGCAAGATAGCTCCATCTTGCCCACTCAGGTAGCCAATCACAGCGCAGGATTTGATTCATCTTGCCCACTCACGATGCTAGCCATATAATAATATTAATTATTAACCAAAGTAAGTATTGTAAGTTAGGTGAGATAATCAAATAAAAAAGGAGGGGAAAAAAAGAAAAAGAAACAGATGTTTACTTTAGTTGAAGTTTTTTGTCAAGGAAATCAATCAGATCAGTTTTTCTCCGCAGTAAAAGACATAAATTTGCAAAATATGAAAAAACTGCCCGTATAAACCTACTTTTTTCCATTTAAAATTTGTGTCCTGCCAGGTTCGATGTACTGTGAAATTTTTGGAAGATTTCACAGAAGGAAATTCAAGAAAATCACCAGTAAAACCATATGAGTGGTAAAAAACACATTTGCCTGGCCATTTATAATTAAACACTAAAAGCCAAGATTTTAACAGAGATAATTGTAAAACACTATTTCATCATTGCTTATTACATTTAATACGTTTGAGTCAGCATTCAAAACACAACACTAGTGCATGCAAGGCAATAAATGATTACCCTCTGCTATGGAATGGTGAACCACCTTAAAATTACATGACTTGTACATTTGAAATGATCATGTGGAGATTCAAGGGAGTCAGTTGGTTGATCAATATACAAAGTAATTACTTTTTCTTTTTTCCTTGTCAGATTCCAAAAGGTCTCATAGAGGAGATTGAAGCAGCAGAAGAAGTTATTAAAAAGGGAAGCGTGAGTCAGTTTTAAAGGGATAAGAATACCCCAAACTAACATGTAACAACATGCTGATGTGTAGAGGTTCAAACATACCCAGTCTCTCTCAGCTGCAGACAAAATTTGTTTTCAGCTATATGGATAATTGCGTGATTAACTGCATTGTTTGTTAATTAGCTTATCGTACACTGTTGTTGTTCTGTTTGATAAGACGTAAAACAATATCATGTAATACTAAACTATAATTATAAATTATAATTCTGTAGTAAACATAACTCTAGTAAAGACTGCAACATTGCATAAGTGTTAGACTTTCTAAAAGTCCTAATTCTAATAGTTCTTCACTGGCCTGTTGGTTTCGCCCCCAGGTTTTGCTCACGCTCGCCCTCGCAGCGAGTCGCTCAAAGATCACCCTCTCGCTTCACTTGAGGAAAATAAATAAGTCAAGGATTAAGAAAAGGTCGACTTGTGGCAAGTCTACATAAGTGTCAGTAGTTTTCTTTGCATCTGCTTGGGCTCACACAGCTGCTTCACACCAACATAGATTCCTTTCCCATTGTTCGCCCTATTTTTACATGTACTTGGACCAGTCAGTGCCTAGTGATTTTATATGCTGTATCTGAATTACAGCATTGCTTGCCATCTTGATTTTTTCTTTCCAGGGAATGCTGATTATTTTTCTTTCTTTTTTTTTTTTTTTTGACATCTTGTGGCATGAACCTTTGGTTAATGTTTATTTCAAGAGAGGAATGTCAGTATCAGTTTGAAGCAGCCGCATGGGAACAGAGGGAGCTTTCCATGATGTTGGCCTGAGTGGATGCAAAGGAGACTAAAATCTCACTGTCTCTGAATAACAATTTTTGCTGAAAACCTTAGCCTTGCATTGATTGTAGAAATCTTTCACTTTGTCTGGAAACATATGCCAGAGACTAAAGGTTTTCTTACATGCAGGTATCATTATTTAAATTTGGAGTATTTATGTGATCTGTTTATTAGTTGGTGATAAATCATCGTAGCCTCTTTTGTCTCAGCAGGAGGAACTGCCAGTAACTCGCACATTCTGTCAGCAGATGGACAAAACGTCCCATAAACAAACAGTCAAACAAACCACTACAGATGCTTTAGTACAGCTGTACAATCATGTCATTGATTTGCCAGATGGGCCAGTCAAGCAGAAATTCTTACAAAGGGTATGTAACTATATCCACAAGATTTGACTAAATTTTACTTTCAATTTGTGCATAGATGAATCTTATTACATCTAATTACCTCGAGTAATTAAATATCTCTGAGTGATGTTCCGTTTGATTTTCAGAAACACTGGCTTGGATATCAACTGATGGATGGTGTATTTTTATTGGCTAATGATAAAAATTGACCTTATAATCATTAAATTGGCTGAGAATTCAAAAACACTTGCTGAAAAGTGAAACTGTTCTTTGTATAAAGATATAGATGGCCTACAAACAGGGGACTATAAGAGGGAGGGCAGGGGTTGGCTAAACCAGAATTTTATATTTTAAGATCTGTGCATGACTGCAAAGATCATTGCCTGGCCCTGATCTTTGGGGAAAATCTTTTTGAGGATCTTGTGGGAGATCTTTGAGATCCTGGCAAGAATGGCCAATTCCCGCTATGTGATGTGCCTGCAGGGAATCATGGTAGTTGTATTCATCATCTTAGACTGGATGTTTGTTTTGTTGAATACAACTACCATGATTCTCTCCAGGCACATCTCATAGAAGGATTTGGCCATTGTAAAGATCCTAAAAGATCTTGACTATGACTTTTGAGGATCCTCATGAAGATCCTGAAGGATCCTGTGGGATTCTTGAAATATTTTCACCAGGGAACACATGGAGCATGGGAAAATCATGCAACTGACTAGACAGAACACCCTCAATAGAAGCTAACCAATGAAACATTACCTGCTTACTCTTACTTGTACCAAACCCTAAACCATTTTTAGGGTGTTCTGCCTTGCTATTTCAAGTTTTTGCAAATCTTCATTTCAGTTTAGGAAAGTGCACCCTGGCACGCCACCATTCACTCCTCTCTCAAAGAAGGTTTGTGCTTCACTGGCATCTTGTTTCTATCCATAAAATAATTCCTGAATTGCTAGTATTTCTGGTAAATGTAGTTGGATTTCAAACAGATTACAGTGCTTGTTAGAGTAAGCTGTTGTAAAAGAGATCAGCATCAAGGTTTACCAAATTGTTAATAAATGCTGTAAAATGAGCACGTAGAATTTGCTAATAAGTGAAAAGGAGTTTAGAATGCTGGTAGCACTGACATTTTTGCCCAGGTTTTAGAGAGTAAAGTGGGACTATTTTGTGTCTAATGGATCAATGGCCAAAGATTGTTAGCCACTATCTTTTCTTTGTTCAACATTTAGCTGGACATATATTAAGTCATTTTCACATTATGTGAATTTCAAATCAAATGAAACTAAAAACCAGGAACTAAAAAGGAACAAACTTGAGGAAACTTTGTCACTCAGTAATTACTCCAATTCCAAACAGTAGTGTATGTAAAACTGCAACTGATATTCCTTGTTTCCTCATCCCAGATTATCCGTGCAGAACAGATTAATGCATCAACACCATTGATTAAGTCAATGGAATCTCCCAATGTTTTTCCGAGAACTGCGCTGTCACCTATCCTAGGAAGAAACACAGCTATAAGAAGTACTAATGCCAAGACACCAGCACTTAAGAAAAGAGTGGCATTTGATGTCGTTGACTCTCCAGATTTCGTTTCTCTTAAAACACCATTATACAGAGGCAGCCCTTACCTATCCAGACTGGGTTTGAGTACACCCTCGGGAGTGATTCATCCTCCGCTATCCAAGCGCAAGCGCACAATGTCTGTGTCCAACCCGGAAGATTTTGTTTCACCAAAAGAGCATTTAAGGTATTGTGCAGGTAACACCCCTAGGAACAAAAGACTGCCAGATGACACGCCGTTCACACCGTCTGGATTTATGAGAGGCACTGTGGCCGATGCTTCGTGCGAAGAGTCTGACATTTACTCCCTCTCTGAAATCTCGACACCATACTCCGCCTCAAGTGAGACAAAGGCTTTCAGAGGTTGATCATTCGGTAAGCTTATGATATAGCTTCTCATGTCCAGAACAATTAGCACTGTTGAAAAGTTAATACTGTTGCAAGGTTCTAGAACTGAGTCTGGCATTCGAGACTGACCAACTGCTCCGTCTTGATATCATTTCAGTGTTTAGACAAATTATTATCTGTCCCAGCTGGCACAAAAACTATCCATCTTTGACTATTAATTCGTCACAGACATAATTTGACCCTGGGATGCTCGCATACTACCCCAGTATACTACAGTCGAACCTCACCACAACGGCCGCCTTGGGTACAGAGGAAAGTGGCCGTAAAGCCTGGTTCACACTTGCGAAAAAAGCATAACGCAAGTGAAATAAGTACAAGCATAAGCACAAGAAAAAGAAACATGTTCCTTTTTTCTTGTGCTTGCGTTTATGCTTATTTTACTTGTGTTATGCTTATCTCACAAGTGTGAACCAGGCTTAAAGGCTGGTTTTCACTGGTGCATAAGCACAAGCACTCGCATAAGCAAGTGAGAACACCCATGACATAAGCATAAGCTTAAGAATAACGAACATTATGTCGTAGTGCGAACGTGAGTGAAATAAGCATAAGCAGTAAGGCGGCCATCTTGATCGTATAGTCGAGGAAAGCTGGTATCGAGAAATTTTGTTAATACTGCGCCTGCGTATGCTCTTATGCTTATGTTCTGGTGTTCTCACTTGCTTATGATTGTGCTTATGCGCTAGTGAAAACCAGCCTTAAAATAGGGAAGGTACTGTCGGGGTGTCACATGACACCTGTTTTTTGTTGTTGTTTTTGTTTTAGGGGTGCAACATTTTTTATCAAAAAATGCTCATTTTAGCATATGAAAATCAAAATGTAACAATACAACAGAAATACAGACCAACGACGTGTGGTACGGATCATGTTTGGTGACCTTTTACAACAAAAAGTGGGGTTTTGCGTCAGTTGTAGATTAACTTGCCGTTGTCGAGAGGTTAATTTGGCGGTTGGGACGAGTTTTAATGGCCTTTACCGTTGAAGAGAGGTTAAAATAGGGGTGAATGTACGGACTATACGCCTGGACCAAAAAAGTAGCCGGTAGCGGAGGTTCAACTGTAATTTAACTCTACCAAAATTTAAGGTGATTCCTTAGAAATAAAGGATGCCCAACAAGTTTTTTGAAACTTTCCCTGAATGTTCCCTACCAAGCACTGTTTTGAAAAATACAAAAAAGGATAGGTCACCATGTTCGCTAAAGACATATGATGGGCCAATCTTACGCCATATATGCCTAACCACGCGCATAAAGTTCACGTTACATTTTGCGGTAGCTGGAAGAAAAGGTTATTAAAGTAATATTTGAAAAAAATCTTGATAGGTAGAAGGTCTCGGGCGCGTGGAACAATGTAATATATATTTTATGGCAAAATGACACAATTCTAAATGACGTTCCTCGTATCGTTGTTTTCGAGGTCTTAATTCGCATCCTCGAGTAGCGGTTTAGTGCACTCTTCTAGCTATATCTTTTTTTTTCCCTTCCGAACAATTTTTTTCCTAATTTTTTAACTTTTAAAAAGAGGATAATTTGTGCAGCAAAATTATGCAATAAAAAATATAGGTCACCATGCTTGTTTAAGAGTTTCGCTGTGGAGCTCAGCGTGAGGGAAAACTCTTATGTAGTGTACGTGCACGCACCATGAGCGCGTGCTAATGACGCAAAAATCTTGCGCAGTAGGGATGCGCAATGCGATACTGGGGAATCACCAGAAATGTGTATCACAATCACTCCATGACTGAGTTAGCTCCATTTGTAAGTTCAAGAACAATTGTTCACTGGTGTTTCAAACCAACTTACTTGTCGTCATACACTTATTCACTCGTCAGTTTTCTTTAATTTCAGATGGATGAATGCTATATATGATACCATAGTTCAGCTTGGTTCAGTTCAAGCACACTCGTACCATGCCTGGCGCTGCCACTCTCTGCAGCGTGTGGACGTGTAGACTGGGTGCTAACAGATTTACCTTTCGTTACTGCTGAGCAACAACCAAGAACAATTACAGACACCAACTGTAACACTGGATGATAGAACAAATAACTCTTAAGGTAGCTCGTAATGTACTGAAATTATCAGCGGGTAATGGTAAACAACTAAAGGTAATTTTCTTGATATTACAAGTTACCATAGCAACGCACATTTTGCACATCCTTACAGCCCACGAAAGTTATGTTGCAATAGCACTTGTTACTAATTATGACATCGACTCATGTATCGACCATACGCGCTATGAAGAAACATAAACAAGTAACGGCTTGGTACTAGTTTTGTTAACTTTGCCCACAGTTTCCTTTCTTTCGTTTCACCTCCGTTACGAACTTTCTCCGTTTTAACACTAACAAAAAACAAAACAGAGAATAAAGTTTCTTCTCATATGCAATCAAACTTTGCTACTAATTGGGTTGTGCGTGACTTACAAGGATCATTCTGTAGAGTTAGGTCTAAGTGAAAGAATGAACAAGTTAGAAAATATTGACCCATGTATAAACACATCTAACCTTATCTTGAGATCCTCATTCTTTTTCGCGCAGAAAGTCATGAAGAGTCTTCAAAAAGCGTTTACCTCAAAAGGATCCGGTGACTCCCGATGATTTTTTTTGCGGTCTGACATGAGTTGGTCGTTTCCTAACTACAGCAAAAGTTTCAAAAACAACATGAGAAGATTTGGGTGTGAACACTGCTTATAGAGTGGAACCTCGATATAACAAAGGGGGAAGGGACTGGAAAAATATGGTCACTATAATGAGGTTTCGTTGTATCGAGAGGTTCTTTTCCATATATTTTACTATTACTGGGGCCGGGAAACTCGTTCGTTATAGCGAGGACTCCGTTATATAGGTTCGTTAAATCAAGGTTCCATTGTAACTCTCACAGAATTCGGTGACCTCTAATTTTATCAGTGAATCGTAATCAGCATTTCAAGATTCAACTTTCTGGCAAGTTTAGAACATTGCGGTAGCCCAGTCAAAAAATTTACATTGGCTCTGAATCCGGTCCTACGTGGTTTTTTATGTTTGGCAAATATAGTTGCATCTCAACATACATATCACAACTCGATAAGAAACAATGGGTGTCACTGGACTCGATTTTGAGTGAAACCGATAACGCAAAATATTAAAGGTTTTTAAAGGGTTATGCAGGTGTTATGATAACCCTTTTGCACCAGGAGAAAGGTCATAACTTGTTCACCAACCATTGGGCATTTGTTTGATACCATGATTGTAATATCAACTCAAAACGAGACGTTTCTTTGATCCATCAAAGAAGAAGTGCTGAAAAATGCTGGAAACTGTTATGAGCCACCTTAACTTCCTTAGAGTTACTAAATACAAAATTGGCACTTGTAAATTTACATTTCAAACAACTGAAACACAAAGAACCGTTTTTTTTCCTGATTGCTAAATGCTGATGGCATAACTGAAGGTCGACTCTAAGACAGCAAGAGTTAAATTAGTAATAGCACACCTACACAATACCGTCATTTGACTACAACTACCAGGATTCATTTCGTTTCTTCTTTATTATTTAAATTTCTAAACCACAGTGGAATTTAAGTAGCAATTCCCCTAATTAGCACGAGAAAAAAAGGCGAAGGATTCTGGTACTTGTAGTTAGATGACGCCATCGTTCAAATCGCGTATTCAGTATTTAGGGAATAGGGTAAAGAGAACATGCACATATTGCAAATAGCAGACTGTAAGTATATATTTAATATTCCGTGAAAAGGTCATTGTTTTTCTGGTTATGTTCTTGTGTTTACAAAGCAACGAATAGAATCAAGTCGTTAATCTTTCCACCATATTTCATGCTAAATTGGTCAAGTTTCCCGGAGGTAAAGTTTTTACATGTTTGTTCTCCTAGTGAGCCTTGGAAGCATATTCATAATACCATTGTTCAAAGTAATGCCAGTTTCATGGTACCTATTTGCACTCTCGTAAAGAAAAATAAACTGAATTTCACTTTCAATATGTATAATTTGTTTTCTCTTTGTTTGTTTTCTAGTTATTGTCTCTATTTTTTCCTCCAGTCTCTCAGTGGCGAGAAATCTTACCCTAACTTGAGCTAACCATATGTGCTAAATCTAATTGTTTCAAATAATTCTCCAATCCCGGATTTCGCGGAGTTCCACTCACCTATCCCATGGGAAAAATACATTCCTAACGGAATCATTTTCCACTAGCCACTTAGTGACCAAAACTCTAGCCCCAACTTCAGCTAACCCAAGGCGGTAACCCTTTTTTTTTTCAGAACGCCTCTAGTCCCGCAATTCCCCTCATCTGTCCCATGGAAATAGTCGATGTGCAAGGGAATTATTCTCTGCAGCCTCTTAGAACTCTACCTTCAAATTACCCTAACCCTAGGTGCGAGAGTTCAGAAAGTGAATCCCTTATACCCAAGGTAATCCCTCTTAAGGTTACATAATACCTTTGCGGTTGCCCTTCAGAAAAAAATTCGTACCAGCGTTGTTTTAAGGAAACTACCATAGACTATATATCACTAGTAGAATTCGTGAGTACACAACAAATTTTGACTACTGTGATGACACGTATCGTTGTCGATAAGAGTACAGACCACGCTAAACCACATTCGATGTGTTAAATAGACCCGTAAAGTTATAGCATCGACTAATTTGCCGACCCTGTTGCGTTCGCACCTGTCACAAGAGAAATCTCCATGATGTAAAAAAATCCCCGACACCTTTTCGTCGCCTAAAGAATGTTCTGGCCAAATTTCGTGACAATCTACCAAGTCTACATACCCTATGAATTCATTTGAGGAGATGGTATTCTCGCGAAAAACTTTTCCGAGTTATCGGCGTTTGAAGGGTTGTAAACATGGCAAGCCTTAACTCGGATGTATGTCAAGAGGATATTCCGCCAGCCAATGAAATCATGGCACCCCTAGCTTTCATAGCCTCTTCCAGTGGGGCGCAGCGCGAAAAATAGCCTGCGAAAACCTAAAACAAGCCCGGCAAAAATGGAACATCCCGGAACATTCCGGAATATCGAATAATTATAATAATTATGAGAAAAATATGTAAAATTAAATTTTCAATAAAATAAACAAAAATAAACTGGTATCAGGAGAAAGAGAAAACGAACAGTGGTTACAAACATAACAAACAGGTTTCGCATGATATTTTAAACTTGATGTTTCGTATGCTACAATATACATCTTCAGAAGTACAATGAGTACGGGCCCCTCTTCTTTCCTGCCAATTGCGTCACGTGGCTTTACAGCACTCTGTTTTTCAACACAAACATAGATGATTCGGGCGATGAATGCCAGGTAGTTCACGGCGTCTCCTTTGTTGATCCCTGATTAATCGCGCGGCCATGGGCCGAGCGCGGTTTATGTTCTACCCGTGATTTATTTTTTATTTCTTCATCATCTGAGGTGCTCGTCTAAGCATCATACAGTTGCTTGGTAAGGTGGCTCGTACCAGTTTTCAGGTTTTTGACGGCTCATAACGTTGTAAGAATAGAACAAAAAGGCAGACCAGGGCCACTGTAATATTTTTGTAGGTTTGGATTATACTTTACCTGATACAGCTGTTATTTTGTCGTCAGCAGTTACCATGGCAACATTCCAAAAGGATTTTCCAGACCTGATTTTCGCTTATGTCACTGATAACTAAAAAATTAACCCGGTGACCCCGAGTGTTTTTTAATCAATAGCTTTTGGCATCTGAAAGTGAAAATGCACAACAATTTTAAAATAGTTTTACGGAGCCGATTTCTTTTAAACTTGGAAAACCGACAATTTGCACAAAGTGTAAATTTCCTTCCGTAGAATTTTTCTAATTTTTTTTTCTGACGTTTCCTCTCGAAAATAATGTTATGTTAAAACAATAAAAAGAAAGGGTCACCGGGCTTGTTTTCATGTAAAAGCCTTCGCGAGTTCCGTTATTCCCATGCGCGTAGACACGCATTCAGAAATCCAGAGTGTATAAGATCAGCAGCTGCTCGTGAGCTGTTTTGACTACCGCTGACAGCTTCGTGTGCCCGCGCGGGCGAGCGGGCTCCGAACAAGCGTTTTGTTTTGTTTGCTGCTAAAACATCATTTACAGTTGTAGTTGTCGTAAAAGACAACCTCGTGGGCTTACTCTGTATGATTTTTACACAAATTCTTAGTAGATTTGATATGTTTTGCGAGTCCTTTATACACTCCCGGTGGCTGTCACGATCGATCGAGTTGCCTTTGAAATTTGGGAAACATTGAATTCCCGAAACAAGTTTTCTTTAATACACAGAATTGACCAAGGTTGTTCTAGCAAGTAAAGCCTCCTTTCTATGCAAATTTCGTCTCCAACAGTACAAAACTGACCTTGCGCGAAAAAAGCCACGCGCCGCCATATTTGTTTTGGTCTTTCGAGTTTTTTAAAAATCTCGCGCTTCTATGGTGCGTGTTACTGGGTGTCTGGAAAACCCGAATAGCGAATTGCGAATAGTCGCGAATAGCGAATAGCGAATAGTTCCGAATAGTGCGAATAGTCTCGAATAGTGCGAATAGTGGCGAACAGTCGCTAAAAGTGGCGAATAGTGACGAATAGTCGTCAATAGTCACCGCTTTAGATCTAATATCCTGCGTTAATTAATTATCCAAATAAGCAACAGAATTTCAGTGAATTTATTACCTTTTCTTCTCCGGACTCAGGCTAGAAGGCTGTCCATCGCCGACATTAAGAAAACAGAAAACACAAGGATGGGTTTCGACAAAACACTGATCCCCGGTCAACTGACCCCATACTGACCCCATACTGACCCCCTACTGACCCCCCTACTGACCCTCTATAAAATCAACTGGGAAATAAAAATTAAAAAAAGCCCAGAACTATCAGTGGGACCGATTCAAGTTCGTCAATAAATTTAGCTTACCTGAAACTTCCAAGATGGCGGACACAAGGATAACCTCATAAAGACGTATTTACGCTTCTGCAGTGGTTAAAACAGAAGATATTACGTTTAGAAACACCTTTTGTCCTGATAAGCGTCTCTGCCTCTTAGCGGGAAAATCCCATACCACCGGTTGCTGAGAGGTTGACAGACTACGAGATACTGGGTACCCTATTTGCTACGATTTGCCACTATTTACCGCTATTTGCCACAATTCGCCACTATTGAGACTGTTCGCCACTATTCGCACTATTCGTACTATTCGCTATTCGCTATTCGAGACTATTCGCTGTTCGCTATTCGCGACTATTCGCTATTCGCTATTCGGGTTTTCCAGACACCCGCGTGTTACTCACGCGTGACGCACGATGGTGATCTACTCCCCGATCGAGAAAACTGGTACCAGCCACCTTAGGTCAATAGCCATGTTAGTAGCCATAAGTTTTGTCACTGTTGCAATTTATCATCCCCAATTTTCGCGCTCTCTGCAAGGAACGCCTGGCACTATGACCCACCAAGTGCAGACTCGGCCTTTCCGGAAGCCCGAGTTTAGTAACAAAAAAGTTATTATTAATAAATCATCAGAGCTCGAGCAGTCCGAAGCAAATTTAGACAAGAAACTCAATGTCGAATAGTTTCCATTTCTATACCATGGAGAAACTATTTCTTCATGAGAAATCGTGTATACGCATATCTTTGAATTGACGTAATGAATTGAATAAAGAAATCACACTCGTGTGGGATGTTACTAAAACTGGGAACGGGGAACGGGGAACCGGGAACGGTAGTCTGGGAACGAGTGTACAGCGGTAATCCGCCTGAGAATTCAACATGGCGGACAAAGGAAAAGAAAAGGGAACAATTTGCGCAAATGTGAGGAAGTGTCACAGTTGTAAACGTGAGTTTCTACCGGCTGTGCCCCCTGAGCATGTGCCCAGGACGTTCTTGTTATAGCAGAGTCCGATTGGCACTGTGATAAACAAAGCATGAAATGGGGCCTGGGGCAAAAATCGAATCGGTATTATCACAAGCTGCGTCCCCAATCGGTCAGGCCACAGTCATTCTTAAATAGAATTTCAAGCCGTCATAGTCTACTCATATCCTCTCAGTTTGAGCGCGAGCTGTCATATCAATGCGATTTCGAGGACAAGTGACATAACACGTGATGACTGTCTTTGAACGCGGGTCGTCCGCTGTCATCGCATTCGGCAGCGTGGCGGCCTTTCGGAGATCGGCAAGTCAGCTGGCAAATCAGGTGAGCAGCAGATAAATAACCTGTGGCCTGGCCGCTTTGTCAAAGACAAAATATATGAAGAAACAAGCAAGGAATATTCCACAATAATGCTAATGTTGGTGAAAGTTGTCCGTGGAAAAGCGACTGCGTGACACTCGGTATGTTCTCAGATGACATGTTGTCACCTATCAGACGAAAAACAGCTTTATTCTCTGTCTGCGTTTTGTGCCCAGTCTGCAGTCTGCATTTTGTACTAACCTATTGGGAAAGCATGTGACAATAGTATTGCCGATTCGATTTTCTGCCCAGACGGTATTTTATGCTTTGTTTAACCCAGTACCATATTGGACTCTGGAGCACAGCCGGTAGAAACCCACGTTTACAACCGTAACACTTCCTCACATTTCTATTCCCTTTTCTTTTCCTTTGCTGTACACTCGTTCCCAGACTCCCGTTCCCGGTTCCCCGGTTCCCGGTTCCCCGTTCCCGGTTCCCCGTTCTCCGTTCCCCGTTCTCCGTTCCCCGTTCCCCGTTCCCCGTTCCCCGTTCCCCGTTCCCCGTTCCCCGTTCCCCGTTCCCCGTTCCCCGTTCCCCGTTCCCCGTTCCCCGTTCCCCGTTCCCCGTTCCCCGTTCCCCGTTCCCCGTTCCCCGTTCCCCGTTCCCCGTTCCTCGTTACCGGTTTTAGTAACATCGCACCCGTGTACCCATATTTTTCGGTCTGATTAAAGAGTTCGAACGCCCCCATCTAGGTTTTCTATGAAGAACGAAATCTGGTAGTAAGGGACAGTCACGTGATTAAACTCATGGCGAACGACTTGAAGTAATGGATTAGTCTTCTAATCACTCATTGCAGGCATTTTAATTTTTTTTCATTTTTTTGTTGTTGTTTGTTTGGTTTTTTGTATTCCAAGCTGACACCAGTTTATTCTTGTTTAATTTACCTTTTCAAAATTTAAATTCCCATATTTTTCTCATAATTATTATAATTATTCGATGTTCTGGGATGTTCCGGGATATTCCATGTTCCTGGTTTTATCGACGGTCCGTTATGACACCGAACTACTTAATTAACTTTTATTGAAAAAAAGAAAAAACTTTTTTCTAAATAACTCGCGCGCGTTTTAAGATTTTACTTTCATTTTCTGGGAAATGTTAGATTTATAGCAACCTTTTCGTTTTGCTTAAAAAGAAAAATTCGACAAAAGTAGCACTCTCAAGGTATTGTGTAACCTTAAGTCGTTTTTAGTGCAGAGTGCACTTTTGGGATGGTTTAGGGGGCTGATGTTCGCTAAGCACTAACGCACAAACGCAATAAGCCATAACGCCATAAAATGTAAACTTTAGTGTTTGGTTAATTAATTAATTAATTTCAATTAATCAATTAGCCTTGCGGAAAGGGGAGTTGGGCGGGGTAGGTACCGAGTGCATTACGCAAAACCTATCAAAATTACGTTGCTTTCCGTAATAACACGACAAAAATATATATATATGGTTTTGCAAATCTCATGCTATCCTTGTGGTGCCATTCTCTTAAGAACAAAAGCAATTTGCTCCAAACGCATACGCAGATTAGTTAGCGTCAAAGTCGGCTATATGTTAGATGAAAGATACATTTCATACGGGACTACCTACGAACGTTGAGTGCCTTCCCTTGTGGTAGAACATAACATGTAAGACGCATGCGTTCTAGCATTGCTAGTGTGATAAACTCCGTTCTCGAGTTCAGATGCACGCTTTTTTTATTTTTTGTAAATGAGTGATATCACACTCTTGTTTTGGCTGGGGATAGCAGTTATATTTCAGGTAACGTCAGTTGTCCTTTTTTAGTGCAAACAACGCTACTGTGAGTGCGTATCTTCTGCAATCTTCCCTAGCTCGATTCAAGAAATGTCGTCTGCTGTTTCATAAGTATTGCGTGTTTGCCAGGGTTGAAATAGAGAATGGGAACATATTGCTTCTCCTTAGCAGCTTGTTTGTTTCCTCTTCTATGAAAGAGAGCACAAAGTTCATATTCAGCCGAAACTTTCCCGCGTTAGTTACATGTAAAACAAGTAAATTTGTGACAAAAGAAACTTCGTTCTTATTGCCGCAGACTCCGTGGTACTTACTGAAACCAATTAATTTCACAAGTCGATGAGGTGACTTGCTCACCTATGTGGGATATAATTTCGGTGAAGTAAAGATCTCTACCTTCAATACTTCTCGTTGAAACGCTCCTCAATGCTATGACTCGATAGCATTGTGTATTAGTTTGATGTGGTTTTATTGTTTACACCAACTCGGCTGGCAACAGAATTAGAACGCACTATTCCGTGATTCGACGTGACTTTTTGACATTAGAGAGATTAAGCATGACGTTACGTCAAACGGCAAACGGCAAAAATGAAACTTTTGGCGTCTGTCTTCAGCTGTCTATACAGTAGAGTGAAAATATTTGTGTTTGCGGTGAATAGTAGGGGACATTTTTCTATTTTTGTGTGATGTATTTAAGGATTACAAGAAAAAAATAAAAAATCTTCGACTTTTCAGCAGATATTTAACTTTTATTTTCCATTTATCTCCAGCAGTGAGTAAAAAAATACACGTCTTCCTTACATTTTCGTGGAAATAAAGGTACCTTGTGGCACACATTGGCGAGGAAAACAAAAGTATCAAGTTACAAACGTTGGCGTGAAAAGTGTACACATTCGCTGCAATGACTTTCAAAACAGTCTTGACAAACGGTAATTGTAAGTTATTTTTGGGCGTTGAAAGAAAACACAAACATGAAACATACACACTGCTAAGATTATGTCTTATCAAGTTTTTGTCCGCTCATATTCCGTTCATATTAGTAGACTACCAAGGGAGAGAACGGCATGGGTGAGGACCTATGTGACTACTGTATCAGAGCCGTAAATTACACTCTACACTATCTGAGATTGTCTCATTAGTTAGACATGGTACCCAGCTATTCCTCTAATGTTGCTCGCGCGTTGCGTGGATGTTTCGTTTCAAAGCGACGGAAAAACTCCAACGCTGTGGGGATGTCTTCTTTGATATATTTTAATCTGAATTTCAAACAAAAGAGCTTCGACTCTCGCTATGTTTTAATACCTTTCGAAACTTTAATAGGTGTTTTAATAAGAGACAGATGTCCCCTAAACAAGCAATAACAACTGAATGAACGACAGAGATATGAGTAGACAAACGAGTGCAAGGGAAACAAACGCCTAAATACAACGCAGCCGAACAAACAGGTGGTCGAAAGTGCAGACAGACGCTCGCTGCCCAAACAGCAAAAGGCAGTTAAAGCAACAACGGCAAAGACAACGTCTATTAACTAGTGAGACATTCTCAGATAGTGCAGAGTGTAATGCATAGCTCTAACGTAGTACTCGTGACACAGTTCCTACACAACCCCTGCTATTCACTCTTGGTTTGTACTGACCTTGCTAGTCAGCTAGGGATTTTGATGAGACATAATCTTAGCAGTGTGTATGTTCATAGTTATTGGAGGGGACTGGTTGTGAAACCCGGCAAACTTCAAAGGGCCGGCCTTTTGTTTCGCGTTTGAGGTTGAATTGCTCCACTATAAACTATGGTATGTTTGATGTGTGTATTTTCATTCACAGTCCAAGAATAACTTATAATCAATTACCGTTTGTCAAGACAGCTCTCGAATTTAACTGTAGTGTTTTACGTTGATTTTTTGCTCATTTTAAATTAAATAATACATTTAAGTTGCGAACGTGACGATTTTACTCTTCACGAAAACGTTTGTAACTTGATACTTTTGTTTTCCTCGCAAAGGTATGTAAGCTAAAACTCTTGTTTTCTCGAAGTAGTATTCTTTTCACAGCTGGAGATAAATGGAAGAAAGTTGAATGTCGGATGAAGAAATGAAAGAGGAACGATTTGCTTTATTTAAAACGCAAATTTTCTTTTGACCGATAAACAGGAACTAATCTAATTATCAAATTGTCGCGGAACAGCACGTTCTCTTCCACCTTTGGCGTTAAAAAGTAAAACCACTTAAATTCAAAATACACACTGATATGGATCAATACAACGAGAGGTATTGAAAGTAAACAAGGCTACTTGACCGAGATTATATCCTTCATCGATGAACGATTCCCCTCAACGACTGATAAAATTTATGCTTTCAGTAGGTGCCACGGAGTCTGCAGCAATATTTGAGCAGTTTCCTGGGTTTTTTTTTTTATTATTGCAATATCTTACATTACATTACATACAAAAATTACCTACTACTTACAATGTCAACGTAACTTACAATTTAACGATAATAACAAAACTTACAATACTAACATTATTTACGATTTTTTTAATATCTTACATTACAATTTGTTAATATCTTTCATGTAACTGAGAGGTTAGCTACAATAGGAGGCTTTCTCACACATTAATTTGTGACTTAGATTTATGTTTATCAATTTTAATTTTGTTTGTTAACATCGCTAAGAAAGCATCGAAATAAAACTCTTCTTCTTTTCTTGAGGCAGTATATAAATAATATTTGGCTATAATAATGCAGAGGTTCAAGCCATGATGACGAGCCAAGTTATCTGTCACGCCATATATTAGGAGGAACTGTAACACTCCAAAATCACTCGAGCTCGATGTGTACACTCTAAAAGCACATGGTTTAATTCTAACACATACTTCATGTAAGTCACACTATATATATTATCTAACAACTACTTCGTGTACATCGCACAGGATATAACATCTCCCCCTTTTTGCGGTTGTCTACACAGTCCACATACAATAAAATAATAACACAGGATGGCAAAATCCAATTCAATGTTCCAGAGTCTTTGAATCAATCAGAACTAAAGTCTTGAGACTTAATGTGATTAATTAATGTTTAAAACTAGTGGGTTAGTAGGTTAGTATGCTCATAACAAAAATATCAAAGTTTATCTAATTAACACTGCAGTTCAACTCAATTGCATATTCTAAATGCTTCTGGCATCTGATCAAAATTAATGTAAACATGTCACGTGACGTAATCAGTCAAATAAGCAGGTCGACGTCGCTCTCGTCTAGGCCTAGATGACTGTACTCTGCGAGTAGGAGAGCTGGAAGTAGAACATTCTTCTGTCTGAACTGTAGGAAGCTCTTCCAACTGTTGGTTGGCATGCCCTGATGATCCGTTTGCAACAGTCTCTTCAGCAGAATCACTTTGTTCAGGGATGGCTTGGACTGGACTGCTGGACTGGACTGTGCTTGGATTGCCAGAATTCATAAGTAGTGTTTCTCTCCAATCCTCACTATCTCCTCCTTTGGCACCTTCCTCATGCATGATAGCATTAACCAATTTAAACTGGCTTGAATCTCGGGTTATCTCACGACCATCTGTAACTCGCCTTGCCGTGATCGTCGAACCACTAATTCTGATAACTGTGTAGAAGATAGGCTCATAGGCGGTCGACCATTTATTCACTTTCTTTTGTCTAAGTAGGACATAGTCTCCCACACAGAAGTTGTGTTCTTTGATATTCACGCCATCGCGTCTCATCGTCTCCTTATATACTCGGTCTTTCTCATCGATCAGCTCATCCTGCTCACTTCTTTCTCTTGGTACTGTGTGATCAAGTTTGGTCCTAATAGGCCTATTCGACATGGCTTGGTATGGAGTAACCCCAGTGGCAGGGTGAGGTGTGTCCCTATATGCCATCAACATATCACTGACAGCCATATTCCTGTCAAGTCCAGTCTTTCCCTGGAGATGGGCGATTTGTTCCGTCTTGTTTAACACTTGCATGAACCGTTCCACCTGGCCGTTGGCTCGGGGGTGTTCTGGTGTCACACGATGATGATCAAAACCCTCTTCTTTTGCAAAGGTTGCAAACTCTTTCGAATTAAATGGCAGACCATTGTCAGACTGCACTCGTTTGGGTACACCGTGATGAGCAAACATTTTCTTCAACTTCTCTTTAGTCGGCTTCACTGCTGTTGAGGACACCACCTCTACTTCCGGGTATCGGGTTCTTTGATCAATTGCCACCAAGTTGTAACGACCGTCTGGGTAAGGACCTCCGAAATCGATTGAAATCTCTTCCCAAGGTTCCTTCGGGATCACCGATGGTTTGATAGGTTCTTGACTGCGATCTTTGGTAGTAACTTGACAGTCAAAACAATGACCTATCATTTGGTCAATCATCGCATTCATGCCGGGGAACCAATACTTAGCCCTAAGCATCTGTTTCGTCTTGCTAGTTCCCAGATGTCCCAGCTTGTGGGCTGATCTGATGACTTTCTGCTGTAACTTCATCGGTAAAACAATTCTTTCCATTCTGAATATCAGACCTTGTGCTTCGTAAATTTCGTCCTTAATCGGGTAGAATGGTGCCAGGTCAGCATCCTTCTTGCTGGTCTCCCAATTACCTTTCCTGATAGTTTGGCTCAGTTTTTGCAAAGCTCTATCACGATGTGTTTCTTCTCTAATTCTGTCTAGCACCACTGCATGCTCCGTTTCAATGCTTGCCTTCAAAATCTTCTCAGTGTCATTGTTTCCAACAACTGGTAATGGGTGCCTTGACAAGAAATCTAGAGGGTCAGCCTCATCTTTACCAGGCTCGTATTTCATTTCAAAGTCCACATGCTGCATGCCCATCACCCATTTCTCGATTCGGGGGGTAAGCTTCGCCGTTGGCTTATTAAACAATGGCAGGAGTGGTTTGTGTGCAGTAATAATCGTAAACCTGGGTGCACCAAGAAGGTAGATAGAAAATCGATCCTTGGCCCATTTAACACATAAAGCATCCTTCTCTGTCTGGCTATACCTCTTTTCCACATCTGTCAGAGTACGACTTATGAAATGCACTGGTTGCCAGCCCCTGGCAGATTGCTGAAAAAGGCCAGCTGACAAACCTTCATTGTAACTAGCTTCGACTCTCACCATGGTTGGTAGCTTGGGGTTGAAGAATGCCATTGTATCCTTGCTGGAGATGTTGGCTTTCAATTCTTCAAATGCATCACCTTCCTCTCTCCCCAGTGAAACTTAGCCTCCTTGTGAATAAGCTCTCTCAGTGGTTTCGTGAGCGAAGCATACCGGGGTATAAATTTGGATAGATACCCAGTCATACCAAGGAAACTTCTTACCTCTGCCTTCGATTGAGGGGGTTTGCACTCATGGATGGCCTGTACCTTCTCCGGTGTAGGTCTTAAATCACCCTGGCAAAATTGATAACCATAGAAGGCGATTTGTTTCTGGCCAAATTCACACTTAGGCTCGTTGAAGGTGATTCCATATTCTTCAGCTTTCTGAAATACTGACTCCAGTGTTTCATTGTGTTCCTTCCAGTTGCTCGCTCCAATCAAGATGTCATCCCTCTGGTTAAGACATTGGGGAATGTCGCCAAAAATTCTGTACATTGCCTCATCAAATACATCTTGTGATGCCTTTGCGCCAAATACAAGCCTTTTAGGTCTAAAATTACCCCAGGGGGTACTGAAGGTAGCGACTGATCTCGATTCTGGGTGTAGTACTAGCTGGTGGTACCCCTGTCGGAGATCCAATTTTGTCCAGATAGTGCAATCATGGAACTTGTGAATGAAATCTTCCACTATTGGTGCTTGTGAGATCCGGCTCCTTTCCATGTACTGGTTCGGGACTGGTAAGTCAACACTCGCTCTGATCATGTGTGGTTCCAGCTGGTCCGATCGCAACCCTGCAAATCTCGGTTTCCGTTGCACCACCAAAGGGGAGCACCAGGTAACTGGTTCATCGTCAGGTACTTTCTCGAAGATATCTTCTTGAATGCCTAAGTCCAACCACTTTTTCAGCGGCTCTTGAAGATAGTATGGTACCTGCCTAGGTTTCTGTGCTACCGGCACCGCTCCGGGTTTCATATGGAATCGGCTTAGGATCTCCCCACCATTCTTCTTGTCTTCTATCTTGCCAATACCTTGAAATAAGTGGCTATTGTTGGTGATTAAATCTTTCATATCCTGTTCGCCTTCTGCCTGTTTAACAGTGTTAGCATTATGTCTCTCCACAGATATGGCCAGATCATTGGGCTCAGCGAAGCTGCCATCTGGTTGAATCTTCAGCATTCCTAATGCTATTAGTGTTTCCTTGCTAATCAGTGGAGGTGATTGGATCCTTCCAGACACTACAACAAATTTGGTCGGTTTCCCACACGTCTCATTACGAATCCCAGTTTGAAATTCTCCTTTGACCTCGAGTTTGTGCTGGAGAGTACGCAACTTGACATTACTGTTTGCAAGGATTGCCTTGTCATGTGTTCTGTGGCTGAATGCCTTAAACTGGTGTTCGTCCATAATATTAACATCCGCCCCACTGTCAGCTTCCATCAAGACATCCACGTCATTTAATCTCACCATAACAGTTCGATAATCATCACCATTTTTGCCAATCACTCTTATCTTCTTGGCCTGTTTTAAGTGTTCCACTGCCTGGCAGAAAAAATCATCATCCGAGCTCGTGGATTCTGCATCTTCAGTCGTTTTCTTAATTCTCCAACCGCTTTTCCTTTTATTTTGCTTCTGTCTTTTGAACTTGTGGCTACGAGTACTCTCAGATTTGCATACAGAGGAGAAATGGTTCAATTTGTGGCATTCACGGCATTTCTTACCATAGGCAGGGCAATCTTTTCCTTTCTCGTGGACTCCAAACAATCCACAATATTGACATTTGTGCTTTTTCCCAGGCCGCTGTGTTTCATTGGATCCATTGCTTTGTTGTTTGGGGTATTGCAGATCGGAATGCACACGAGAAACATTCTCACGGGAAACATTCTCACTTCCCATATCTTTCATTTGTCGCCCAATATCCTCCGTCTGGCTTGCTTCGGTCAGAAATCGTGTTAGATCCCACGTCTTGCTAATGGCTTTCTCAATCATCTTCTTGTTATCAATGGTTTGAATTATGTGCTCCAAAATTCTCTCGTCGAATGTAGCTCCAAACTCACATTCCTTCGCTTTCTCTCGCAGCCTTTTCAAAAATAACTACCTCGCATGATGCTTATTCTTCTTTGGAGTGAAGTGATCATTCGGCTTAGTACGCAACTTCAGGTACACATCTTCCACTTCTGGATCCGGTAGGCTCTTTTCTAATCGAGCTATCTCTTTCCCGCCGTAAATTATTATAGCATCCTTCTTATCGACGGCCTTCGTAATTCTGAAGTATCGGAATTCTCGCTCAATTCCCTCCAGCCATTCTTCCCATGCTTTGCCGACGCTGTTCGCTTCGTCGGGAATGATAAATGGCTGTGTTCGAAGGTTTCTAGTCTCTGTGACGACTTGAATCGCTTGTGCTGCTCCACTTGTTGCTGCTGTTTGTTCCGTCATAATTCTCTCTTGTTTTTCTCCTCGTCGCCAATGTAACACTCCAAAATCACTCGACCTCGATGTGTACACTCTAAAAGCACATGGTTTAATTCTAACACATAATTCATGTAAGTCACACTATATATATTATCTAACAACTACTTCGTGTACATCGCACAGGATATAACAGGAACGATTTTCTTTATTTGACAATTAATTAGCTTACAATTAATTACAGTTTGTCAAGACAGCTCTTAGATTTTACTGTAGTGTTTCACGTTGATTTTTGCCCATTTTAAATTAAATAATACATCTAAGTTGCGAACGTGACAATGTTACTCTTCACGCAAACGTTTGCAACTTGATACCTTTGTTTCCTCGCAAAGGTATGTAACCTGAAACTCTTGTTTTCTCGAAAACACACGGAAGATGTGCTTGCATTCTTTTCAGAGCTGGAGATAGATGGAAGAAAGTTGAATGTCAGAAGAAGAAATAGAAGAGGAACGATTTGCTTTATTTAACACGCAAATTTTCCTTTGACCGATAAAGAACGACTAATCTTATGATCAAATTGTCACGGAACAGCAGGTTCTGTTGCCACCTTTGGCGTTAACAATAAAACCGCTTAAATTTAAAATACACACTGACATTGATTAATACAACCGCGGAGCATTTCAATGAGAGGTATTGAAAGTAAACAGCGCTACTTGATCGAGATTATATCCTTCATCGGTGAACGAGTCCCGTCATGAACAATAGCCGATAACTTGTCAGCTCAAATTGAATTTACTCCCTTGTGAAAAACAAATTATCAAATTATCCTTTGTAACTAAAAAATAAAAATATCTCGTTTTATTTGCATACAACAAGAGCAAAACAATCGTCACCTGCACTTACTATTGTAAACGTTAGAACTGTTTCAAATCTACATACTTTCGTCTCCTCTAAAACATGTCTTAAGAACTAGAAGCGACGATTCGTGACCTCTAATTGAATTTACTCCTTGTGAAAAACGAAAGTATCAAGTTACCTTTGTAACTAAAAATAAAAATATCTCGTTCCATTTGTATACTACTAACTCACGAACTGTTTCAAACCTCAAGGCTCATCTCGTTCATAAAATCCTCAGCCTAACCCACAGAAAATGTCGAAGTAAACCCAATATATGAATACTTTCTCCCCTTTTAGAGGAGAATAAATATGGCCGTTCTCAACTCTATCGGGATCAAATCTTCTCACATACCATTTACTTTTACAACAAGAAATTTAATTGGCTGTTTACAGTAGATCCAATCTGATTGGTGTGACATACATACATCTCTCACTCACTCACTCACTCACTCACTCACTCACTCATCCATTGACCCGTCCATAACATACCCGACGCGCCGACTAAGAGGTATTTTTTTACAAAAAAATAACTCAAAGAATGAATAAAGCCGTGCATCTGAACTCGACAACGGAGTTTATCACACTAGCAATGCTAGAACGCATGTGTGTTACATGTTATGTTCTACCACAAGGGAAAGCACTCAACGTTTGTGGGTAGTCCCGTATGAAATGTATCTTTCACCTAACACATATAGTCGACTTTGACGCTAACTAATCTGCGCATGCGTTTGGAGCAAATTGCTTTTGTTCTTACCAGAATGGCACCACAAGGATAGCATGAGATTTGCAAAACCATATATAAATTTTTCTCATGTTACTACGGAGAGCAACGTAAGTACGATACCTTTTTCGTAATGCACTGGGGTACCTACCCCACCCAGCCCCCTTCCCGCAAGGCTAATTTATTAATTAAAATTAATCAATTAAACAAACATTAAACTTTACACCTTATGGCGTTACAGCCTTAGCGAACAGCAGCCCCCAAAATCATCCCAATAGTGCACTCTACACTAAAAATGGCCAACATATTGATTCGAGAGCATCCATGTGTTCTAATCGATTCAGGCGACACGTATGCAAATCGCGTTCGGAAAATTTCTAGCGTTTTGATTTCTTTTCTCACGTAGAAAGAGCGTGTTCGTCTGCTCGAGGTCGTTTTAGCTATTTCTGAACGAAAAGGTGTTTCTTTTCCAGTATAAGTGCTGTGATGAAACGAGATTTTCAAGATGTTCATCCCAAGAATTTGCTGGCTTTAAAGTAATTGTTTAGTTACAACTCTCTGAATATGTTGGCATTACCTGTTAACACGTAAAGGGAAATCTCTGAATTTTTCTCGTTATATGACTCCTACCAAGCCATGATCACACAGGTCACCAGGAGCTTTTTTATGTGACAAATACCCTTCACTCTTGTATTTACCTGTCTTTTTTCGCGATATTTTAAGATCGTGTGACCGCAAGTTTGTTTTTCACTTCTGAGCATGTGCAAGGTGTCGTAGCAGCGTCGTCGTAAGTGTCATCGTAGCGTAAAAGAAAAAGGGAACTGTCACAAAAGCCAAATCTTTGTTTGTGGGGGGCTCGGAAATTTCCCCCAAAAGATCTTTGCACAGAGAAAATGCCCAGACTTTTTGCCCCATCTTTTTCTCCTATTTGTGCAGATAGCCTGTGATCGATAAGCGGGGCCCACTTCTCAGCGGGGGGGTGGGGGGGATAATAACAACCGAGGTTTTCTCTTTCCTTTGAAAAAAGACATTCACCATTTTCATTTTATTTCGTTTCCGGGCGTCACTCTTCACACAGAAACCATTGATGATCACTGCAAACTTAAACTAGTGAGACAATCTCAGATAGTGCAGAGTGTAATTTACGGCTCTGATACAGTAATTACATAGGTCCCCACCCATGCCGATCTCTCCCTTAGTGGTCAACCTTTTATGAGCGGAATACGAACGGACAAAAACTTGATAAGACATAATCTTAGCAGTGTGTATGTTTCATGTTTGTCTTTTCTTTCAAGGCCCAAAAATAACTTCCAATTACCGTTTGTCAAGACGGTTTTGAAAGTCATTGCAGCAAATGTGTCAATTGTGCTTTTCACGCCAACGTTTGTAACTTGATACTTTTGTTTTCCTTGCCAATGTGTGCGACAATGTACCTTTGTTTCCAAGAAAATATAAGAAAGATGTGTATTTTTTTTTATTCACTGCTGGAGTTAAATGGAAAATAAAAGTGAAATATCTGCTGAAAAGTCGAAGAGGAACGATTTTGTTTTATTCAAAAAGGAAATTTTCATTTCACCGATAAACAAGAACTAATCTAATTCTCAAGTAGTCACGTCGAGTCACCGAAGAGTGCGTTCTAATTCTGTTGCCAGCGTTGGTGTTAACAATAAAACCAAGTCAAACTTAATACACAATGTTATCGAGTCACACAACTGCGGAGCGTTTCAACGAAAAATATTGAAGGTAGAGATCTTTACGTGACCGAAATTATATCCCACAGTCAACTCATCGGCTGATGAAATTAATTGGCGGCCGCGGAGTCTGCGGCAATAATGAAGTTTCTTTTGTCACAAATTTTACTAGTTTTATATGTAACTAACGCGGGAAAGTTTCGGCTGAATATGAACTTTTGGCTCTCTTTCACAGAAGAGGAAACAAACAAGCTGAGGAGCAGCAATTTGTTTCCGTTATTTATCTGAACTCTGGCAAACACCTTATAGTTATAAAACAGAAGACGACATTTCTTGAATCGAGCTTGGGAAGATTCCAGAAGATACGCAGTCACAGAAGCGTTCTTTGCACTAAAAAGAGGAGAACTGACGTTACTTGAAATATAGCTGCTATCCCCGGCCAAAACGAGAGTGTGGTATAACCCAAAAAATAAAAAAGCCCGCATTTGAACTCGAGAACGGAGTGTTTCACACTAGCAAAGTTAGAACGCATGCGTCTTACATGTTATGTTAATTCTACCACAAGGAAAAGCACCCAACGTTCATAACATGCTATTCTCGTTCCCAGAGACCGCGCTCCTTTTGGTCAGCACCAAGAATCGCGACCTTCAGGACCAACCTCTGGAAGGTCCAACACTGGAAGTCCGTGATTCACGGACTTCCCGTCATTTTGCGCATGCTCAGAGTCAAGTCTGACAAATCTGATTGGCTGAGAAAACGAAACGATTACTTTGCCAATGCTCAAAACATAGGCACGCAAGGCGAGCAAGAGTTATTTTTTTGTGTGTGTGAAGTCTCGGAGATAGGAGCATTCATGGAGCTGTTTACAGTAATGATTTGGTTAATTTGACAAGTTTTTTTGGCTGCGGTGTACAGCAAGAAAGGAACTGGGAATTCACGATGTACATACGATGTTACATCGGTAATGGTAAGATAGCTAAATAGTAAGCCATAAGATATTTGACTGAACAAACTACAGTAATTTGAGACGTCTCCAGATTAATGTAGATACCATCTTAATTTTTTTCTTTGATTCGTTCTCTGATGAAACTCACACTGTGATTGGTGTGACACGTGCACATGCATAACTCCCTCACTCACCGATCACATAGCCCTTCCAACCCCCAAAAGGAATTTTTGCTCAAAAATACTCAAGGTAAGAGACCATTTCGCATTTTATACGAGTCGCAAGTTTACCCTTTTTACACAACACAACACAACAACACTACTTCACTGAAAATTTAAAGAAAGAGAAAGAAACCTCTCAGACACATTGAAAGTCTGATTTAATTAAATTGCACTTTAACTTGGTGCCACGCAGTCTTCAAAGAACATTTGAGCAGTTTTGATACTTTTTACCTTTAAAAATATCGGACTGAAAAGAATGTCATAAAATGCCGTAAAAACCGTCCAGAAATGAAGACTTTTTTGTTTAATATCCTGGAAACAATAGCCGATAACTTGTCAGCTCTAATTGAATTTACTCCCATATAAAAAACAAAAGTGTTAAGTTACAATTTGTAACTAAAGATGGCAAACATCTCGTGGGAAAGAGTGGTGACGATTCGTCAGCTCTAATTGAATTTTCTCCCTTGTGAAAAACAACAGTGTCAAATTATCCTTTGTAACTAAAAAATGAAAATATCTCGTTATACTTGTATGCAACAAGAACAAAACAATCGTCAGTTGCACTTACTATTGTAACCGTTGGAACTGTTTCAAATCTAAATAGTCTGATCTCCTCTAAAACATGCCCTAAGAACTAGAAGCGACGATTCGTGACCTCTAATTGAATTTACTCCTTGTGAAAAACAAAAGTATCAAGTTACCTTTGTAGCTTAAAATAAAAATAGCTCATTGCATTTGCATACTACGAACTCACGAATTGTTTAAAACCTCAAGGCTCATCTCGTTCATAAAATCCTCAGCCTAACCCATAGAAAATGTCGAAGTAAGCCCAACATATGAATACTTCCTCCTCTTTTATAGAAGAATAAATATGGCCGTTCTAAACTGTGTCGGGATCAAATCTTCTCGCATACCATTTACCTTTACAACAAGAAATTTGATTGGCTGTTTATAGCAGATCCAATCTGCTTGGTGTGACATACATACATATCTCACTCACTCACTCATCCATTGACCCGTCCATAACATACCCGACGCGCCGACTAAGAGGTATTTTTTTTACCAAAAAAATAACGCAAAAACAAGTGTTAAGTTACCATTTGTAACTAAAAATAGCAATATCTTGTTCTGTTTGTTCAAACATTTCATGGGAACAAGTGGTGACGATTCGTCAGCTCTAATTGAATTTACTCCTTGTGAAAAACAAAAGTATCAAGTTACCCTTTGTAACTAAAAATAAAAATATCTTGTGCCGTTTGCATGCTACTAACTCATGAACTGCTTCAAAACTCAAGACTCATCTCGTTCATAACTAGCCACCATTACACTGAACATTATGCACTCTAAAACAACCCAATGTATGTATCTAACTGTCACACTCCGCTCCAAACCGGACTAAAAATCACAAACCGGCAACATACACGTCAGTCTTTAGTTTTCAATTACCAAAGTCCTTGTGTTTAATACAATAAAACGCCCAAGACTTCATATACCTCACTAAAGTTATCATGAACGAAAACAATTTCCTTTTTCTCCTACTGCAATTCGTGCTGGCTATTAATGTGAAAAAGCGAAAACCCTGATAACATTGAAGAGAAAAGATTTAGTTTCATCTCAAACGTATCTTCTCATTCCAGTGGTAAACAAGAACCATTATAATTGTAAATCGTCACAGAATAATATATTTTTGTTCTGTTGACCAAATTAATTGTAATCTCTTCGCTTTTCACAGTGAAACTTGTCAATGGATGCTGACATTGACTACACGCCCGGAACACTTACTACGAACCCTGCAGCAATATTTAGGTTTCAATACAACATGTAAACGATTTGAACTTGGTCGTAACCTTATCAAATTCCCAGTAGTGCATTCCGCTCCCCTAAAATACAATTGTTCCTATCATTCAAATCTTAAACCTAGTAGCAGAGCGGCTAAGACTCATTTAATTGAAAACTTTATCTAATGGGAAAAGCTCACCCTTCATTGAATGCTCATAGTTATATGCCAAACACTATGTTTCTCTGACTGATTATCCAAATGCAAATATTTATCAAAACCGCCCACAAAATCCTCGCCTCAGTCGAAATAAGCCCAATACATGAATAATTCCTCCTCTTGTGACATACATACATCTCTCACTCACTCACTCACCCATTGACCCGTAACAAACCCGACGCGCCGACTAAGAGGTATTTTTTCTACAAAAAAATAACTCAAAAATTGGACCTTCTCAGAGGTCGCGATTCTTGGTGCTAACCTAAGGGAGCGCGGCCTCTGGGGACGAGAATGCTAAGAAATAGTCGACTAATAATCTGCGCATGCATTTGGAGCAAATTTCTTTTGTTCTTAAGAGAAAAGCACCACAAGGATAGCATGAGATTTGCAAAACCATATATATATTTTTGTCAAGTTGTAAAATATAGCAACGTAAGCATGTCGCGTTTTGCGAAATGCACACGGGTACCTATTAGTCTATCAGCTCAGGTGGTTATATGGCTCACTTAAGGGGAACAAACGAAACTTGTATACTCCTAATCTTTGACTATTAAGGTGGCTCAACACAGTCTTTGATACCTGTGTTTCATTCACCATTTTCTCTCAAACCCTTGATCCTTTGGTCGCCAAAAATGGCAGCAGGCAAGTTAACAACACAAACTTCGGTTTTTTGATAGTTAAGCTGACGTGTGTGCCGTTGCCATGGCAACATGACTTCGTTTAAAAAGGCCTTTAAAATCGGTTTTGTTTATTTGCAGAAAATCTCGTCATTAGATTTTCTTTATAATATGCGTGTAACAAGCTTGTAACGATAGTCACAAGTTAAAACTACTTAACTAACAATTTAACAGAGAGATCTTTAATTATTCCTTCTTGAAGGTTCACTGGAATATCTAGAATTTATTTTGTTAAAGTTCAATTTTTTTTTTCAATACTCCAGTTACTTACTTCGTAAAGTATTTTCGTGCCAAATTTCGTGAAGTTCTAATGAGTGGTTCTCGAGAAATAGGCGTATTTCCGAGAGTGCAATTTTTCATTCAATCGCAATTTTTTGACTTACTACGCATGCGCTGCGTTTAACTGGGTTCTTTCGGTAACAGAAAAAGCTGAAAATTGCTGGGTTCTTTGCATCGTTACCTTTTCCAACATACCTTTGTAATAAAAGACTAAAGCCATCAATACACTGCGTTCAATTATAGAGAAAAATAGCACAGAAAGTGAGTAAATAAAATGATCGCTCTATTGACGGCATGTTTGTTTTTTGCAATCCTTGTGCGCGCGCTGAATTGCATCAGCAAAAGCGCGTGCGAAAACTGTGTTCGGCCATCTTAAGCATTATAAAAATGTATGATAGCAAGGATAGAACGGCAACTTTCACTTTGTAAATCGAATTTTAAATTTACCCCCAATACCCTCCTTTTGGTCGCCATCTTGGAATGCTAAAAAACATTGAAAAATGTTATTTTGCTATGTTTCTTTTCTTAGAGGCACACGATATTTTGCCTAGACGTATATTGGGAATAATTATCTTAGATATTATTTCAATATTGTCTGTGGTTGTTCAAGCTATGATTACGTCATAAATTACGTCACAATGGCTGCCATTTTGTTTTCTAGTTTGTGTATTCAACCTCTCTTTTAACCATCTGAAATAACTAAATTACCACCAAGGTGCTTCACATCACAGTACTAGAAAAACACCTTTTCTACGTTAAGTTAATTAAGCACACTACGCCGTGAACCAATATACCATAACTCAACGTATATACATGTAACTGAGTTCACAATTCAATTTAGAACTCGAACCCGATCATATAACGCCCTTTGTCCGGCACTGCTGTCACTTGAATTTGGATCTATAACTTCTCAAACTCACAAACAATTCATTAAGCCTAAACACGGTAAATCATGAACGTGACGGTGTTTGGATATCTGATTGTTTTAGCAGGTATTTCTACGATTTTATTTTTCTGTTTCTCCTTAGTTTTAGTTCCGATCGAGAAGTTCTATTAAACACTCAAGATTCTGTTTGAGCACCTTTCCAAACGCCTCTAAAATTGTCAAAAATACTCCGCTACTAGCGTTGCATTTCAACTGTCTTCTCTGTAGTGACAGCTCCCTTCCAGATTGCTGCTTGATTATTTGCTCTTGTAACGCGACGTCATAGAGATGACTGGCATAGCATCAAAGCGTCTTGCTAGACTTTCCCGCCTCCAATTCTCGCCGTACCTCAGACGTACCTTTCACTGTATTGGAGAGTTAGAAGCTGAACTGCTTACCAGAGAGTGTCAACCTGTGATCGTGTGTACGCCAATTAGGACTTTCATGAAGTAGTGCTTGTCAATGCAGCTGTTAATAACTAAAGAAATTTCATCATTCTGGTCTTTCCACCTCTTCCATTCTTCATGTAGCACATTCCAACGTTTTGGCTTTGAACAACCAATAGGACAACGATATCAGCGTCAGAGTGGATGACGCACCTGCCTCCCACGTACCAAGCATGGAGAACCATACTCGTATCAGCCTCTTCGTGATTACACCCTATCTCAGGAACTGGTTTGCATGTCACTGCATCTTAGTCTCTAGCACTGATCTTCGGTTGTCACGCACATGATCCGGTCAGTTAGCCTGCCTCAGAATGCTTCTTTCTTCCACTGTGACACGAGGGAATTGGCAATGCAAGGCTTGTTTGCGGTGACACTGAAAAGCTTGATCCCTGACTTCGCAGTATTAGGCTACGAGTACTCCCTCTTTTGCATAGTCCGTTGAGCAAGACCATAGACCGTAAATAAACCGCGAGGAAAAAATGGCCTTGTGAAATCCTTGGGGCGTCCCAAGGATTCGCGCGCACAGGAGTTCGCGCGGCCATTTTTTCTCACCGTTTTCTCTTGCGTCACGCACTGCAGACTAAGCGAAAGAGGGACTACTCGTATCCTATCGAAGTATAGGCAAAAAGTATGTTACTGTACTGTTCACCGTCAGAGGTAGACACTCTTTAAAATCTTTCACTCAACATTCTTGACCGATATCGCGCGATGCATGTTGAACACTACGTATACGTCCACGTGCCTGTTGCCGGTGCTCATTACTAACTCAAACACTCTCTTAGCGACTACATGAAATCTCCCTCCAGGGGACGGGATATTCAACTTCTGCAAGACCACCACCACTGGTTGCGTTCTCGGGGTATTTCTCGGTAACTGTGATGAATCACTCTAGCTGTTGGGAGAGTTTGGCTTTGCGCAGTTGTTTTTCGCGTGAGTCCACAAGGATTAGCAAGAGACAAAGAGAGTGGATGAATTTGTCCGACAAGTGCCATCAGAGCAAATACATCACAATCCATACGAGGAGGAAGTACTACATCCTAGTTGCGAACCCTACGCACAGCCTAAAGATCCTTAAAAGACTTCAGCTTGGCTTTCTTCAATGGATCTAAGTAATCTGAAGTGGGATTATATGAGCAATGGTCGTTACAAAGTCATTCACTGTCTTCTTTACCTTGCTCGCTTTGCCTGCAATAAGTCATCACTTACTTCTGTTCTCGCTTTGATACCACGGCGTGGACAAGCTCGTTAGTGCTGCATCTTGTTTCCATGGCTAGGTGATAGCATCCTTGAGCTGATCCACCAGCTTTCCTACAGCTTTGATGTCTTCTTTGATACTACTGGAGTCAAATCCTTATGGATGTAGGTCTGTGATGAAGTAGTAGCCAAATACTCGTGAAGAAGCTTCCTGGGCTAAGCTAGGACCCTAAGAACTGCATACAATGCATTCATCCAACATTGAGCAGATCATGCATGGTGCAGAGGAAACACTTTCGCACTTTTGTTAGTGAGACCGCATGTTTGGGAACTGGGGCTGGATGTAGGAAACCGGCAATGAATTTGAGGGCTTTGTCTCAGCAAACTTGCAATTTATACAAATATTTTATGTACTTGCCCTCTTTCCATGGAATAATTTGAGAACTGTACCCCACAATGTTTTTGCAATGATTATAGGTGCAAAATGATCATATTTTGACCGATAATCAGGCTTTGTGACATCACTTATGATGTCATGTACTTATAATTCAAGCACTAGAACAAATGGCTATCATGTTTGTAGTTCCGGTACGTTTAAAATTTGCATTTGAAACACGATTTGTTCACATTAAAGGAATACAAACCACTTTGGAGACTTCCCCAAAAATCCAAGATGGCGAAAAAAGAAGGGTATGTGAGGCAAAATTCTAAATTCGATTTACAAAGAGAAAGTTACTGTTCTATCCTCGCTATCATACATTTTTATGATGCCTAATAGTCAAAGATTAACATAAGACATGTTTCGGCTGTTCCCCTCAAGTGAGCCATAAACCCAAATTTTCGGCGCTCAGCTGATGGACTTTATTGTTACCCCACCCAAGCCCCTTCCCTTTAAAGCTAATTTATTAATTGAAATTAAATAATTAAACAAACATTAAAGTTTACACCTTATTGTGTTGGTGAATTAGTGAGTTAGTGCGTTAGTGGTTAGTGCCTTACCGAACAGCAGCCCCGTAAACCATCCCAATAGTGCACTTTGCACTAAAAGATGTGTATTTTTTTACTCACTGCTGGAGATAAATGGAAATTAAAAGTGAAATATCTGCTGAAAAGTCGAAGAGGAACGGTTTTGGTTTATTCAAAACGGAAATTTTCATTTCACCGATAAACAAGAACTAATCTAATTATCAAATAATCACGTCGAGTCACGGAAGAGTGCGTTCCTATTCTGTTGCCAGCTTTGGTGTTAACAATAAAACCACGTCAAACTAATACACAATGCTATCAAGTAACACAACTGTGGAGCGTTTCAACGAGAAGTATTGAAGGTAGAGATCTTTACTTGACCGAATTTATATCCCACAGTCACCTCATCGACTGATGAAATTAATTGGCGGTTTCAGTAAGTGTGGCGAAGTCTGCGGCAATAATAACGAAGTTTGTTTTGTCACAAATTTACTAGTGCATTACGTAAAACGAGACATTCTTACGTTGCTTTCGTTGATAACTTGACAAATATATATACTTGGTTTTGCAAATCTCATGCTGTCCTTGTGGTGCTATTCTCTTAAGAACAAAATAAATTTGCTCCAAACGCATGGGCAGATTAGTTAGCGTCAAAGTCGACTATATCTTAGCATTCTCGTCCCCAGAGGCCGCGCTCCTTTTGGTCAGTTCCAAGAATGGCGACTGTTATGTTAATTAACTTTAAACCTGTCATGAGTTACGTAACCCAGAACTGTCATGGAATCTATTAATATTCGTTTTCGTTCTAAACCGCGTGTTGTAATTTTCTTGTCAATTACAGTTTAGTCGTTGCGTATTTTAACCTTTAAAAGGTCATTTCTTAAAGTGGAGTCGTTTCGCGTTTGAAGAACACAACAGTTGGCGACGAGGATGCCGGATACACCGGAGGATCAGCGCAGCCTAGCATCGTTGTACATCCATCGTGTTTAGGGCGTATGGAAGAGTTTACGCCGGGCAGCGATTGGAAAGATTATGTGAAGCGACTCGAAATGTTCTTCGAAGATAAGAGTGAGCCGACAGCTAAGCGTGTACCGAGCATACTTACCTTGATGTTTAGTAAAATGTATGCTTTGTTGAGGTCCATTTCAGCGCCGAGGAAACCGAAAGAATTAAATTTCACGGATTCGTGGATACTCTGACACAGCATGTGGATCCAAAACCGATAATTATCGCACAAAGATACAAGTTCCATAAAGCCGAACAGGAAGAGTCGGAAACTGTTAGGCAGTACCTCGCCAGGCTACAAAAGTTAATGGAGACCTACGAATTTGGCCCATATCGCGAGGAAGCCATTCGAGACCGGTTTGTTTATGGTTTGCGTTCACAGTAACGCAAGTCACTGGCTGAAGCGACGTTGACATTACAAACCGCAGTGGAGAAAGCCTGTGCTAGTGAGTTAACGGAAAAAGAAGCCTCAGGATTTCATGGTTCCTCCGGTTCTGTCCTCGTGTACCGGTTCACAAGAACCAATACAAAAGACCCAACAATGTTCAACAGCTAAGCAAAGGTTCGTAAAGAAAGGAGTACAATGGTTATTCTCTGTGTGTACCGGTACACCAGGACACAACCGTTCCTCCCATGATGTTAAGAAAGTGGAGGGAACTTTTCCCGAATGTTTGAGGTGTGGTAAAACCAATCATTCTGTGGAAAAATGTTTTTATTGGAAAGCACAGTGTCATGGATGCCAGAAGTTGGGCCACATCAAAACCAAGTGTCCGGAGAAGCGTGCACCGAGAGCCAAGGGAGGAGAAAGTAAGAAAAGTAGGGAGAAGAGGAAAAGGAAACCTGGTGGAATCCATAGCATTGAACAAACGGTGACGATGACCGAACCACTGGATAAAACCGCCTGGCCTATGTTTACCGTAGTCGATTCTCAGGGAAGATGTAAAGAACTGATCGTGCCAGTACTGATTGATGTTAAGTCAGTGGACTTGGAGCTGGATACTGGTGCCTCTGTGACGATCATTCTGAACTATGTTTGGTCTGGTGTATTGGCAGCGAAGTCTTTGCAGCAAACTGACGTGAAACTGAAGAGTTATTCAAAGCATGAAATCCCAGTTCCTGGGGAGGCCAAAGTCCGGGTGTCGTATGGTGATCAACAAGCCTGCCTTTTAGTTATTGTCACTGCCGGTGATGGTCCAGCACTTATGGAACGAAATTGGTTCTCCGTTCTTAGACTTGACTGGAAGCAGATCAAGCAGAATTCCCTGGAACCGTGCGACAAAGTGGAAACTCTGGTTTCTAAGTACGCATCACTGTTTTATGGGGGCCTGGGGCCTGTTTCTCGAAAGACCCGGTACATTATCGGGCCCGGTAAATCACCCGGTAAGTCCCCTTAAACTTTTCGGGTGTTTCTCGAAGCTCCCGTTATTTTCGATCCCGTTAATTTTTCCGGTAACTTGCCCGGTAATTTACGGGAGGTCGTGACCTCCCGTAAAGTTACCGGGAGGTCACAAATGTTGCAAAACCAAACAAAATGGCGGCCGGGGGCGGACTTTTTTGTTTCACGGTCTTATCAAGGACGCCCCTTTCTAGCCGATATGGCTGACTGCGAAGTCATTGAACGATTTCGGCTCTCACGAGCGAGAATACAGTGGCTCGTTATGGAGCTAAAGGGGGAATTGGAGAGAAACACGGCGAGAAGCTGCCCGCTGGCTCTGGAAACCTAGGTAGATATAATTGTTTTGTTCAATGTCGAGGAAAAGGTTGTTGTTATTCATCGTGGTAGATGCAATAATAAAGTGTATTATCGTTTGTCTCACGATGTAGTCACTTGAGATGTAGATCTACATCTCAAGTGACTACATCGTGAGACAAACGATAATACACTTTATAATTGTTTTGTTGTTTTATTTTTCACAGTTTGAAGGCGTTTGCATGGAAGCGTTATACTAGTAGTAATCAGAGATTATGAGAGTGCGTTCGACGCTCTCACTTTAATATATAATTATATATCGTAAATAAATGATTTCACTAGCTGACTTTCAACCTTTGTCTATTGCTAAAATCAACATTTTTCAGCAGCAACCGAGGTTTTACAGTCAGATATGCATAGTGTCAAAGTCCATGCTAGTGAAGAGGTCACGATTTGTTGATACGTTGCGTGACGCTGCCAGTTTCTGTAGTCTCTCAAGTTTTATAGAATATTTAAATTACGTACATTATTCTAAGTTAGCATTTGCAGTCGCGTGCTCGTTTCGCGACTGATTCGAGTATTTCCCCTGATGAATAAAGTGGTCTTATGGATCTTGCCTTCCGAGTACTTTTCCACTGATTCCAAACAATCAAATTTCGACCGGATAAAGACTGAGCTATCTGTCGCGACTGGAACTAATCAACAAATGCAATCAAAATGTAGCTGTTCCCACGGTTATAATCCCAAAGCCAAGTCGTGTTAATAAACAAGGACAATTCCCTCAGATTGCGATAAATGCTGCCGTCGAAGCGTTTAAATTCGCCAAAATCTAACGCTGAGAGCACATAACAGCGAGGCGTACGGCGACTGAATGGAAAGAAGTAAAAAAAAGATCCATCGGAAAGACGAGCTCACATACTCGCATGTTCGCCTCATGTCTTATCACATGTCTTAACATTAAACAGTACCAGTTTACTGGCCGTGACATGCCCCTGCAAAAATCAAGCGGGGTGGCCATTTTGGTGTCCTTACAGGAATGTGGTCTTTTTCGGCCTAGAACCGTGCACAGAGAAACCAACTCCGAAAAGCCACAGGTCAAAAATAGGTTTGCGTTCCACTTCGTCGAACGCAATAACTCTGAAGTTCTATTTTATTGTTTTTCAAAACCAAGAAACGGCGGGAAAAAATTAATGAATAGATAAACACTGTCCACAGGCCCCAGTTCTTAAGCCGGATGGCACCGTGAGGATCTGTGGTGATTATAAGGATTATAAGGTTAACCCTGCTTTGGATGTGCCTGAGTACCCCATGCTTACTGCTGAGGAATTATTTACGCAGCTGAATGGTGGTCAGAGTTTCTCCAAACTAGATTTTTCCTCGGCATATCAGCAAGTGCTGTTGGATGAAGAATCCAGGCAGTATGTTACGATTAATACTCATATGGGACTTTTCCGTTATACGCACCTACCGTTTGGAATGGCGGCAAGTCCAGCCATTTTTCAGCAAACAATGGACTCTATATTGAGTGGCCTTAACCCTGTGAATACCAAACTTTCGCCAAAAAATACCGTTTTAACCATTTAGTCAGGTTTTTTGCCTGCCATGACGCTAAGTAAGCCTACGTTTTGCTAAGAAAGCTCTTTTACCAAAAGGAGAGATTTTTCGAGGATTAGGTATAAAATTGGGCAATATTTCAATTCTGGGCAAGGGCCATTAACCGTTCTCAATTTTGTTTGTAGCCCCTTTCCTTTCTTTTTTTCTCAGGCCTTTTACTCTGGCTGCCTTTTGCGTTGCATGTGTTTTCTGGCTGCCGTGAAAAGTTGGATGTTAATTATGGGCGAAGCCTAGAAATGGACCTTGATCAATGATAGGCAGAGAGGACCATTTTACCACCGTTTTTGCAAACTGATAACGTTGTTTTTCGTTTTGCGATGTCGGAATGTCGTCGATATCTAAACGTGACCATTGTAGGGAAAGGCCCAGCCCAGTACTACCATCTGCTTATCAATAATATCTGGTGATATTTAAATTGATGACGTCACAAGTGGTACAAAGAGCACGACCATTAAGTGGCCGTATATGGCTACTTGGGCGTCAAAGGGTTAATGGAGTTGGTGGTATCCTGGATGACTTAATCGTAACTGGTCCAAACGACAAAGAGCATCTTATCAATCTGGAAAACAATCTGGGTGTGAAATTGAAAAAGCCAAAGTGCGTGTTTATAAAGCCTTCGGTTGAGTATTTCGCGTTCGGGAAGATAAAATTGTTTAAGCATGCACAGAGTAATCGTTTCGTATTCTCAGCTAATCAGATTTGTCAGACTTGACTCTGAGCATACGCAGAGTGACGGAAAGTCCGTGAATCGCGGACTTCCGGTGTTGGCCCTTCCCAGAGATTGATCCCAGAGGTCGCTATTCTTGGTTCTGACCAAAAAGAGCGCGGCCTCTGGTACAATTAACATAACATGTAAGACGCATGCGTTCTAGCTTTGCTAGTGTGATAAACTCCGTTCTTGAGTTCAGATGCACGCTTTTTTTATGTTTTGAGTTATACCACACTCTCGTTTTGGCCGCGGATAGTAGCTATATTTTAGGTAACGTCAGTTCTCCCTTTTTAGTGCAAAGAACGCTCCTGTGACTGCGTATCTTCTGGAATCTTCCCAAGCTCGATTCAAGAAATGTTGTCTGCTGTTTTGTAACTATTAGGTGTTTGCCAGGGTTCAGATAAAGAATGGAAACATATTTCTTCTCCTCAGCTTGTTTGTTTCCTCTTTTATGAAAGAGAGCCAAAAGTTCATATTCAGCCGAAACTTTCCCGCGTTAGTTACATGTAAAAACATAGTCACGCAAGGCGTGCGAGAGTTAGTTTTTGCGAACTAAAAGTCTCTCGAGAACATTCATGGGACTGTTTACAGTAATGATTTGGTCAATTTGACAAGTATTTTTGGTTACGATGTACAGCAAGTAAGAAACTGGGAATGTACAATCTATATACGATGTTACATCAGTAATGTTAAGATAAGAAAATAGTAAGCTATTAAAGTTTGCTTAAAAAAAGTATGGTCAGTGGTTTACATTGAACGTAGAAACAGGCTAACTGAAGGACTTGGTCTTATTCATTTTAAGTTTTCGTTAGAGAGTATGGATAAAACGAAACAATACTACTTCACCAAAAAATAGAGCAAAAAAGAAAAACATAGGCACGCAAGGCGTGCAAGAGTTATTTTTTTGCGAAGTCTCGCAGATAGGAGCATTCATGGAGCTGTTTACAGTAATGATTTGGTTAATTTGACAAGTTTTTTTGGTTCCGATGTACAGCAAGAAAGAAACTGAGAATTTATGATGTACATACGATGTTACATCGGTAATGGTAAGATAGCTAAATAGTGAGCCATAAAATGTTTGACTGAACAAACTACAGCAATCTGACACATCTCCAGATTAATGTAGGTACCATTTTATTTTTTTCTTTGATTCGGTCTTAGATACAAACCACACTGTGACTGGTGTGACACGTGCACATGCATAACTTCCTCACTCACCGATCACATAGCCCTTCCAACCCCCAAGAGGAATTTTTGCTCAAAAATACTCAAGTTAAGAGACCTTTCCGCATTTTATGCGAGTCCTAAGTTTACCCTTTTTACACAACGCAACACAACACTACTTCACCGAAAATAGGAAGAAAGAGAAAAAAAACCTCTCTGACACATTGAAAGTCTGATTTAATTAAATTGCACTTTAACTTGGTGCCACGCAGTCTTCAAAGAACATTTGAGCAGTTTTGATACTTTTTCCTTTAAAAATATCGGACTGAACAGAATGTCATAAAATGCCCATCTAATAAAAATAAACTGCTACTGCAGAGACGTACAAACCGTTCAGAAATGAAAGCTTTTTTTTGTTAAATATCCTGGGAACAATAGCCGATAACTTGTCAGCTCTAATTGAATTTACTCCCATATAAAAACAAAAGTGTTAAGTTACCATTTGTAACTAAAGATAGCAAACATCTCGTGGGAAAGAGTGGTGACGATTCGTCAGCTCTAATTGAATTTTCTCCCTTGTAAAAAACAACAGTGTCAAACTACCCTTTGTAACTAAAAAATAAAAATATCTCGTTATATTTACATGCAACAAGAACAAAACAATCGTCAGTTGCACTTACTATTGTAAATGTTAGAACTGTTTCAAATCTAAATAGTCTCGTCTCCTCTAAAACATGTCCTAAGAACTAGAAGCGACGATTCGTGACCTCTAATTGAATTTACTCCTTGTGAGAAACAGAAGTATCAAGTTACCTTTGTAACTAAAAATAAAAATAGCTCATTGCATTTGCATACTACGAACTCACGAACTGTTTCAAACCTCAAGGCTCATCTCGTTCGTAACTAAAATCCTCAGCCTAACCCACAGAAAATGTCGAAGTAAGCCCAAGATATGAATACTTCCTCCTTTTTTATAGAAGAATAAATATGGCCGTTCTAAACTGTGTCGGGATCAAATCTTCTCGCATACCATTTACCTTTACAACATGAAATTGGATTGGTGTGACATACATACCTATCTCACTCACTCACTCACTCACTACTAGTTAATAGTAGTTAGTACTAGTACTAGTAGTTAATAGTAGTTAGTTAATACTAGTTAGTTTGTACTAGTTAATGTTAAACCTTTATTGTAAACAGGCCAATACGTCCCTTTGGAGAGTAAGGCGCAATAAAGATATACTATACTATACTATACTATACTATACTATACTATACTATACTATACTATACTATACTATACTATACTATACTATACTATACTATACTATACTATACTCACTCACTCACTCACTCATCCATTGACCCGTCCATAACATACCCGACGCGCCGACTAAGAGGTATTCTTTCTTACAAAAAAAAATAACTCAAAAACCTGACACATTGGAAGTCTGATTTAATTAAATCGCATTGACGCCACGCAGTCTTCAAAGAACATTTGAACAGTTTTCATACTTTTTACCTTCAAAAATGTCGGACTGAAATGAATGTCGTCAAATAAAACTATTAAACTCCTACTGCAGAGACGTAAAAACAGTCTAGAAATGAAAGCTTCTTTTTAGTGCAGAGTGCACTATTGGGATGGTCATGGGAGCTGCCTGCCGTTAAGGCACTATGGCAATATGGCCCTATTGCGCTAAGGCGTAAACTTTAATGTTTGTTTAATTAATTAATTTCAATTAATTAATTAGTCTAGAGGCAGGAAGTGGTTGGGGGGGGGTGGGAAAGGTACATGTGTACTCTACGCAAAACACGTTTCATCACCATCAGTTAGGTATGAACATCGCGAAGCTATATATTTGTTTCAGGTAACCCCTTGCTCTCCTTGTGGTACCATTCTCTTTAGAACAAAACTAATTTGCTCTACACACATGTGTAGATTAGTTAGCGTTCGTAGCTTCTATATTAGGTGGAGGATACATTGCATACGGAATCACGCTCAAATGTTGAGTGGTTTTCCTTATGGTAGAACTCAACATGTAAGACGCATGCGTTCTAGCATGGTTAGTGTTATACACTATCTTTCCACGTGGTATTTTAAATGTCATGTCATGTGACCAAAGACGGCAGTTATTTTTCAGGTATCGCCAATTGTCCCTTTTTAGTGCAGAGTGCACTATTGGAATGGTTATGGGGGTTGCCTGCCGCTAAGGAACTAAGTCGCTATGGCGCTATGGCACTATGGCACTATGGCCCTATGGCGCTAAGGTGTAAACTTTAATGTTTGTTTAATTAATTAATTTCAATTAATTAATTAGTCTAGAGGCAAGGAAGTAGTGGGAATAGGGTGGGAAAGGTACATGTGTACTCTACGTAAAACACATTCCATCGCCGTCGCTTAGCTTTGAACATCGCAAACCTATATATTTGTTTCAGGTAACCCCTTGCTCTCCTTGTGGTACCATTCTCCTTAGAACAAAACTAATTTGCCCTAAACGCATGCGTAGATTAGTTAGGGTTCGTGGCTTCTATATTAGGTGAAGGATACATTGCATACGGAATCACGCACAAATGTTGAGTGGTTTTCCTTATGGTAGAGCTCGACATGTAAGACGCATGCGTTCTAGCATTGTTAGTGTTATACACTATCTTTACACGCAGTATTTTATATATCGTGTCATGTGACCAAGGACGGCAGTTATTTTTCAGGTAGCGCCAATTGTCCCTTTTTATTGCAAAAGTGAAACGTTACTGTGGCTGCGTAGCTTTTAGAATTACAAACAGGTCGGTTCAACAAATATCATCTGCTGTTTTCAATCTACAATAGTGTGCTTGTCAGGGTTCAAATATATTGCTTCTCCTCAGCGACTTGTTTATTTCTTGCCTTAATTGTGTCTGTAAGAGAGACCAAAAAGTTCTCAAGTTAGTGGCGTTAATACTCCGCAAATTGTAAATTTGTAACAAAAGAAACCAGGAAAATGCTCAAATATTGCTGCAGACGCCGTGGCACCTAATGAAAGCGCAAATTAATTTAATCAGTCTTTGAGGAGACTCATTCATATCGGCCAAGTAGCGCTGTTTATCTTCAATACTTTTCGTTGAAAAGCTTCTCAGCCATCAATATCGTTGTGTGTTAATTTTGAATTGTTTTATTGTTAACAACAAAGGTGGCAACAGAAAAAGAAAGTGGTATTTCGTGACTATCTGATAATTAAATTAGTTCTTGTTCATCGGTAAAAATTTGCATTTTTAGTAAAACATCGTCTCTGTTCCGTTTCTTCATCGCTACATCAGATATTTAACTTTCTTTCATTTATCTCCAAAAAACAAGGACATCTTCCGTATGTTTTGGAGAAAACAGGGGTTTCATATTACGTGGCTTTGCGAGGAAAACAAAAGTATCAAGTTACAAAGTTGGCGTGAAGAGCTAAATTGTCACGTTTGCTGCTTCAGCGTATTGTTGAATTTAAAATGAACGAAAATCAACTTAAAGCACCAGTAGTAATTAATTTGTGCGTAATGTTTGGACCTTGAATGAAAATACAACCTTGAAACATACACACTGCAAAGGGGAAAAGCCGTAGCAGACTACCAAGGTAGACACAAACCGGAAGTGAACCGAGTAGGGGTGAGTACTTATGGGACTACTGTATCAGAGCTATCAATTGCGCTCTGCACTATCTGAGATTGTCTCACTAGTTAGTGCAGAGTACACTATTGGGATGGTTATGGGGGTTGCCTGCCGCTAAGGAACTAAGGCGCTATGGCGCTATGGCACTATGGCCCTATGGCGCTAAGGTGTAAACTTTAATGTTTGTTTAATTAATTAATTTCAATTAATTAATTAGTCTAGAGGCAAGGAAGTAGTGGGAATAGGGTGGGAAAGGTACATGTGTACTCTACGTAAAACACATTCCATCGCCGTCGCTTAGCTTTGAACATCGCAAACCTATATATTTGTTTCAGGTAACCCCTTGCTCTCCTTGTGGTACCATTCTCCTTAGAACAAAACTAATTTGCCCTAAACGCATGCGTAGATTAGTTAGGGTTCGTGGCTTCTATATTAGGTGAAGGATACATTGCATACGGAATCACGCACAAATGTTGAGTGGTTTTCCTTATGGTAGAGCTCGACATGTAAGACGCATGCGTTCTAGCATTGTTAGTGTTATACACTATCTTTACACGCAGTATTTTATATATCGTGTCATGTGACCAAGGACGGCAGTTATTTTTCAGGTAGCGCCAATTGTCCCTTTTTATTGCAAAAGTGAAACGTTACTGTGGCTGCGTAGCTTTTAGAATTACAAACAGGTCGGTTCAACAAATATCATCTGCTGTTTTCAATCTACAATAGTGTGCTTGTCAGGGTTCAAATATATTGCTTCTCCTTAGCGACTTGTTTATTTCTTGCCTTAATTGTGACTGTAAGAGAGACCAAAAAGTTCTCAAGTTAGTGGCTTTAATACTCCGCAAATTGTAAATTTGTAACAAACGAAACCAGGAAAATGCTCAAATATTGCTGCAGACGCCGTGGCACCTAATGAAAGTTCAAATTAATTTAATCAGTCTTTGAGGAGACTCATTCATATCGGCCAAGTAGCGCTGTTTATCTTCAATACTTTTCGTTGAAAAGCTTCTCAGCCATCAATATCGTTGTGTGTTAATTTTGAATTGTTTTATTGTTAACAACAAAGGTGGCAACAGAAAAAGAAAGTGGTATTTCGTGAATATCTGATAATTAAATTAGTTCTTGTTCATCGGTAAAAATTTGCATTTTTAGTAAAACATCGTCTCTGTTCCGTTTCTTCATCACTACATCAGATATTTAACTTTCTTTCATTTATCTCCAAAAAACAAGGACATCTTCCGTATGTTTTGGAGAAAACAGGGGTTTCATATTACATGGCTTTGCGAGGAAAACAAAAGTATCAAGTTACAAAGTTGGCGTGAAGAGCTAAATTGTCACGTTTGCTGCTTCAGCGTATTGTTGAATTTAAAATGAACGAAAATCAACTTAAAGCACCAGTAGTAATTAATTTGTGCGTAATGTTTGGACCTTGAAACATACACACTGCAAAGGGGAAAAGCCGTAGCAGACTACCAAGGTAGACACAAACCGGAAGTGAACCGAGCAGGGGTGAGTACTTATGGGACTACTGTATCAGAGCTATCAATTGCGCTCTGCACTATCTGAGATTGTCTCACTAGTTAGTGCAGAGTACACTATTGGGATGGTTATGGGGGTTGCCTGCCGCTAAGGAACTAAGTCGCTATGGCGCTATGGCACTATGGCCCTATGGCGCTAAGGTGTAAACTTAAATGTTTGTTTAATTAATTAATTTCAATTAATTAATTAGTCTAGAGGCAAGGAAGTAGTGGGAGTAGGGTGGGAAAGGTACATGTGTACTCTACGTAAAACACATTCCATCGCCGTCGCTTAGCTTTGAACATCGCAAAGTTATATATTTGTTTCAGGTAACCCCTTGCTCTCCTTGTGGTACCATTCTCCTTAGAACAAAACTAATTTGCCCTAAACGCATGCGTAGATTAGTTAGGGTTCGTGGCCTCTATATTAGGTGAAGGATACATTGCATACGGAATCACGCACAAATGTTGAGTGGTTTTCCTTATGGTAGAGCTCGACATGTAAGACGCATGCGTTCTAGCATTGTTAGTGTTATACACTATCTTTACACGCAGTATTTTATATATCGTGTCATGTGACCAAGGACGGCAGTTATTTTTCAGGTAGCGCCAATTGTCCCTTTTTATTGCAAAAGTGAAACGTTACTGTGGCTGCGTAGCTTTTAGAATTACAAACAGGTCGGTTCAACAAATATCATCTGCTGTTTTCAATCTACAATAGTGTGCTTGTCAGGGTTCAAATATATTGCTTCTCCTTAGCGACTTGTTTATTTCTTGCCTTAATTGTGTCTGTAAGAGAGACCAAAAAGTTCTCAAGTTAGTGGCGTTAATACTCCGCAAATTGTAAATTTGTAACAAACGAAACCAGGAAAATGCTCAAATATTGCTGCAGACGCCGCGGCACCTAATGAAAGTTCAAATTAATTTAATCAGTCTTTGAGGAGACTCATTCATATCGGCCAAGTAGCGCTGTTTATCTTCAATGCTTTTCGTTGAAAAGCTTCTCAGCCATCAATATCGTTGTGTGTTAATTTTGAATTGTTTTATTGTTAACAACAAAGATGGCAACAGAAAAAGAAAGTGGTATTTCGTGACTATCTGATAATTAAATTAGTTCTTGTTCATCGGTAAAAATTTGCATTTTTAGTAAAACATCGTCTCTGTTCCGTTTCTTCATCACTACATTAGATATTTAACTTTCTTTCATTTATCTCCAAAAAACAAGGACATCTTCCGTATGTTTTGGAGAAAACAGGGGTTTCATATTACATGGCTTTGCGAGGAAAACAAAAGTATCAAGTTACAAAGTTGGCGTGAAGAGCTAAATTGTCACGTTTGCTGCTTCAGCGTATTGTTGAATTAAAAATGAACGAAAATCAACTTAAAGCACCAGTAGTAACTAATTCGTGCGTAATGTTTGGACCTTGAATGAAAATACAACCTTGAAACATACACACTGCAAAGGGGAAAAGCCGTAGCAGACTACCAAGGTAGACACAAACCGGAAGTGAACCGAGCAGGGGTGAGTACTTATGGGACTACTGTGTCAGAGCTATCAATTGCGCTCTGCACTATCTGAGATTGTCTCACTAGTTATTGCAAAAGTGAAACGTTACTGTGACTGCGTAGCTTTTAGAATTACACACAGGTCGGTTCAACAAATATCATCTGCTGTTTTCAATCTACAATAGTGTGTTTGTCAGGGTTCAAATGTATTGCTTCTCCTTAGCGTCTTGTTTATTTCTTGCCTTAATTGTGTCTGTGAGAGAGACCAGAAAGTTTCCAAGTTAGTGGCTTTAATACTCCGCAAATTGTAAATTTGTAACAAAAGAAACCAGGAAAGTTCTCAAATATTGCTGCAGACTCCGTGGCACCTAATGAAAAGCGCAAATTAATTTAATCAGTCTTTGAGGAGACTCATTCATATAGGCCAAGTAGAGCTGTTTATATTCAATACTTTTCGTTGAAACGCTTCTCAGCCATCAATATCGTTCTGTGTTAATTTTGAATTGTTTTATTATTAACAAAGGTGGCAACAGAAAAAGAAAGTGGTATTTCGTGACTATCTGATAATTAAATTGCTTCTTGTTCATCGGTAAAAATTTGCATTTTTAGTAAAACAACATCGTTTCTGTTCCGTTTCTTCATCACTACATCAGATATTTAACGTTCTTTCATTTATCTCCAAAAAAACAAGCACATCTTCTGTGTGTTGGAGAAAACAAGGGTTTCATATTACATGCCTTTGCGAGGAAAACAAAAGTATCAAGTTACAAAGTTGGCGTGAAGAGCTAAATTGTCACGTTTGCTGCTTCAACGTATTATTGAATTTAAAATGAACGAAAATCAACGTAAAACACCAGTAGTAATTAATTTGTACGTAATTTTTGGACCTTGAATGAAAATACAACCTTGAAACATACACACCGCTGTTACGAAGCCCAGGTGCTACGTATTGTGTTGCATGTAAATAAACGTCGAAAACTCAGAACTTTTAGTTTAACTTTGATAAATCCACTTGTAAATCCAAACATCCACGAGCTAAAGTACTGTGACAAGCATTTCGATCAGCCCAATTTTAGCGATTTAGGTTCATGCAGTCCAGGTTTTCTACAGACATCAAAAGGAACTAACTAATTACGGGAACCAAAAGAGCGAAATTATACGAATGCAACCCTTACTGACTGTTCCGTTCCAAGTACAAATGTCCAATGTTCTTCAAAAACAACAACATGGCGGATCGCAAATCAAAGAACAACCCACATGCTTCATAACACGTGAAGCAAACACGTTACGTCATACACAGGTTCGCACAACGTGCGCAATGGTAGCTACACCGGCCCCTAAATGAACGTACATTTACATACTAAACAGCTACCATTGTGAACTTAAACGTCCTATAGTACGTATAGGTAAAACTCAGCCTTTTGTTCATCGATAAAACACAGCTTGAATGCCACTAAAGTGGGGTGTCCACTTATTGTTGCCTACTCACGACCAAGTGATCGACCAGGTTCGATCCATGTTAAGCGCAACTTTATAAGACCCAGCAGGCATGTCAAATGCATCATATTTGAAAGAAATGTTCCTAACGTCACTTAATGTTTTAAGGACTTGACATTTCAAGGCGACACAACTTGGTGATTGGTCGCGTGAGAACAGCTCTTGTCACTTTGATTTCTCTTTCTCTTCAACGTTTTGCACGCGTCATGACAATGCAACTTGTTATCACCTTTGCAGAGCGCACGTATCCATCTTCGCCTTTGAAGACCTCCACAACTCGCGCCAATGGCCATTGACCTCTAGGATAGTGCTCATCTGCAAGTAAAACAAGGTCATCAACTTTGAGGTTTTCCTTCGGTTCATTCCATTTCTTCCGTTCTTGAAGAGTGGGATGATATTCTTTAATCCACCATTTCCAGAATAGATTTGCTAAGTCCTGCGCTTGTCTCCACTGTCGTCTGCAATGCAGATCCTCCTTTTCAAAGATACCAGGGGGCACGCTAACGCATGGTCGCAGCTGCAAGAGATGGTTCGGTGTAAGGGGTTCTTCATCCATCGGGTCATCACTGTTCCGTGTTAACGGCCTACTGTTCAGGATGTTAGTTGCTTCTGTTAGTACAGTTGACAGCACTTCATCACAAACCACCTGTTCCTTCAAAAGAGCCCTCAGGATTTTGCGTACAGACCTTATCATCCTCTCCCATGGGCCCCCCATGTGGCTCGCTCCAGGGGGGGTTAAAGATCCATTCGATGCCTCTTTGTGCACAAAACCCACTAATCTTTTGCTGATTCCACTCATCAGCGGCATCCTTTAGTTCCTTATCTGCTTTGGTAAAGTTCGAGCCACAGTCACTTCGAATCTCTTTAGGGCATCCTCGGAGGTTAATGAATCTCCTCAGTGCGTTAATCATGGAGTCTGTATTCAGGCTATGTGCGACTTCCACGTGTACGGCACGGACAGTTAAACATGTAAATAGGCAACCCCAACGTTTAACTCGACTTCTTCCTTGCTTCACCTCTATAGGCCCAAAATAGTCCACACCGACATATGTGAAGGGAGGTTCATATGGAGTAAGTCTATCTTGTGGCAACTTGGCCATGAACTGCTCTCCAGTAGGCGCATTCCTCCTCTGGCAATCGAGACATTTCTTCAACGTGCGACGCAGTGCAGAACGTCCTTTCACAATCCAGAACCTTTCCCTAAGGGATGAGGGGACGCTTTCTTGACCGAGGTGGCCCACTTTGCTGTGGTGATACTGGATAAGCAGCTCTGTGACATGATGGTGACTGGGAAGGATAAACGGATACTTCAAATCTTCATCTATCGGAGCATTCTCCAGTCTCCCGCCAACTGACAACAAACCATTTCTCAACTTCGGATTCAACCTGAAAATTGAGGATCCCTCTTTCTGTATGGCCCTCTTGACCTGCCGTTCATTAGAACCAGGCAGCATATTGGCAAGTGCTCTGTACGCACCTGGGAATGACAACTTCTGCACCCATCGAATTATTTCCTCTTCGGCTTTCTGAAGCTCTATTACCATTAGGTTTCCAATTCTAAGTGCTGTTTCTCCAGAAGAACAGATGACATTAGGGGCAGCATCTTCTTTCTTCTTACAAAATTTGCTTCGTACAAACTGCTTGTAACGTAACAGCCATGCAAATGCCCTCTTCAATTTCCACCAGGAAGAGTAGTGATGGATCAAACTATCCAAGGGATTTTGTGCAACTGTGGTAACATAGATTCTACTCTCCTTTCTTACTTCAGCATCACTGTCCTTCAATTGTGGGACTTCAATCATTGTGGGCCAGCAGTCTTCTTCTTTCCAAGGGAATGTGGGGCCGTTCACCTACCGGTTGTTTTTTGCCATTTCTTCAAGCCGTAACCCTTTCGATGCATCATCTGCCGGATTGTCATCTCGATTGATGTACCTCCAGTCTGAAACAGAGGAGCCATTGCGAATTACGGTGAGGCGATTGGACTCAAAGGTGTGGAACCGCTTAGAGTCATTGTTGATGCATTTTAGCACTGTGGTGGAGTCAGTCCTGTAATTCACTTGATCTGTTTCAATCTCCAACTCTTCTCTGATTATTTCACTCAGCTTCACAGATATGACTGCAGCAGTTAACTCCAACCTCGGTATCGTGATTTCATGAATGGGAGCCAAGCGAGCTTTCCCCATAACAAAGCTGCAATGAATTCGGTCAAAGACATCAACAAGGCGTAAATAGGCTACTGCCCCGTACCCCACACGTGATCCATCTGAGAAAATGTGCAGCTGAGCATTCTTAATCTTGGCAAAGTTCTTCGGTTTGAAGCATCGATCAACTTACAGGTTTTCCAACTTTGGAAGATCTTCAAGCCAGCGGAACCACTGAACTTTATCTTGTTCTGCGATTGCACTGTCCCAGCCCAATTTCTTTCGGCAGAGGTCTTGTAGCAGTAGCTTCGCTTTCATAATGTAAGGGGCAATGAATCCAAGTGGATCAAACAATGAACTCACAATTGAAAGAATTCCACGTCTGGTCACCGGCTTCGCCTCCACAAGGTGTTGAAACTTGGTTGATACATCCCAAATAAATTTATCAGCTTCCACATTCCATTTTAAGCCAAGGGTACAAGCAGTCGGTAGGTCTTCTATGTCTAGGTTAACCACTGAACTTGCTCTTTCATGCTCTGGAATCTCAACTAGCACATCTCGGTCGTTGCTTAACCACTTGGTCAATCTAAACCCTCCTTTCATCAGCAGCTCTCTCAACTGTGTTGATAACTTTATTGCAGTTTCAGGTGAAGAGACTGATTTCATCAGGTCATCAACGTACATATTTCTCATCACAGTTTGAATCGTGTCAGGGTCGAATTCTTCTCGGTATGTTGACGCCGTCTTCTGTAGGCAGAAATTGGCACAGCTAGGCGACGAAGTCGCACCAAAGAGGTGTTTCACCATGCGGTATTCTTCTGGTTCTCTTTGCAAGTCCCCATCAGGCCACCAAAGAAACCTCAATGCATCACAATCTTGAGGGTCAATATAAACTTGGTGGAACATGGCTTCTATATCGGCTGCCATCGCTACTGGTTCCTGGCGAAATCTGATCAACACCCCCACCAGCGGATTTGTCAAATCAGGACCTTGCAGTAACTGCTGATTTAAGGAAGTTCCACAATACTTTGCTGCACAATCAAAAACTACTCTAACCTTTACCGGTTTCAGTGGGTGTGTCACCGGATGATGTGGAAGGCACCAGACCGGTTGTTCTTTCAAATTTAATTCTTCTTTTGGGACTTTCCGAGCATGTCCTTTAACTATGTACTCTTGCATTGTTGTTTGGTACTTCGCAAGGAGATCTTCATCTTTAAGGAGCCGCTTCTTTAGAAGTTGTAATCTTTGTTCTGCCATGGGTTTATTGTTTGTTAGATGGGGAGATCCTGGCCGCCACGGTAGGGCAACTTGGAAATGACTACCAGCTCTTTGCAAGGATTCCTCCATTTTGTTCAAGGCCATCTTGTCTTCAACTGAAGGTGGGACCTTCGTTCCAACCACTGAGTCTCCAAAATCAGTCTTCCAAAGTCGTTCGAGTTGTTGTTGCAGGATTTCATTGTCAATGTCACACTCAACATGTTCTTCCTTTGATAGAGGGGGATTTACGACAGCTTGCTGCTCCAGCTTCTCCATGGGTGCCCTGTGCATCTCACTGCCGACACTCTCCGACCTAATTGTAGTTTCGAGCTTCACTTCTGTTTGGCCAATTTCTTTAGTGGAAAAATTCTCATTCAACAGGTAACTGTCCAAATTCATGTCATGTGTACCTTGGAGGAAGTTCACAGAGCAATGTTCATCTTCTTTGCACTCACCCATTGGACCAATCACCGTCCATCTCAGACTGTATCGAATGGCTATTGGCTCATCAATTCCTCCTGCTTTAAACTCTAATGGAAGGAAAAGACTGGGTTTTTCCTTTAGACCAATCAACAGCAAAACTTCTGTTTCTCTTACTGCAGGGATGTCAGTGCCTTGCAAATGAGGCCAACGAGCAAGATCTCCTTTCCTGGGAATACAACTTCTAGATATGGGCATCTGAGCTACTGTTTTCACACTCGGCAACTCTACCACGATGGACTCGTCCATAGACATAACAGTCAAATTCACAACGTGACTCTCCATCTGCGTTGAACCAGTTATTCCAGTCAACGTAAAACTCAACCTTTCACTGTCCAACTCAAGTTTGCTAACTAACTGTTCATGACATAATGTCACCTCTGAGCCATTGTCCAGGAGGGCGTATGTTTCAATGATCTGATTGTTGCTCTTCCCTTGAACCTTGACAGGAATAATTCCGAGACACACTCTTGTCTCTCCAGCTCCAGTAGCTGCCACAGCGATTCCATTACCATTACCGGCCCCAGTAACATCACAAGACCAAGAAGACACTGGTGGCAATTGTTGCTCTGCACTAACACTGGTTCCATCGTTGCCGTTCTGACTTACATTGTCTCTTTGACTGCTTCCACTGCTGAGGTCTCTTCCAATCCTGGCAGTCGGACGGTGCATAAGGGTGTGGTGATTGCCTCCACAGCCAGGTTTTTGACACTTAAAATTCACTTTCGGGCACTCCTTAGAAATATGTCCCTTTACCAGGCACTTATTACAAAGTCCACCACTACGCACAACTCTCCACTTCTCTTCATAGGTGAGACCTTTGAATTTACTGCACTTCCAGATGTCATGCTGCTTTGAGCAAACCAGACAGGCTGCCCTTGCGTCCACAAAGTTTGGTCCTGTAACATTGTCACTCGAATTGGTTGCTCCAGTTCCAGCAACAAATGATGACAGACCTGGAAAGTTTCCACTTTGATTCACTCTATTTCTTCTAGCAGGTGTCTCCTTTAAAGACCCAAGGACCATGTCTCGACCGAAATCGTTGTCCACTAACTTTGCCCTTTCTTTGACAAATGTCACAAAATCTTGAAACTTAGGTCTGCGGTCGAGCCCAATAATCTTTCCAGCACACTCAGTCCACCTTCCTCTTAAAAACATTGGCAACTTCTTTGCAAGCTCTCGCAAATTGTTCATGTGATTCAAATCGGACACATATTCAGCACCCATGCCAGTCAAAGTTCGATCTGCAGTGTCCAAGTGCCTGCTAAATTCCAGTAAGGAAGGACCATCAACATTCTTCAAACAAGGTAGATTCAACAACTTCTTAACATGAGCCTCTGCTATCACATGTGGTTTTCCAAAGTTCTCGCGTAAGGTCTGTTTTGCCACTCGGTAGCCATCATTGGATAGATTTGAGCAACTCTCAGTAGCCTCCCTTGCCTTTCCTGTGCAGTGCTGTATAAGAAGCTACAATCTCCTGGACTCATCAGGGTTATCCTTTTCCAAGTAGGTTTCGAAATTGTGCATAAAGGTGACATACTTTTGTGGATCACCATCAAACCGATGGTACTCAACTTTAGGCGAGGAAACCACCTGTCTCAGTGCTTTTACCATTTCTCCACCGCTATCAAACTGCTGATTTGTGGTTTCTACTTTCACACCCTGCGGCATATAGGGTCGAGGCATCTGCCAAGAAGAGGACCAAGATTCTGTAACACATTGCTCAGGGGATGTCTGCTTGGGTTCAGTTTTTTGCAACAGAGGATCAACAAGGGGCGAAGAACTCTTACTTGACATGAGATGGGGAGACGGATGCTGTGGTTTCCATACCATGGGTGTAGGCATGGCCGGTATGTTTCCAGCCAAAGAATTTGATAATGTCACAGTCAACGTCGGAATAGAGGTGATTGGCTCCACAGAAACAGGAACAATTAACTCTACCTGTCCAACACCACCAGAGAATGCCGGTGTCTCATTTGACAGAGCTGAAGTTACCATGGTTGCATTTTCTAAGAGTACAGCTAATTGGTCATTTGCAGGCGCCAAGTACTCCAAGAACGGGTTTTTTTTTGTAATTCATCAATTTCTTCATAAACCTGAAGTGAAACCACTGCCCTCTCGGCCTCCATCTCAGCTTCCAGCAACTCTCTTTTTCTTCGAATTTCCTGCTCTTCTTTTTCCTGTTTTTCTCTTATTGCGTGCTGTTGTTCACCCAACTGTTGTCTAATTTTCAGCTGCCGAAGATTGAGTTGTGGTAGAGCCAGCTTTTCCTTCTTTCTCGACACCGTTGAAAACCTTAAACTCGATCTGGAAACCCCACTACGTCTGCTCCCTCGCGTTTCGCCAGAAAACATACTATGATATTCTCCTCGTTCGGGTTCTCTGTCCTTGTTCCATAATCGCACGTCGGAGTCCAGGTCGAGCTTTCGTTTCAGCTGTTCGTCGTAGATCGCCTGTGCCTTTTCCAAAACAGGGGCTTCCGTAGGACTATCCAGTAATTCTAAATAACTTTCGTGGGCGTCCACAAATTTACGCCAAGCTTCATCAAATTTCATACGCTTCCTTGACACATCTTCAGCACTCGCACCACTTTCCATGAGGTGAACAATTTCATTATGAACCTTGGTCAAATTTCCAATATGGCCGGCACGTGATTTTTGAAGAGCAAGTTTTTTTTCGTTTAAGTCGCCTTCCTTGTCTCGCACGACACTAGCTTGTCTAACCCTTATGCTTCTCCTTTCTTCCATTTCAGTTTCGCCGCTCGTACCATCCACTGCGGTATCTAAGTTTCCATTCGCTTCTTGTGGCGAAGGTTGCTCTTCCGACATCCTGTTCCGTAAAGACAAATCGATTCGAAGTTCGTGTTCCACAATTCCACCGAATTTCCAATATTAAGACGAAGTAGTCGAAAACTGTTACGAAGCCCAGGTGCTACGTATTGTGTTGCATGTAAATAAACGTCGAAAACTCAGAACCTTTAGTTTAACTTTAATAAATCCACTTGTAAATCCAAACATCCACGAGCTAAAGTACTGCGACAAGCATTTCGATCAGCCCAATTTTAGCGATTTAGGTTCATGTAGTCCAGGTTTTCTACAGACATCAAAAGGAACTAACTAAGTACGGGAACCAAAAGAGCGAAATTATACGAATGCAACCCTTACCGACTGTTTCGTTCCAAGTACAAATGTCCAATGTTCTTCAAAAACAACAACATGGCGGATCGCAACTCAAAGAACAACCCACATGCCTCATAACACGTGAAGCAAACACGTTACGTCATACACAGGTCCGCACAACGTGCGTAATGGTAGCTACAACTGCAAAAAGTGTCAAGTTACCAATTGTAACTAAAGATAGCAAACATCTCGTGGGAACAAGTGGTGACGATTCGTCAGCTCTAATTGAATTTACTCCCTTGTGAAAAACAAGGGTGTCAAATTACCCTTTTTAACTAAAAAATAAAAATATCTCTTTATATTTGCATGCAACAAGCACAAAACAATCATTACTTGCACTTATTATTGTAAACGTTAGAACTGCTTCAAATCTAAATAGTCTCGTCTCCTCTAGAACATGTCCTAAGAACTAGAAGCGACGATTCGTGACCTCTAATTGAATTTACTCCTTGTGAAAAACGAAAGTATCAAGTTACCTTTGTTACTAAGAATAAACATAGGCACGCAAGGCGTGCAAGAGTTTTTTTTGTGAAGTCTCGGAGATAGGAGCATTCATGGAGCTGTTTACAGTAATGATTTGGTTAATTCGACAAGTTATTTTGGTTACGGTGTACAGCAGGAAAGAAACTGGGAATGTATGGTGTACATACGATGTTACTTCGGTAATGGTAAGATAGCTTAATAGTAAGCCATAAGATGTTTGACTGAACAAACCACAGTAATCTGACACGTCTCCAGATTAATGTAGATACCATCTTATTTTTTTTCTTTTATTCGTTCTTTGATAAAACCCACACTGTGATTGGTGTGACACGTGCACATGCATAACTCCCTCACTCACTGATCACATCGCCCTTCCAACCCCCAAGAAGAATTTTTGCTCAAAAATACCTACGTTAAGAGACCTTTTCGCATTTTATACGAGTCGTAAGTTTACCCTTTTTACACAACACAACACAACAACACTACTTCACCGAAAATTTAAAGAAATTAAGAGAGAAAAACCTCCCTGACACATTGCAAGTCTGATTTAATTATATTGCACTTTAACTTGGTGCCACGCAGTCTTCAAAGAACATTTGAGCAGTTTCGATACTTTTTACCTTTAAAAATATCAGACTGAAAAGAATGTCATAAAAAAATGCCCATCTAATAAAAATAAACTGCTACTGCAGAGACGTACAAACCGTCCAGAAATCAAAGCTTTTTTTTTGTTAAATATCTTGGGAACAATAGCCGATAACTTTTCAGCTCTAATTGAATTTACTCCCATATGAAAAACAAAAGTGTTAAGTTACCATTTGTAACTAAAGATAGCAAACATCTCGTGGGAACAAGTGGTGACGATTCGTCAGCTCTAATTAAATTTACTCCCTTGTGAAAAACAAATATGGCCGTTTTAAATTGTGACGGGATCAAATCTTCTCACATACCATTTACCTTTGCAACAAGAAATTTGATTGGCAGTTTATAGTAGATCCAATCTGATTGGTTTGACATACATACATCTCTCACTCACTCACTCATCCCGTCCATAACATACCTGACGCGCCGACTAAGAGTTATTTTTTTTACCAAAAAAGTAACTCAAAAATATCTCGTTCCATTTGCATACTACTAACTTATGAACAGCCTCAAAACTCAAGACTCATCTTGTTCATAACTAGCCACCATTACACTGAAAATTATGCACTCTAAAACAAGCCAATGTAGGGACAATGTATGCACGTAACTGTCACACTCCCCTCCAAACCGGATTAAAAATCACAAACCGGCAACATACACGTCACTCTTTCTTTTTCAATTATAATTGTAAAATCGTCACAGAATAATATCTTTTTGTTCTGTTGACGAAATTAATCGTAGTCTCTTGGCTTTTCACAGTGAAACTTATCAATGGATGCTGAAATTAACGACACGCCCGGAACACTTATTACGAACTCTGCCGCAATATTTAGGTTGCAATACAACACGCAAACGATTTGAACCTGGTCACAACCTCTTCACCTTTCGGCAGTAGTGCATTCTGCTCCGCTAAAATACAATTGCTCCTATCATAGAAAACACATCAGCATTTTTTCCATCCACATCTTAAACCTAGTAGTAGAGCGGCCAAGACTCATTTAATTCAAAACCTTATCTAATGGGAAAAGCTCACCCTTCATCGCATGCTCATAGTTATATGCCAAACACTATGTTTCTTTGACTGATTATCCAATTGGAAATGATTATCAAACCTGTCCACAAAATCCTCAGCCTAACCCACAGAAAATGTCGAAGTGAGCCCAATATGTGAATACTTCCCCCTGTTTTATTGAAGAATAAATACCGCCATTCTGAACTGTATCGGGATCAAATCCTCTCACATACCATTTACCTTTACAACAAGAAATTTGATTGGCTGTTCATAGTAGAACCAATCTTATTGGGGTGACATACATACATCTCTCACTCACTCACTCATCCATTGACACGTCCATAACATACCCCAGACGCACCGACTAAAAGAACTCAACAAATAGTAAAATAGACCATTTTACAGTTGTCTGCTCAGTGACCTGGCCTTTGTATGGCAGCGAGGCTAGAGTTGACCTTGTTTTGATACAGACCTCACTGCTTTTGTCATGTAAATGCACCTAGTTAGCATCAGAACAACTTGTTTTACACAACAAAAGCAGTGAGGTCTGTATCAAAACAAGGTCAACTCTAGCCTCGCTGCCATACAAAGGCCAGGTCACTGAGCAGACAACTGTAAAATGGTCTATTTTTGATAAAAGAAACTTCATTTTTATTACCACAGACTCCGCGGCACTTACTGCAACCGCCAATTAATTTCATCAGCCGATGACGTGATTGTGGGATATAATTTCGGTCCACTAAAGGTCTCTACCTTCAATACTTCTCGTTGAAACGCTCCTCAGTTGTGTTACTCGATAGGATTGTTTATTTAATAGTTTGACGTGGTTTATTGTTAACACCAACGCTAGACGCTGGCAACAGACGCATTCTTCCGTGACTCGACGTGACTATTTGATTAGATTAGATTTGACTATTAGATTAGTTCTTGTTTATCAAGGAAATGAAAATTTGCGTTTTTAATAAAACAAAATCGTTCCTCTTCGACTTTTCAGCAGATGTTTCACTTTTATTTTCCATTTATCTCCAGCAGTGAGTAAAAAAATACACATCTTTCTTATATTTTCGTGAAAGCAAAGGTACCTTGTTGCACACATTGGCGAGGAAAGCAAAAGTATCAAGTTACAAACGTTGGCGTGAATAGGACAATTGTCACACTTGCTGCAATGACTTTAAAAACCGTCTCGACAAACGGTAATTGTAAGTATTTTTGGGCCTTGAAAGAAAACACAAACATGAAACATATACACTGCTAAGATTATGTCATATCAAGTTTTTTTGTCCGCTCATATTCCGTTCATATTAGTTGACTACCAAGGGAGAGAACAGCGTGGGTGAGGATCTGTGTGACTACTGTATCAGAGCCGTAAATTACACTCTGCACTATCTGAGACTGTCTCACTAGTCTTTCTCTCTTTAACACTTTATTTTCAATCACAAGTGTAAATTATTTCATTAATGCTATTCATCATGTTTTATTAACAAATTGACGTCAGTTTTTCATGCGTCTGTCCCGTTATTGATCATGAATTTCGTCATAACATTGTCAAAGTAGCTGTGGATCCACGAGGCGATGGTTGATCCGCAAACTACTTTGACAATGTTATAACGAAATTCATTGTCAATAACAGGACAGACGCGTGAAAAACTGACGTCAATTTGTTTTTTACGAAAACAAATTGTCAAATTGACCGCTCTTGATCTCGCTCGCTGTTGCATTGCATAAATTATAAACTCATGTGTCTGTCCGCTTTTGACAATGAAAATTAGCATATGAGCGCGCGAGAATTTCAGCAGTTATCGTAAAAATGTGATTTGTATATATTTATATGTATTCTATTTTTTTCTGACACCTCTGTAAAATTAATGTTTGTGAACTGAATTGAGTTGTATCAGGAGCCATAATCGGGGACGGAGACCGTTAGCGCACGCCATTTTTAGTATTGGGGCTGTCCCTATGATATGGGACAATTTCTTTATTTTTAGAACAAATTGCGCTATCCCGTGCGGCACACGTGCGTACTTGCTGGGAGGATTTTTGCGGATGTAGCGCGAGGAAATGGCGTCCGAAATTCCCGAAATGTCTGATGCTTTTGGCCCACAACTCAATACGTTCATGTCTGGTGGAATTTTACTTGAGTATTTTCGTCGTAAGCTGCTTCAGTTTGAGTGAAGTAAGACAGTGTCGAATTTAGTTATGTCCCACTTTATATCACTGACCAAGTTGTGTTCCGCTGCTTCTTTCACAAGAGCTTCACATTACTCCACTCTAAGTTTCACATATGTTGAAGATTAACAGCTTTTCCATAACACAGCAAAAAACAAGTTGGATATATTTGGATATAGCAGCGTTTCAGGACTTAAAAGTTTCCCTCCTCTCACCACGCGCCTACGAGGATTTCACCCGAGTCTATCTCGACCGAAAAGTAAAAAAAAATAATAATAATTGCAAGTTTGAGTTTCGCCTGAATTGTAATCAACGGTTGATGTTTTATCAAAGTGACAATAACGTTTATGTCTGTAGATGCTGCTCAGTTTTGTTTGTGTGAAAATCCAATAAGTTGTCTGTTGTCGATGAATATAAAGAGCGCCCGCCGATGCGTGTTTTGTACAGTCAGTAAAACATGGCAATTGGACTTCCACACTTTCGTGTGAAAACTTACATCGAACTCATATAATATCTCTAGTTCTTAAATATGTTTAAGCAGATATTATATAAACAATATCCTCCATTTGGCGCGAAAATATGCTAGGATATATGTCCTCGGACATTATCTGTTCCGAGAAGCGAACAGTTTTCCGAGAGCGTAGCACGAGGAAAACTGTGAGCTTCGAGGAATAGATAATGTCCATGGACAAATATCCGAGCATATTTTCGCGCAAAATGGAGGCTTATTCTTCAACTACCCAGCCTTTGTTTATTTTACAAAAGAGAGCAATGAGAGTGATGACTTTCTCTAAATTTCATGAGCATTCTAGTCCAATTTTCAAACGCTTAAATGTTGTTAAACTGCCTGACCTTGTCTTTCTTACTATTGCAGTCTTTGTGTATAAATTTCACAATAGACGTCTACCATCTGTGTTTGATACTTTCTTCGCTCAAGTCAGTAAAAGACATAACTATAACACAAGTAGCGCTTCGAATATGTTCTATACTTTACCTAAAGTAAGAACAAATTATGGATTATTCAACATAAGATTTAAGGGCCCCAAAGTATGGAACTCAATTAGTGAAAATTGGAAAACCTTGTCTATTTCAAACTTCAAGAAATCAGTAAAAAGCGATCGAGTCAAAGATTATTAGTTACTTGGGTTCTTATTAGCAGTTGTGTTGTTTTCCAATTTACCTGTAAATTAGTATTTTGTTCATTTCTGTCACCTTTTCAAGTCTTTCTTTTATAGTTTAATATATAACTGTTATTAGTTGCCATAGCTACTGTGTGCTCTTCTTATATTAATGTTTTTTATTCATATATAATTTAAACTATTTTAGACTTCCTTCATAGCATAGAAATAGCGTTTTCCTCATCCGCTAGCCCCTATGGTTATTCCAGGCAGCTAGTACTCAAATTATTACTTTTAATATTTTCATTTAAATTGTAATTTTTTCCCTTTAGCAAGAATGAGTACAAATAAAGATTGATTGATTGATATTGTGTTTATTACCCTTCAAATCTTTTTCGCAACACGCGCAGTTTTGAAAATTGGAGAATATATAAACAATAGCCCCCATTTGGCGCGAAAATATGCTCGGATATTTGTCCGCGGACATTATCTGTTCCGAGAAGTGAACGGTTTTCCGAGAGTGTAGCTCGAGGAAAACTGTGAGCTTCGAGGAACAGGTAATGTCCAAGGACAAATATCCGAGCATATTTTCGCCCAAGATGGAGGCTATTGTGTTTATTATTCTTCAAATTTTTTTCGCAACGTGCGCAGTTTTGAAAATTGGGGAATATTCCTGGATATTCCCCAGTTTTAGCTGGGGAATATTCGGTCACGTGACGTGTTTAGATCAGTCGCGCGCGAGCGAAAATATTTGATGGATTATAATCTCACAAGGACTGGGAACTACCAAATTCACGAATTTGATTGACTGAAATCGATATTGAAAGCGGTCTAGATTTTCCCATCTAGACCGGCATCTAGACCGATAATGTTTTGCATTGAAAAAGTTGCAAACTAAAATGCAAAATCATCATCTAACAATCTTTATTTATGGAAGTGCCAAAAAGCCTGATGAGAAAAAAAAGTAAAGAGGACGACCAAACTTTGGTAGAATTAAATTGAGCTCATCACCCGTCGCAAGCAAAATGTCAGTTAGTACGCACAAACCAGTTACATTAAACGAATTAAACTTTTTTTTTTTTTGCGCCAAATAATAAACATCTTATTAACCGAGCTTAGTCGGCCTATAGGGGAGAATCTTGACCTCGGTCGTGTGTACAGACCTCACTGCGTTCGGTCTGTACCCACGACCTCGGTCAAGATTCTCCCATACAGACCTCCTGCTCGGTTAATAAGAGACAGTTTATACATTGAACTTACTGTCTCTTTTCTGATTGGCCGAAAGCGTACAGTGAATAATATATATATATATACAATAATAACAATAATGTACAATAATCATGTCAAGGACGCTCAAGGTCATGGGTAATCATGTCATGTATGACCGCGGTGCATGATTTCTAAGGGTAATTATGTCAAGTTCGCGCGCTTTGTGTTGCTTGCCGTCAGTGAAGAGGCAAAAACATGACTTTTTTTGGTTCAATGTATAATAAAACAATTATTAGATTCGGTTTTTGTGATATTCAGAATAATCAAGGTCTCGGTAAGGGTTATCAGCCTCAACCTTCGGCCTCGGCTGATAACCGCTACCTCGACCTTCAGTTATTCGCGGATATATGACGTCAGGATTGCGCAATTTGATCTAAAAATAGAAAAATTGTCCCTTATTATATGGCTAGCTCCGTGAGCGGGCAAGATGAATCAAATCCTGCGCTGTGATTGCCTACCCGGGCGGGCAACCGCGGTACTACCCGCCGTGTCCCACAAGAAAAATTTCCCCGAAAGCCATATGATAAATCCTTTATTGACCAAGCTTTTCCGGTCAAGATGACTGGATATTAGCTTCGTTCTTTTTTTTTTTTTTTTGCGAGTTTATGGACCTCGACTCCGTCTCGGTCCATAAACACGCACAAAAAAGAACTTGGCTAATATCCAGCCATCTTGACCGAAAAAGCTTGGTCAATAACCCATACATATCATAGGTGCGCGCAGATCCCAAGACTTACGGTCTACGTCCCAGATTACGGCTCCCGATTGTATCAGTATTTCAACTAGTCCGGTCTGTTAGGTCGGAAAATTACGAAGATCGTAACAAGACACGGAAAAGCACCACTTGGCACAAATGTAGTTTAGGGTATAACCAGGAGCCATAATCGGGGACGGAGACCGATTATGGCTCCTGGTATAACTAATCATTTCAGAAGGGGTTCCACCAAAATATACCTCGGAGGGGGGGGGGGGGGAAGGGATGGGATTTTTTTTGTAAGTAAGTCTCAGTTCTGGTGTGTCCAAAGCTGCGTGCCATTATGAGCTATGAAATAATTTATTGTTTTGATTACAGTGTGTTTTAAGTGTTGGTATAGGTAAAATAGATACAAAAAATGAAAATTTAATAAAGCTGTTCCCAAATGTAAAAATCAGGAGTCGGTACCAAACCTAAGGACAAAACCTAAGCGTTATCAGCTGATACTACTGCATAAGTTGTTTTCAAATTTGTATGATAACCTTTCTTAATGAGTAGCTTTGTGTGAGATTTGTTAATTTAAAATTTTGCAAAAAAAAATGGCTCCAGCATGGAAACGAGGCTCAGAAGAAGATCCTCTAAATATATGGTCACGAACGTTTTATCAGTACTTTAGATATTTGAAAAAAAGGAAACATTTTTATTTCTCCTCGAAGTTGTTAGAAGTAGAAATTTGTGTCAGGATTACACGAAAAACTTTAAAACAACCAACGGTGTCATTCACATTGCATCATGGGTAAATCCAAGATGGCGGCATTCTTGACAGGTGTGTAAGGCTAATTTGTGCTAAAAGTTTGGTTGCTTATAGAAACGAGAAATGTTTTCAGGAGATAAATAAACAGTAAGCATCTAGATAAACATTTAGAGAAATCATTTAACTAAATATTAAGCTGGTAGTGTCGATTTTTGACAAGAAACTTACAGATCCTCGAAATAGGCGTTCGAGTATATATCATTCGTCATTTTATACGAAAAGTGTAGCAGTAGATGACATAATGAGACATTTTGAAAAATATGGAGTTTGAAATGCATCAAAAGGAAAATGATGTTAAATAGTAGTTTTCCTTAGATATGAGGGTCATTTCATACAATACGTTCTGATTTCATTCATAGTGACTAAGCTAATTTACAATGACCAGTGCGGATGGTCTTTTGTGCTGCTTTTGTTGTTTATACAAAATCATTTTTGGTGAAGAACGAACACCTGAATAAGTAAATACAAACTTCAGCGCTTAAATTAAACCGGTTTGAAAATGGCTTTTTAAAACCTGAAAGTCTTAATATTGACGTAGAACCTTGCATTACTGAATAGGTGGCAGAAAAAGAGGAAATGTCACGCCTGAAGAACAAAACATTGATCAAAAGCGATCACGTTCAGAACAGTCCAGTTGTGCATGCATTATTCACTGTACTGACAATGATGCGGAACTAGTTAGACCAAAAGAGGCGCTGCTGTTCGTAAACACAGACACCTTGATATTGCTGAGACATTAAATAAAGGAGAAATCCCAAGCATTTACTATCACAGAAAATGTCGTAGCGTGTTTACCTTGAAAAAGCTCTTGGAAACAATTTCAAAGCAACAATCTGAACTGACGCCCAACAACCAACGGCAGCTAAGAGAACCTCGATCCGACAGTCCCCTACCACCAGCACGACTTACGAACAGGTCTGCATATTCTGTGAAAGGAGAGTACGTATCTCAAGGGAACAAGAAATCGGGAACCCTTGGAACAATGCAAAGATTTGCGTGCAGATCACTCAATTAGAAAATCAGCCATGAAAAAGAAGGACAGCAGGATTCTCGCAATTGCGTCGCGTGACATCGTAACAGCTTAAGCCTTGGGGCTTCCGATGGCTGTGGTGAATCGCTAGAGGATGAGTAGGCTAATCTCGAGTCAGAAGCTTACCGAATGCTTTTCGATTACATCAGATAGGATGTTCTTGCAAACGAGAAAATAGTCACATTGACTGAAATGACAGAACTACTTATATCGTACGTATCTCACGTCTTTGGGTGTTGAAGAAATCAAGTTATCCACAAAGAAGCACACCAGATGGAATCTCCAGGCAGAATTTGCGATGTCCTCCTCTTTGAAAATTTGTTAGAAACTACCAGTGTCTTCATAGTTCCCGCCAATTTGACACACTTCATGTAGCCAAACACATAACAACCCTTCTTCTGGAAAAGCAGGACAATGCAAGCCAGTCTTCTCGGAGGTCAAATATACACCGGACTGCTATTAACATTCGCGAAGCTATTCAAAGAACAGAAAACAAGGTGTTATAGCCTCCACGCCCTTAAGATCTCGCTAAGAGCACAATGAATGTTCCCGGAGAGTAAGGTTCGTTCTTGCAAACAGTAGTGACTGCAAAAAAAGAGTGGCCAGATGAAAACTGTCATCCAAGAGTGTAGAGGCTAATGAAATCCTTCGCCCAAGATCTGATGTTTGTAGTGAGCAGAGGAAAGATCAAGCCACCCAAACAGATCCTTCTTCCCTAAGCTTTGAAGACCCTGACAGATAACGTCAGTTGAACTCATCCAAATGCTTAATCGTTGCCGCCACGGAATTGCCTATTCCTAGCTTGAAGAAATCAACACTGTACTGTGGCTCACGAAAATGACATCACTAAGTGAAATCCCATTGCCAGATCACATCCAGCCTCATGTTGGCACTTCTTTGGCATGGGATAACGTTGACCGCCTAGAAGAAACGTTATCGGGTGAAGGAACATCGCATAGACTAAATGGAATAGCGGTGCAGGGGAGGCATTTCGGACCACAACTTTCCCCGGAACCATCAACGCAGATAGTTCAGGCCAAAAAAAGGAGTGTCGAGGCACTGGATGCAGAAAATCTTGGTATGCATGCTTTCACAGGTTGTGACACAGTGAGTGCCGTCGCTGGAAGGCTAAAGATAACAGCCTCACGACTTGTCAAGCAAAAAAACATCTTACCAAGAAATGTTCAAGCAGCTGGGGATGGAATGGATACTATCAGGTATGCTTTTTCAGAGCCTTCAAGAGTTGACATGTAAGCTCTACTGTTCTCAACCAGGAGCTGATACCATTAGTGAGCTGAGGTACAGGTTATTCTGCG